>NC_086320.1:232203434-232545442 GCF_036172605.1 Pelobates fuscus
CGACACCAGGGGAAGATGGGGCTACGACAGGAAAGTAGGGACAAAGTAAAAAATTGAGGACCTGTTCACAGAAATGGTTAACCAGGTCTAGGCAGAGGAAAAATACACACAAATACAGGGGTTTGAAAAGAAAAAAAAACAAATTGTTATTTTTGAAAATATCAATTAGTTGAAAATAGCACATTTTAATGAAGATATGCCAAAATGCAATTTGCTTCTTTTAATGATGATTCTCACAATAAAACTGAACAAAAACATATCACAACAGAAAGCAAAACATATTGTATGATCTTTATTACACTCGTTTAAAAATAAATACACATAAAATGTTCCTTTAATAAACAACATGCAGTCATAAATCATACGGAATTTAAATATGCACATTGTTAAATAAATGTTATTGCAGTCTGATGGTGTCTTTGTTTAGTGCTGTAGCAAATTTATATCAAAATTATATTTACTATTTCACATATCTCTCCTGCTTTACCAAAAACAAAGGCTTTTGAACTGACTGAAACTAATCCATAGGAATCCACACAAAGCTTAGCATCAAGTGTGATTTTTTAAATGTATTTTGCCGTGACTCCTACTCCTGGTGGTGTAAGTTTCCATTATATATACAATATCAGTTAGTCTAACTAGAGCATTCTTATTAGGAATGTGAGGCGTGTAAATTAACTACCTCTGTGCCACAGCAAAGAGCAGCAATGGTGAAATGCTTGCTCTCTTCTATGTTGATGAAAGGGCTTAAACTTCCAATAACTGGCTCTGTCATGGTGGGTTGAAATAATAACCATTGTGGTGTCCAATAGGCACCAATTTAAATGCAGGTCTTGTCTGTCAGGTAGAGAAAAGATTTGGATTGTGGGAATTGGAAAGCACTTAGTCTTGCTAGTTATGGCCTCGATTTAATATTTTTGGATAAGATTTTCAAATTATTAGTTGTGGATAAATATTTAAAATATTTTTTCAAACTATTGACATACAAAAAAATATATATCAACATGGAAAAAAAAGTTGAAATGTTTAAAAAAAATTCTAAATTATATCATTTTAAAAGTTTATCCAAAAATATCAAATCATTTGAAAAGCTTAAGAAAAATATTAAATTGAGGCCTATTTTACTGGGGTGGAAGAAGGAGTGGGGTAATTCACAGAGCTCTTACTAACACATGAGTGGAGAAAGATGTGGGCCATTCACCAAATCATTGAGGTCTAGGAGATTCCACCTTGTTTATTTGTAAATTTTTCGCCTACCATGTAGCAGGTCCCGGGGTTAAGAGAGCTTCTGAGCTTTTTCTTGTGAAATATTTTGTTTTATTATTAAATGTTATCCTAATTCATTGAACAAATCTTTAAATAGTGTTACTCTTTCCATTTTTTAATTTCATGTAAGCATTTACGGCAAGATTTATTTAGCGCTAGGTCTATGTATGTTTTCATTTAAACTCCCATGGTGCCTTAATTTCTCAGTCACTCTACAGCCAATCAGTGTGGCACAATAATGCTTCATGAATATGTTGACCTGGCATCTAGTATACTTTATCATGGCAACATGTATGTTACTGAAATAGCACTGTAACACATTGATGTACTTCACAATGTCCTTTTAAGTAAGGTCTGTATGAATTTGTTACTAATTTAAACATTTGATAGCATTTTTTGCATTTAGTTTTCAAACATGTCTTGCTTCTTGCTGGTTTCAAGAAAAGAGGTGTTCAAAAAACTTTCAAGGTATGCCAAAGTAGCTGAACTTTTTGTTCAGTTATATCCATCTTTATAAACCACAAGTATTTTCACATGCTCTTAAAATGATACTCCAATAACAGTAATTCCATCTATAGATTGTGGTACAAGGAGGTCTCCTAGAGAATGCATGCATATCATGAACCAACAGAAAGATTAGATGACTTAGCATATTAATTTTGATTTGTGATTCTGGATTCCACCAATGGTGCCAAAAAAGAGATGATTGAAGGACCTCTTCAGAATATTTTATTTTAACCAAAATCACTTTGAAAAAAAATGCATTTTTTCCCATACTCTTCTTGTTTTCTTATCTATTGGTTACTGTTTATCACTTGACCTGTGACCAAATGGCAACAAATTACTCTTGGTGTGTTGCAAAACATATACATATCGTTACATTATGTATACACCATATTTACTTGAATCTAATGCGCAGCTTTCTTGAAAAATAAAGTTTCCAAAATTTGAATGTGCATTAGATTCGAGAGCGCATAACATTCAGGGCAAAATTCTTAATTTTCTGATGAATTGCATTCTGGTGAATTCACACAGGCAAAATCAAATGGGTGAATTCACACAGACGAATTCAACCAGAGACAAATTCAGGCTAATTCAAATAGACAAATTCAAACTGAGGAATTCACACAGGCATATTTTGTTCTTAAGAAATAATAGACTTAACTTGTAACACTAAAATTGAAATACCATCAAGGTCAGTATATGGCAATAAACAGTGTAATTGTAGCACAATGTCGTATAGTAGTTTCTTCTTGTATAAGAAACTACTAAACAACATTACATTTACCAGCAAAACATTTTTCAGCTTCCATGTTTGAAAAATTGAGGTACACATTAGATCCAATAGCGCATTCGATTCGAGTAAATACAGTATTTAGCAACACACTGATTGGCCCATTTTTGCATTGTTTTGATTCATCTCATTTGGTTCCCTAATTGATTTTCCGGCACTGAAATTCTGTCAAGTTAAAACAACATGGAAGACATGAAAAATGGTTCAGCCATGACAAATTTTCTTGCTGTGCCGAAGTCCAGTCCATGATAAATGTATCCCTAAACACAGATTTACATAACATACATAGTAGAATTGAATAATTGGGTAGAAAAATATGCACCACAAATAGTATGGCACAGATAGATGCCACAGCAACGTACCACAAGGTAAACTTAAATATATATTATAACTGAATGTGTTTACCTACCATGATCTGTAGAATAAGAAACATAAGGTAAAATGTTACATGATACGGTCCACTGACAGATGGTCAGATGGTTCTTATGCATTACTAAATTTAGAACCATAACATTTTGCTATGCAAGAAGCATAAATTATATATTGAAAAAAAAAATCTAAACTTTTTAGATCAGTTCCGAGATCCCAAAGACAATTTGGTTGTTTCACTGACTGTAAAACACCCACAATACACACAATACAAAAGAACAACACAATACAAACATACAACAAAAGCACAACAGACTTTATGAATTAGAATAACACAAAACAAGCAAAGAATCTGGGTTGAATCATAAGTGTGCTTTATGTTGCTATTTGTGCTTAAAAATATTATATTTTCTTAATTTTAATAGAATTGAGTTGTTGTTTTGTAGCATTATTAAAATATATATTTCAACTTTTGCATGATAGTCATATTGGCTTCTTTTGATAAGTGCCTTAAACTTGTTTTTAAAGGGTAAATAGTCGTACCAATACAATATTTGGAAAGCAACTTGCATATTATACTTTATATAAAGTATTCAAAGAAGAGTGTTATTAATGCTCATATCTGTCCCTATACTTTCTTAAAGAAGGATATGAGATGAGGGCACATTTGAATCGATACTAAAGACAGGAAGTTAAAATAACCAACATATTTAGGCTTGTAATACAAATATTATGTACAAATGTTCTATAAAACCACCTTTCAATTTGAAAATGTTTAATGCCACTTCTCATGTACAACTGGTGGCAAGTGAACAGAAACTGTAAATTTCACAGTGAAACATATCCTTGCATTCTGTTTGCAGGGTGTTTATTTGAGTAAGGAGAACAGATTACTGAGACAATTTTATATTTATACTTTGTTCTTCCATGGACAAGAAAATAATTGAGTGAGAAGTCAAAAGCATTGTTCTATTTTTTATGCTAAGTAGGGATTTATTATGGAAGGCGTGAACTAATATAATGTGATATTAACAAATAATGAAAAAAAAATTAAGTGCTAGTAGAAAATTATTTTTCAAGTAGATAGAACATTTTTTATATAGTTTGATGATCGCAGGCTAAATACACATAGTGATGTACTCTTTTAACCCCTTAAGGACCAAACTTCTGGAATAAAAGGGAATCATGACATGTCACACATGTCATGTGTCCTTAAAGGGTTAATATGTTTTTCTTCTTTTTACATGGTATTTTCAAAGTGCATTTTTAATTTTCTTTCATTGTGGATGGCTATAATAGGCTTCCTATAATTTTTGAAGATATTATTTTTCACTTGTCATTGAATAGTGATAAAAAAATGTGTTTTCTAAATTTCTCCAGTGATACATCTAATACCCTTTTCATCACAATATTAATGCTTTTGTAGAAAATTAATTTAACTTGGAAGTGATTGCCATTTGACGTAACTATTTAATATATAAAAGGGTTTTTTCTTTCTTTCTTTTTTTTTTTTAAGGAGACCAATGCATTTGTGTTTGTAGGGCATGTGAAGGCTATTTGATAAATTGTTTTGTCTTATTCATAAATCATTGTTGAATTTTACCATGGCAAACATTTAATAATATAACATGTTTAATTTGCCATTTATAATGTTTTTTCCTATATGAAAAAATACAGAACATAATAGAATGTAAATGTTGAACACATACCTCTCAAATCTCCCACAGAGAAATCAGGGACAACACTCTTAAATATCAGGGACATGGGATCAAAATCAGGGACAGTGTCTGAAAAGTGAGGAATAGCATCTTGAAGCAGCAAGTGTAAACGTCCTTCAAACACAAACAGCAATTCTTTTTTGTATGTAATGTTCAGAGAACAATTTGAGATGTTTCAAGCACTGACACAACATATTACAAAAGAAACAAATGTGCAGTTTTGAAACTGGATGTAGGTCTGTGATCAAGTGAGAGGTATGATTATGAATAAACTACTGAATTTTAGGTGGTCTCTGGCTAAAGGTTTTGATATTGATCAAAGTGCTTTCATACCATTATAGACTGGCTTAAGCATAGTAATAGTGTACTGGGTAACAGAGCTTTCTATATTCAAGGACAAAGCAACACTATTTTATTGAGATATTTGTAGGGCATAAAATTGCTGATTCTAACTATTAATTTTTAGATTGTTATCCGTCGATCACATTTAAACATTTATCTGTTATTTGAAGTAAAAAGTGATGGATTTTACTTCTTAGAGTTATAGTGAGGTAGACAACACATTGCACAGGAAGTTATTCAAAATGTTACATTAAGATCACTATCTTCAAGGGTGCAAATATTTTTTTGTATTTAGACTTAGATGATTTCTATTGTTATCTACATTCTTAATTTAAAACATACATAATGTACCATTTTATTCATTTTAATGAATAGGTGCACTCTTTTGAGTATCCCTTTAATCACTAATTGTTTTAAATTCACCTATAGCTATAAACGATGTTTGCCATACAACATACTATATAACTAACTGTGAGGTGAATAAAAGCATTCTATCAAATCACTTTTTATGTTATAGACTGGTGAAAATCAATGCTAATTGATCGTATTATTCACTAAATAGTATTGAATTGAAATAATCCCTAAAGTTATTTAGCTATATAATTTAATGACCGGTATTTTACACTCTATGTAATGTATGAAGTAAGAGTATATGTGAAACTGGACATTGACAGAAACGCAGATAAGACATGAGACAATAAAGAACATAACGTATTCAACTAACAAAGAATTGTAATTAGCAAGCTTTGGCTCTGTATGACTTATAGTAAAAATAATGTAATGGACAGAAGAGACAACACCCAAGGCAAGGTATATAATCACAAAGTACAATTAAACGTAAATAATAAAAAGGCATATACAAATTAGGAACAATTAAATGAACATTTATATAATGACATTGCTTACAACTGTTCTAGATTTCTTATACCGCCAACTATTTTCATTTCATAAAGCTAACATAGTATTTAATTGTGAAATCGACTGTTTCAGAAGAATATTTTTTTTTTAATTTTTTGATTTAATAATGCAAACTAAATTACAGGTTGAACTAACAGGAGAACCCTCTGTATTTATACTTGTAACTGAAGTTGAAATATAAATATTTTATGATTATAACTTTTGGGTCCCCTAACAGAGAATTAAAAAAGAAAAAAATCTAGATCAGACATTGGATTCTGTCAATACAGATCTTGAGTTATGAGCGTTTACATATTGTTATATTTTAATAACCATTCTAGGTCATTTAAAAAGTCTTGCCTTTGGCTATAATTTTCTAAGTAAAACTTTTTAAAGTGAAAATAAAATATATCTTAGATAAGGTGTGTTACATAATATTAATTTTCACATGCATATTGGTGATAATCTACCCATTGTGGTCCTGACTAAATCTTTTCTTTTAATCTGTTCTTTTTTCTTATTGGAATTGACAGGCTATCAAGTATTGTTCCTTGACAACAAATATTGGAGGTGCAGCTCCTAAACTAGGAGGCACGTTTATAAATAAGGTGTGGAAGTACTTTCAATAAGATTTCTGATTCCAAATAATTCCTTTAACAGAAATATGTTCTTCCTTGACGTTTGGTCTGTTAAATGCAAATATTTTATAAATAGCTGCAACATTATAAAATTTGGCTTTTACACAATAAAGCAGCAAAACGTGCAGAGTTAGATTCTATTAGATAATGTAGCATAGGACTGGCAGTATAACTAAGGACATAGGCAGTAACATAGTCAACACATTTTACTTTCTCTGCCCATAGTGTGCGCTTTGTATCTCACATTACTGTCTATCAATGGTGCAATGGAGTAATATTTAATCTGCTAAACTAGGAGGCAACAATGTGTCTGCTTCCAATTGTTTAAAGAAACACTAAAGGCTCCCAGACCACTTTATCTCATTAAAGTGGTCTTGATGCAGTGTCCCTGCCTGTTTAACCATGCAAATAAAAATGTTGTAGTTTCTGAGAAACTGCAATGTTCCAATTGCCGGGTAAAGTCCTCCTCTAGTGGCTGTCTTCCAGGCGCTTCCTGGTCCTGAACGTAGCTTTACGGACGTTCCCATGTGCATACGCTTTAGGACCTACCATTGCTGTGACATCATAGGAGGAAGAGAGCTAGCCAGCACTGACTGAGCCTCTTCACTGGAAAGAGGTAAGTGAACAAAGAGATGATAACCCTTTCATCGGGCTATGGGGAGGGGGGAATTCCATAACTATGGACAAGGATACTATAGAAATACAGGAATGCATTCCTAACACTATAGTGTTCCTTTAATATTAATTACCACATTGAAGAGTAGACACAATCTATTAATTAAAGAATGGAATCGCATTTAAAGAAAAAAAACACACATGTTCTACACTTGTTAATTATTAAACAACTCTGGAATTATTTGTTAAGGCAATTATATGGTTAATTTTTAAAATCATGATAATTATATAAATTAACAAGGAAATTGTAGGAGAGAATATTCGTTAGTCAAGTATTAAACAAAGTAAATAGAATTAAATATATGAATTACACTAACACAGTAAATATGGAAAAATATATCCATGGGCATTCTGGAAACTGGAGAAGAAAACTGTAAAAATTATACAGACGATTATTTTAATATTTAGTGTCATACAGATGATTTAATTTTATATTGCGCTTTTTTGTTCTATTTTTTGTGTAAATATTAATGAGCCTTTTAACCCCAGAACCCTTAAAAAAAAATTCTAGGAAAAACTATAAATAAATGAAAATTGGTATACATGTATCATTTTACTTTTTACATCAACATACTAATATTGTTGTGCTGTCACTGTCCTGCCTAATCAAGACTGTTGGGGGGTATGGATAACATTTAAGACACTTTACTGCTAGATTGCTAGCCTGCCTGTCTGTGTGGACTCTGATGTTTTGCATTCAAAGAGATGCAGCCTCTGTTTCCCATGGCTCCATCGCCACCACTGACAACCAGTCCTTGTTATGAATGTCATGATCATTACCTCATCTCACCATAACGTCACGCAGAAACACACCCAACCCAGACGCAAAGCACAGGTCCTGCACAATTCCTGCCTGCTTCCGTACTTCTGCAGAACTGTGCAAACATGCATCTCAATTCACCTCCTACTATATTAATTCTCAGAATAATGATAGTATGTGCCAGCCCATAACCCCCTCACCAGCCCTCCCATGCTATTTGCCTGAGGGCAATTTTCTCCCTGCTCCCCTTGCCAGCCCGACCATGCTCATTCATTCCCTTTCCCCTCATTTATAAAAGACCATTTTCAATCAAGGTATGCTGACATTAACCAACAGCCTATTTTCATCTTCCACAGTCACATTGCTTTCAACCACTGTATTGCAGGAGCCTCAATTTGTGTAAACTATCATTCCTTTTCCCACGTGCTCCATTTATTCCTGCTTGGGGCTTGTCAGATGATGTTGAATATCTAAAAAGCAGTGATGTGTTTACATCTTGTAAACATTCTTAACAGCATTTTCACATTATTTAATGGCCCCTTCAATTATAAACTGAAGCAGTAATATGCTGTAACATGCTGTAGTAATTACAACAGTAATTGGTGCCTTGGTGCACATTAGAAAAAAACAAAAAAATACTATAACAATGTTGGTTCTAAAGTATCAGTACTCTTACTCTCAATCTTTCAGAAAACTTTGTTGAGCCCATATTATAAAATAGATCAACCTTTTATCCTAGGAGTTCTAGACATATCTGTGGTGGTGAAACAGACTTCTAAGGGATAAGGGCTTACGGTACTCTCTTGCAATAACTTACAAAGCTTTATGGGTGTGCAGAGGTTATACCTCTTGAAGCAATAGCTAAGTAATAACTATATTCAATTAGATATCTAACAGATATTTAGACTGACCGTTTGCAGAATGGGAGCACTAATCCGTTTTCATCGAGCATAATAAGATAGAGCTAGTTAGTTTACCTCGAAGATTAGGTGCCCATGAAGGCACAGTATAGACTATTGCTACTTAAGCTCCATGATTAAAAAGCTATTATATTAGCATTTTTCTACCTCTAATTCTCAACTAGATCGCAATTTTTTTATTGGGTACATAAGAAACACACTTTAGTAGGAAGCACAATATCTTCCCTTTGGGTGTGTTCTCACTAGTTACAAACCTCAGCTGATAAATTAATACAATCATTTCACTCAATCTGATTCTCAGAGAATGGCTGCATTTGCAGATACTCTGTTACTTTTAAGAGGTCTCACTGCTTATTGGACTATAAGTGTTGAAAGGATACCCAAGTAGTACAAGTATGCTTACGTAAAACTGGCCTAACTACATACACATATCCTATTATCAGGTTCCAGATATCTATGAATCGGAGTGTATTTTGTAAATATCTCTAGTTTCTACCTTCTTTCTTTTATCAATCAAATTAAAGTGTATGTTTCAACCTCATAAGAAACCTATTTGGATAGGGCATTTTGTTCTCATTTCTCTAAAACGATTCAATGCAAGATTTCAAACCATAATAACAGGCAGAATATAAGTATATGTAAACATTAACACTGTGTTACATTTGACAGATTTCTCTGACTCTTTCATCTACTAGGTAGTAGACATTAATAGCAGTAAGTAGTTCAAGTCTTTATGCTTCACCCTTTTTTTCTTGCAGGGCACATACCAAAATGATGTGTGCACACAGGCTATTGGCCATGGCTGCAGATTATCAGCAAAGGTTACTTCACAGATTTTGTAATATTATTGATTGACAAACATGTATCTGGGAGGTCTGAAACATTACATAAAATGTAGAAATATGAACTTGTCCTTTGCATCCAGTAGTCAGCATAGAGAAAGCACTGACAGAAGAGGGGAAATGAGTCAATGTATATTATATATACATATAGTATATTATTATATTTCTCCTCTTTATTAGTAATTTCAGCTTGTGCTTTCCCTTGAATTATATTGTGATTCATTTAATATACATTTAAAAGAAATAAAAAAAAGTTAATACAAGTTCTATGTAACTCTTAATGTTTTATTCAAAGGTTTCAATCCTACAGAAGTGATAGTTCCCCATTTAAACCTAAACCCTGCCTTCCCTGTTACTAGTGTCGACCTGTTTAAACTGGTTACATGTTTATTAATGCAGTATCTGGACTTAAATAAAGATAAACTATGAACAATATATCAGTTTTTTAGGCCTACATCTTTTTCTATCTCTGTTTCTTTATATGATTGCAAAAAGAGAGAGGGGGGGGGGGGACAAATATATTTGGGTTACTTACGACAAAAAGGCATTTCATTACAACCAAATAACTATAGTCTCAGTCTATATAAAAGGATATGATTACAGAAAGTGGATATGGAACAGAAGAGAAAGATAGTGGCACTAGCAATAAATAGTCACTTATTAGTAGTAATGGCTTTCTAAAAAAAAAAAACACACAGGGAGTAGCACAGGAAAAGCTCTAAGTGGATGAGATTTGTTGCAAGTTGAGTTACAGGAAGATCAGTCTCCATTTTATTGAGAAGGATTTAGAGTGTTTTATATGGTATTAGAAGAGCACAGTGACTTTCAGAGTGCTGCAGAAATACCTTACAAATGGAATATTTACAATGTTAGAAATGCATGCACATTGCAGTATTCCACGTTGAGCTCAAACTGTGTTACCTGAAGAAGCTTTTTATTTAAATTGAATAAAATATTTTTTCATTAATTTGATTCCAGTAATATGTTAAAAGCAAATGATTTACAGTCAGGTTTAAGGGGGAGTTACATTTTATTAAATAAATAATTCTAGAACAAAGGTTGTTACGGTGCCCCAATGTAATAATATTAAATTATATTATGTTTAAAAACTAACAAAACAAATAAATATGGTTGCTATGTATAGAAGAGTTAAAAAACAAAATATACATCTTACTGTACTATACTAGAGTTTAGATGTATCAAGAAAAAAAAAACAGGTGGTATTTGGTGGCACAGTGCTAAACAGGGAGCAATCACCAAGGAAACCAAAATGTTGCACCCAAAATAGCACCCTTTTTTGTTTTGTAAATCCCCCTACATGTACTGTATATGTTATTATTTAGGAGAGTTAATGCACATGCAGTCTTACTTTAAGTCACACTCTGGGCACAAGCCAATCCATCACAAGAGCTGAGCTGCAGGTATCCGGGGGAACTGATTTCCTGTGAAACCATTTGGAAATGGCTTAACAATGAAACGAGGGACTACAGGACAAGACTTCTAGATTAATTTTAGGCAGAACTGCCATGTGGCCTAAATTAGGCAAAACATGTAGCTAGGTGAGATTCCGAATTCTAAGCCTTCATGTGCAAAAATATCGTAGGGTGGGAGGGTAGGGGGGGGGGGGGGAGGGGGCAGGAGGACATGCATGGTTCAGTTCTTGCTTTTTTATAGGGGGAGATGGGTGGGGTCACATAAGCAGCTTAGTTTGTCATGATGGACAAAAGAGATAACCTGGGCCATTGATTCATGTCACAGTAGAACATCCACCAGGCACCAATACATTTTGCAACACAAACAACTATTTTTTGCTAAATAAATTCTTGTTAGTTTACACAATAAATAATCATTGCTAGACCTAATTTTTACTGTAATAAAACAAATGAACACACCTAAAACAATGTTATGTCCTGCTCCCACAAAAACATTGAAGGAGGGTAGGATTGTGTTCCCCAATCCACCTTCAACAGTAGTGTCATGGCCTCTGAGGTCTGAACACCTTTGTGCGTATTCAAAGGCGTTTCCGTTTTTATCCTTTAAAAAAAATTGTACTGAGAGCACTATATCCTGTTTTCCTTCTCCCTCCTATATACTAAGGACATCTGACTGCTGCACACTGAAAAAGAACCCCTCTACAACCCCTGAAGATGCCTCTGAATACACACAAAGACTGCCAACATATCCACAGACAGGGATTGTACTGTCCAGGTGCATATATCTGGAGGTGAACGTAAGCTCCAAAATATTGTAAGTGCATTTAGTTTTATTTACAATTATCAGCCATCTAAAACATACTACACAATATAAACATTTCTCCTCTCATCCCCTATATAGCCTCAGATTACCAAAGGCACTGCTTCCCTGCACCTTTTTCACATTCATTGTACCACCAAAAAGAAGAGACTCTGGTTTAGGAAGCTTAAGCTGCCAAACACACAGCACACAAGCGCCAACCATTCCATCTACTTTACCAGGGACGTGCCCACAAGCCCACTCAGTCCTGTTTTGCAAGGTAATCAGACTACCTCCTAGTCCAGTCCCGTTTTATAAGGTACTCATGCTACCTCTGAAAAGCTCCCTAGTACATGTAGCAAATATATATGTAACTAGCTCCATTAATCAAAATGCATATAAATGGGAAATCACTTAAAAAGCTCTAAAAAATTGTGTGCTGAAAATGCAGGAAGTGCAAAAAAAAAAAAAAAAAAATATATATATATATATATATATATATATTACTTATTTACTGTATTATTTTTTTTTAAATGCATTAAAATAAGAGCTAATCCTGTCTGGATTGAAGTTGTAGTTTTCTTTTTATGATGTTAAAACTTTTAAAGTAAGTTTCACTTCAAATATATTTAAAAAATAAAGTGCACACGTGTCATTCTAGTCAGCAGTGTCAAAACGTCAGCAGGAACATATGGATGCATACATGCAACATCTGCAAAGAATTAATTAGACAACAACAGTGAAAAATCGCCATATTTAGCCATAATGACACAGCACAACCATTGACCTTAATTTAAAATTTAAAGCTATAGTTTCACCTTGGAGCTACACTTATCTTGCAATCCCCTTTTCTTGAAGACTCCATCAACTAAGGAACTTGAGTCTCACGGCATACCAACATTCCTTTTATACTAGGATGTATGACTATATAAATAGCATTGATTTTGTGCTTGGTTAAGCTATGTATATTTAATCTGGACATACAGCAAAAACACACAAGAACAACACACAGGACAGAAGGACAGCAACTGAGAAAGCCTCCTGGAGAGGTGAAACACGTTTTGCAACTAACTTCTACAATACTAAGGACTTACCATTACAAACTGTTTTTAATTTATTTGTTTTTTTTACCTATTTTAACCCTTTGTGCACTTTATCTGAATAAAGCACTTTTTGAACCTTCACTACAATTTGTGACTGCAATCAAAAGAGTAGAAGCTAATTCAGGACACAGAGAAGGGAGTGGGACCCTCTACATCCCACATAGCTCAAAATCTGAGCCTAATAAATACTGTCTCCACACTTGTGAGTGCACCTTATCTCACTTTGGCACTTTAATCCATATTACAGGCAATATTGTGCTATTGTTTGTCTACTACTACACCTACTCTAAAGATTTACTTCCGAATGTGCATGTAAGAAACTCCACCTTGTATATATTTGTGATAGAGCAAAAATGAATGAACAAACATTTTCCAAGCAATAGTTTTGAAGAATTTAAAAAAATTGTGGTGTAAAAAGTGTAGCTATGTCACAAATCCATAATGTCTATAAACAATACATGGGTTTTTAATTACTCTAAGGCAACTAACTGTGGAAAGAGTGTGGCTAAAAATATTTTGACTTTCTCCTAGTGAAACTTGCGACCAGAGTATTCCTCTAATTAAAAAAGATATTGATACATTAAAATGCATGCACAAAAAGTAATTTTTCTTTACTGCCCCTTTAAATAGTGATGAATAAACATCACGTAATATTAAAAGGCAAAGAGTCATGTGAAAATTTTAAATGAAATGTTTTATGATTTTTTAAATCATGTCATAGATGGATAATGGATTGTTTAGGTGCTCTTTTTAGATTAAAACAAGGTTGCCCAGTCCAATCTATCTGCCATTTTTGGACTATTCTCAATAAACTGGTTTAGAGTTATGATGATATTTGTTCAACATTGATGAATGGCAAGTGTTGGAAAATCAGAGTAAGAATAAAAGTTATAACACAATCTGCACTGCTGAGAGAGGAGAATTGTGATATTATGAAACTGAAATTGTTATAATTATCAGAATTCCACACACGCACACGTGCACACATATACAAAATCCTTACCTAAGAATCAAAAGATAGAAACGGCCCAATGATTAAACCAAATGAGGAATAAATTCCTAATGAGGGATTATCCAGATATAGAATTACAAAAAAAGAATTACAATTTGTAAGAAAAGTGGTTGGATCATCCTGTATAATACATTCAAGATATTAAAAAAAAAATAAACAAACTAAAAAGATTAGCCTTTCATCTGACAGCATATTGCACATAAGGATGCAATTGAGTGGTTTAAATATTCATATCATGAGGGTTTACAAAGACAACTGTAATTGTAATTTAGGAGGATATAATTTAAGGGACAAACTAGTAAAATAAATGATATTTAAAAAAGGGGGGAGGGATGGGGAAGGGACAGCCTATAGATCAGGTAAGTGAGGGATGGGGGGCAACCTACAGATTAGGTAAGTGAGGGATGGGGGCAACCTACAGATTAGGTAAGTGAGGGATGGGGGGAACCTACAGATCAGGTAAGTGATACATAGGGGGAGGCAGCCTACAGATCATGTGATTGAGGGATGGGGGTGGGGGGAGCCTACAGATCAGGTAAGTGATGCATGAGGTGTGGTGGCCTACAGATCAGGTAAGTGAGGGATTGGGGGAGACAGCCTACAGATCAGGTAAGTGAGGAATGGGGAGACAGCCTACAGATCAGGGAAGTGCGGCATGGGGGGCAGCCTACAGATCAGATAAATGAGGCATGGGGGGCAGCCTACAGATCAGATAAGTGAGGCATGGGGGGCAGCCTACAGAACAGGCAACTGAGGCATGGTGGGGCAGCCGACAGATTAGGTAAGTGAGGGATGGGGGGCAGACTACAGATCAGGTAAGTGAGGGATGGGGGTCAGCATACAAATCAGATAAGTGAGGCATGGGGGTCAGCCTACAGATCAGGTAAGTGAGGGTAGGGGGCAGCATACAGGAAGGGTCAGCAAGGAGCAGGAAGGTAAAATAGGAGAAGGAGCCGAAAGGAGAAGGAACAGAAATGAGCAGGAAAGGACTTCAAAGAGCAGAAAGGGTCAGCAATGAGCAGGAATGGACAGAAGGAGCGGATAGGTAAAGTAGGAGAAGGAGCAAAAAAGGAACAGAAATGAGCAGGAAAAGGCAGCAACTAGGAGAAAGGGGCAGGGAGGGTCTGCAAGGAGCAGGAAGGGGCAGAAATGAGCAGGAAGGGGCAGCAATGAGTAGGAACGGTCTGCAAGGAGCAGAAAGGGGCACCAAGGAGCAGGAGGGGGCAGAAATGAGCAGGAAGGGGTAGCAAGGAGTAGGAAGGTTCTTCAAGGAGCAGGAAGGAGCAGCACGGAGCAGGAAGGGCTGCAGGGAGAAGGAAGGGTCTGCAAGGAGCAGAAAGAATCAGAAGGAGCACAAAGGTAAAGTAGGAGAAGGAGCAGAAAGGGCCAGCAAGGAGCTGTAAGGGGCAGAAGGAGCACAAATGTAAAGTAGAAGAAGGAGCAGAAAGGAACAGAAATGAGCAGGAAGGGTCAGAAGGGAGCAGGAAGGGTCAGCAGGGAGCAGGAAGGGTCAGCAAGGAGCAGGAAGGGGCAGGAAATAGCAGGGATGGTCTGCAAGGAGCAGGAAGGGGCAGGAAATAGCAGGGCTGGTCTGCAAGAAGCAGGAAGGGGCAGCAAGAAGCAGAAAGGATCAGCAAGGAGCAGGAAGGGGCGGGAAGGGTCTGCAAGGAGCAGAAAGAGTCAGCAAAGAGCAGAAAGGGGCAGGAAGGGACAGAAGGAGCACAAAGGTAAATTAGAAGAAGCAGCAGAAAGGGCCAACAAGGAGCTGGAAAGGGCAACAAGAAGCAGTAAGGGTCTGCAAGGAGCCGCAAGGGTCTGCAAGGAGCAGGAAGGGGCGGCAAGAAGCAGGAAGGGACTGCAAGGAGAAGGAATGATCTGAAAGGAGTAGAAAGGGGCAGGAAGGGACAGAAGGAGCACAAAGGTAAAGGAGCAGAAAGAATCAAAAGGAGCACAAAGGTAAAGTAGAAGGTTGAGCAGAAAGGGCCAACAAGGAGCTGGAAAGGGCAGCAAGAAGCAGTAAGGGTCTGCAAGGAGCAGAAAGAGTCAGGAAGGAGCAGAAAGGGGCAGGAAGGGACAGAATGAGCACAAAGGTGAAGTAGGAAAAGGAGCTGAAAGGAATAAAAATAAGCAAGAAGGGTCAGCAAGGAGCAGGAAGCGTCTGCAAGGAGCAGAAAGGGACAGAAGGAGCAGGAAGGTAAAGGAGCAGAATGAATCAGAAGGAGCACAAAGGTAAAGTAGGATAAGGAGCAGAAAGGAACAGCAAGGAGCAGGAAGGTAAAGTAGGAGAAGAAGCAGGAAGGAGAAGGAACAAAAATAAGCAGGAAGGGACAGCAAGGAGCAGAAAGGGGAAGCAAGGAGCTGGAAGGGGCAGCAAGGAGTTGGAAGGGGCACAAAGGTAAAGTAAGAGAAGGAGCAGAAAGGCTCTGCAAGGAGCAGAAAGGGATCAGAAAGAGAAAGGAGCAGAAGGGTGCAAAAAAAGCAGAAAGTAGCAGAAAGGTAAAGGAGCAGAAGAAGCCAAGGAGGAGAGAAGACAGTGTCAGAAGAATAAGAAGAAAAGGAGATTGAAGCAAGAAGGACAAGTGAAGTATTTCCTCTACTTCATTCTGGACACCACATCATAAGGCTTTGGTACCTGGGCCTGACAGGGAAACTTTGGATCTACTCATCTCCCCAGGTGTTAATGGTTCTTTTATTTACTGTGTCAGGAAGCACAGAGCGGTCAGCTGGCACTCTAAGCCAATCAGTAGCTCCCCATTCATAAAAAAGTAAAACATTTTTATGAACTGGAAACTAGCAATTGGATTAGAGCGTCAGCTGACTCTAGCCAATCAGTGGCACCAATGCCTGATGTCAATCTGCACTTCCTGACACTCTATTTCAGAAGCTGAATGCCACTGAGCGACCTGGAGATCTGGAGCTGGAGGAAGTATTTGGGGTTAAACCATTTGAGAGAGGTTTAACTCCTTAAAGGAAAGAGAGCACCCAGGAGCCTCCTGGCATCATAGCATTTTCATTTAGATGAAGTTGTTATGGTGACCAGAGTATTTTATTAATTTGATTAAAGGAACACTATAGTGTCAGGAATACATACATGTATTCCTGACACCATAGTTATGAAAACACTATTCAACCTGGCTTTATGTGATAATCACTATGCCCCTCCCCTTCATGACACTGTCAAAGCATAGATGTCATTATAATTATGCCCCCTGTGGAAAAATGTCTGCGGACGCCCATGAGTATGTCCTAACTATCCTGGGCTTTAAAGCCATTAGGGCATGTTGACATATCCTAACATGCTGGCATGAGCAGGATTAAATCTCGGTTTATGCCAAAAAGTCCCAGGTAGTAATCAATACTTGGAGGTCCGCTGATTGCCATATCTTCATATGCAGTGCTCAAAGTGAGTGCTATACACAGATCTTTAAATGTGGATTTAAATCCTAATTAACTGCAATGCAGTGTGAGCAGGGGTAAAGGAGACTCAGATATCAATAGATACCCGGGGTGCCATCTGAGCTCTACATTCTTCTCTGTCTGATGGGGCCAATTTTAGTATCCCTAGACTAACATGTGTGCTGTATGTGGCTCTCAAATTGAGTTATTCTACATCCATTTAAAATCCCTTCTCAATTGATACATGGGGATCCCCTCTGTCAGTTAGGGTGACCACAGGCTGATTTATGAGCTGGTTGCAGATCTCAAGTTGAGCACCGAATAGAGCTCTTTAACCCCTTAAGGACACATGACATGTGTGACATGTCATGATTCCCTTTTATTCCAGAAGTTTGATCCTTAAGGGGTTAAAGGACCACTATAGTGCCAGGAAAACATACTCGTTTTCCTGGCACTATAGTGCCCTGAGGTTGCCCCCACCCTCAGGGTCCCCCTCCCGCCGGGCTGGATGTAGAGGAAGGGGTTAAACTTACCTCTTTCTCCAGCGCCGGTCGGAGAGCTCTCCTCCTCCTCTCCGCCTCCTCTCCTCCTCTTTGGCTGAATGCGCATGTGCGGCAAGAGCCGTGCGCGCATTCAGCCAGTCCATAGGAAAGCATTCACAATGCTTTCCTATGGACGCTGGCGTCTTCTCACTGTGATTTTCACAGTGAGAAGCGCGGAAGCCCTCTAGCGGCTGTCAGTGAGACAGCCACTAGAGGCTGGATTAACCCTATTATAAACATAGCAGTTTCTTTGAAACTGCTATGTTTATATAAAAAAGGGTTAAACCTAGATGGACCTGGCGCCCAGACCACCTCATTAAGCTGAAGTGGTCTGGGTGCCTATAGTGGTCTGGGTGCCTATAGTAACTGTCAACTCAACTATTGTTTTCATATAATGACCCTATCAGCAAGTTTTGAAAGGAAATCAATTCACTGTTAAATTAAGTATATGTAAAAAAAAATTTAAATCTCATTCCTACCTTTAGTATATAAAAGGATCCTTCGGCTATATCAATGCACCTTGGGTCAGACATGTTTGAATTTGACAGTCAGTCAGTCTGATGATGACACTGCAATGTGCATAGAGTGTGTAGGGAAAACAATAGACTGTATATAGGTTTTCAAACAACAAAGATGGTTGGAGGCAGACTGGGACTGGCCATCAGGCAAGCCTTGCAATTGCCCTGTGTGCCACGATGACTATGGACCAGGGCTGACAGCGGAGATTTGGATGGCACAATTGAAGCGCCAGCCTTGCTATGTGCCATCACAGGCCAGTGGGCAGATTAAAGATCCCCTCATCAGCACACTTTAATGAGAGACTAGGGGGTGCCCAGGGTGCACTTTGACAGGGGTCTCCTCTCTCGTTTCAAATTCAGCAGCAGCATGTCCTCTGTTCTCGTGATCTGCGAGAGCAGAGGACCTGCTGCTGCTAGAGGAGGATGAAAGGTGGACACTCCTGGGCTCCTATGCAGTGCCACTGGACCACCAGGGACCTATGCTGTTCCAATGGACCACCAGGGACCTATGCTGTGCCTTTGGACCACCAGGGGATGTAGTGTGTCCCCCTTCCCTGGACACAAGTAAGAGTCAGAGGGGGGACGGGGACAGGTAAGAGTCAGAGGGGTGGGAGATAAGTGACAAGGAAGGGGGCAGGTAGGAGACAGAGAGGGGGGCTGGTAAGAGATTTTTTTTTACATATACTTAATTTAACAGAGAATCGATTTCCTTTCAAAACTTGCTTATAGGGTCATTATATGAAAAAAAAAGTGTTGAGGTGACAGTTACCACTCAAACATTAAAATGTAATTGTCCCTCTTTTTCAGTTTAAAATGTTGGAAAGTATGTTTAAAGTACACTTAACGTGGGACATCAGCATGTGATAAAATGGTTGCATTAAGCAAAGAGTTTTATCAGAGAGCACAATGCATCTAGAAAAAATCTGAATGTGAGATGTACTACCCAGAACATGCATTATTTACTAGGGGTATTGATGAAATGGCTTTGATTTATACAATATCTATACCCAAGGTGATTTCTGCTGACCTTAAAAGACTTGAGATATGTGCATTGATCCCTGTGTACTTAAATAGATGTTTATTTCAGCAGCACCCTTGTTAACAAGTCATGTACTAGTCGCTAATTCAATTTTTTGTATTTAACTTAAATCTGAAGATCATTGCAGTCATGAAAATTAGATATTTCAAGAACAGAAAGTATATATTATTATTATTATTATTATCATTATTATTATTATTATTACTGGTATTTATATAGAACCAGCATATTCCGTAGCGCTTTACAATATTATCATTGGAGGAGATTTAACAATAAATGAGATAATTACAAATACTTACAGGAACAATAGGTTAAAGAGGGCCCTGCGCAAGCAAGCTTAGTCTATAGCAGGTGGGATATAAAACCCAACAGGACAGGAGGTAGCAATCAAATACGGTGGAGTGAAGCAGAGCTGGAGGAGAGAATAGAATGCTGCCCTTTAGGAGAGAGCAAGCGACAGGTATGTGAGCTAGAGGTTAGTCTGGGAGGCCATAAGCTTTCCTAAAGATTTGAGGCACTTTTTAAATGTTGGGAGACTAGAGGAGAGCTTGACTATCATAGCAGGCTATTCCAAAGGAAAGGAGCCACCCACAAGAAGTCCTGCAAGCATGAGTTGGCTGTATGGGTTCAAGCAGCGAACAGGAGAAGGTCACGGGCAGAGCAGAAAGACCGAGAAGGGGCATACCTGCGGATCAGTGAAGAAAAATAGGAGGGGCTAGAATTAGTCAGTGCTTTATATGTGTGGACTGACATGGGGGAGAGGTGTTAGAGGAGCGACAGGATAGGAAAATCAGTCTAGCTGCAGCATTAATTACAGACTGTAGTGGGGCAATACAACTTGGGAAGTAGAGAGTTACAATAATCCATGCCAGAGATTACTAGAGTAGCATCTTGCTTAAGAAAGTGTTTTTAAGGTGGAATATATAGGATTTGGTAACAGACTGGATGTGAGGCTCAAATGTGAGGTCGGAATCAAGTATAACTTCAAGACAGCGCCCTTGCAATGATATTTATGCAAGGATATATATGTTAATTATTTAAACTAAACTAAACCAAACAAAAAAAAAAGGAAAGAAAAATAGTTACATACACAGTATTCCACATCCCAGTATACATTTAGGTAACAGGTTTTTTTTTTACTATCACCTGCTAGTTACCATCATCTGGAGCTTCAGACAGACTATTTAGGAAGGTCCTGGACTATTCTTATGCTTTAGTTACCTTGTACCCATTATAGAAACATAGAAACATAGTATGTGACGGCAGATAAGAACCATTCGGCCCATCTAGTCTGCCCAACTTTCTTAATACTTTCATTAGTCCCCGGGCTTATCTTATAGCTAGGATAGCCTTATGCCTACCCCATGTATGCTTAAACTCCTTCACTGTGTTAATCTCTACCATTTCAGCTGGAAGGCTATTCCATGCACCCACTACCCTCTCAGTAAAGTAATACTTCCTGATATTATTTTTAAACTTTGTCCCTCTAATTTAAGACGAATTTATGTCCTTTTGTTGTGGTAGTTTTTCTTCATTTAAATATAGTCTCCTCCTTTACTGTGTTGATTCCCTTTATGTATTTAAATGTTTCTATCATACCCCCCTGTCTCGTCTTTCCTCCAAGCTGACATGTTAAGTTCCTCCAACCCTTCCTTGTAAGTTTTATCCTGCAATCCATGAACCAGTTTAGTAGCCCTTCTCTGAACTCTCTCTAAATTATCAATATCCTTCTGGAGATACGGTCTCTAGTATTGTGTACAATCCTCCAAGTGAGGTCTCACCAGTACCAGGCATGAGCACTTCCCTCTTTCTACTACTAATACCTCTCTCTATACAACCAAGCATACTGCTAGCATTTCCTGGTGCTCTGTTACATTGTCTGCCTACCTTTAAGTCATCTGAAATAATTACCCCGAAATCTCTTTCCTCAGATGTTGAGGTTAGGACACTATCAAATATTCTGTACTCTGCCCTTGCATGCATTATCTTGCACTTATCCACATTAAATGTCAGCTGCCACAACTCTGACCATTTTCCTAGTTTGCCTAAATCAGTTGCCATTTGGCTTATCCGTCCTAAGCCAAATATATGTGTGTATTGTTGTTATATGTGTTGTGTGCTGTCCTGTCCTGCTGATGTTTGTTACCAAGTAGGTGGATTTGGCTGTGGAGCCTGAACAGGGCCACCTGTTGTGACAGAGTCTTCGGACCTGTTGGCTGGGTGTATGATCCATCTAGCCCTAGGATAAATCAAAAGAGCTAGCCCTGAGAGCCGCATTTGCTTTTGTAAAGGCAACAGCTATAATCACATTATAGGCAGTGTTCTGAATACCTGCCTGGAAGAAGAGCTGCAGTAGCATAGGAACGAGAGTGCTGCAGAGGTATAGGCAGAGGGCACAATACCTGCCTGGAAGGAGAGCTGCCTGGTCAGATGGAAAAGCTCCAGAAGGACCCCTGTCAAGCTTTGGTGACTGGGGCGGAAGCATTCCGGTCCCGTCAAGCGGCTAGGAAGCGGATTGGGCAGAGGTACTCGGTTGGAGTATAAGAGCTCCGTCACAACCACCATTAAAGTATAAGCTCACCTTCCAACATTAAGACAAACCTCCAAATTTGCACGGCAGCTTTTAATTTAAAGGCAAATTGTCTAAGGAGACAGCATGGTGTATTCTAGACTTGTACAGAATTTTAGCAGAAAAAAAATAATTCAGGTTAACAGAATTTACTTTAGGTCACTTATAATAATATTCACACAGAAGGTGACTTTATCCCAGAAAAGAGAACAGGAATTGCATAATACAGATGAAGAGAGGTGCTTCAATGGAAAATGCATCTTTGCCTGTGTAGTCAAAAATCCTTGCACTGGTCCTGAGGACAATGGCTTCTCAGCCCTACCTATACTGACTACTCATAATACTTCTATCTTATTTAGTTCACAACACTTATTATAATGTACTGATCAGGAGAGGGATTATGTACTGTACTGATGTGGGAGACATTGTTATCAATTGTAGATAGTAAACCTGTGGTGAATCTCATTAGCATCATGCTGCAATATTAACTAACTGACTGTTTCTTACTTTTATAAATGGAGAAATCTCTAGATAAAGATTGTCATAAAAAATAATTGACTTCATGTCGCTGTTCATTTCAGTTGAATATATGTAAAGCCATTCAGACAGCCACAGCAGCAGGAACAAACAGGACGCTAGCTGTTATGACTGTGACTGCTGACATGCAAAAATGCAACAATATTGCCTGGCCTATTGACTAAGCAATGCTATAATTTTTTTGTAATGTCAATTATGAGTTGCCACATTATTATATATCTGGATTAAAAAAAAAAAAAGGAAGTGAGAGAACTTTTTAGAATGATTGTAGTAATCTTTTACTGTTTGCTACCTAGTTTTAATGAAAAATTGTGAGCAGGAGTCATTCCACTGTTTCCCAGTGGTAGCATGAGTCATTTATTTGACAAAAAAAGGGATTTAAAATAAACAAATAAATAAAACTTTCCTGCTGGCTTTTTCCTTTAATTTTTTTTAAGTCCCCTGTTTTGAAATTAAATTACTCCTGCTTCAGCTCCCTCTTTGTTCAAATGGCGTTCAATGTAGAGCTTTTAAGCACTGCCTGGCTTGCAGTATGACCATGCCTGCTACCTCCGCAGATGTGGGCATAAGCTAAATGGGCATTGTGTTTTTTTCCCACACTGAAGGACAGTCTCTTTCTCGCTACAGACTGGGTATGTGGGGAAGCTTTGCTGTTCTTGTTGGAAGATGTATGTAGGTGGTCACTTACCCAGTGTCAATCACTTTTTCCTAAGAATAAGAAGTGCTAAAAAAATAAATAAAAAAGAAAAATAAGAAGTGCCCTGTTAAGTAACAGTGCCCTGTACCTCACATGCCTGTCTCTTGCTCTCTCCTATAGGGCAGTGCTTTACTCTCTCCTCCAGCTCTGCTTCACTCCAACCTTATTTGAATGATATTTCCTGTCCTCATGTGTTTTATACCCCACCTCCTATAGACTGTAAGCTCGTTTGAGCAGGGTCCTCTTCAACCTATCTTTCCTGTATGTTTTCTTGGAATTGTCCTATTTCTAGTTAAATCCCCCCTTTCATAATATTGTAAAGCGCTACAGAATCTGCTGGCGCTATATAAATGGCGATGATAATAATAATAATAATAATAATAATACTCTGTAGAACCACAATTAAAGGCATATGAAAAAGGGGGAGTTGGAGTTATTAAAATGTTATTTTTCTACTTTTATTTTTCTACAAAGAGTTAAAAAAAATAGACCTGCCATAACCAATGTAGGGTTAACTTAACTGCAGCCCCACACTGTGATTACTCTTGGGGGAAGAAGCTTGCAATTCCAAAGCACTAGAAGTAGCATAGAAACACATTGAATTTGATGTAAGTGAATGAAAGTGGATGTAAGTAGCCTTGGTAGTAGCAAGTAGGCCGAAATAACTTTTATTTTTCCTTTTTTTTAAATTTCCCAGATAATATGGTGTCATTGTTACTGTCCTACATGACTCTGTCAAGTATTGGTACTATCCTTACCATCTTCCTTGCTGCACACAAAGATGGTGGTGTTAGTGGAGGAGGTAGCAATGGTGGAATGTTGTGAACTCTGCCAGAATCACTATGTGCTCTTTTGCCTACCATAGTATTTGCTAGTTCTACTTTATTCCTCAGTAATACAAAATACATGATATCTTTCAGATGTTGCTTTGTACTGGCACTAGTGAAATGACTTACTCAATGGTTGATTAATGCTGATGGAAATGCTGATAGTGTCAGTAAAGGTGATACTGATTGTGGTGGTATTGGTGGTAGTTTTGGTGGTGGTAGTAGCATTTACAGTAAGTGAGCAACCTGCGCCAGTGGTAGCAGGTGCAGATGATGTATCAACTGTCTCCTCTGGATAACACCATTCTACATCAGATACAGATGGAGTTGAATATGATGGACAAGATTCAGGAGACAAGTGTACATTGGCTCCCAAAGAAAATACTGAGCTGCTGTACTCTCCTCTATCAATTCCTATTCCAATAACTCAACATACTTATAGTCAAATGGCTCCTGGACCAGAGGTAAAAGTTCTATGTCTGCAGTGGTGGGGAAAGCTGAATTATCATCATCAGTTTCACCAGCACCTCTACCAAGACTGGACATTGAGGACAGTACTTTGGTGCTCTGCTGTGTGTCCTCATTAAAGATTAGCTCTGATGACCCCCACAAAGTAAACACCAATTTCTCTCCTTGAGTTGCTTCTTCGGGGGCTCACAAAATGACAGTTACAGTGAAAGTGGCAGCCCAAGTTATGCAGCATGAAAAGGATGGGAAAAAAACAAATGGTTGTTGAATCAAACATAGATGACATGCTGCTAATCCCATTATTTTCAGGCTGACTACTACTAGTAATGGAGTTGTCAACAGTCATCATGCCAAGGTATTCTAACTCTCAGAAACCATGGCACTAATGCTGATGGTGGAAGGGAGAACAGAGACCCTTCCCCTAACCGCTTACAATTTTGGCTTGGGAGTAGTAAGTGACATTAATGATGGCGGGTTTCATTTTCTTATTACATGAAATGAGATATACAAATGATTGTGTGTTGTATAAACTAGCACAAGTTTAGAGTTTTCTTTCTTCAAACAAGTAAAAAAAAAAACTAACTTTTAATTCACATTGGTAAGTTAGTGTCACAATAGGATCAATGATTTACACCTGGCAAACTTATTTTTTTTTCTCCAAACAGTTAACAAAAGAACCACAAAAACGTTAAACAGCTGTGTATTGAAAACATAAACTCACATTAGGATGAATAACTAAATTTGTGATCTCCTATCTCCCACTAAAGTTTTATCTAGTGTTCCTGGCAGTACTAGCTGCTAGATACAGCATAAAGCTAAAACTAGTCTCACAGTAGACCTTTGACCTATACTAGGCAAAAATATTTATTTTCCCGGCAATGCAGTACCCAAAATAATTACTTTCTTACCTCGAAATAGCTAAGAAAAATAACTTTTAACAACAGTATACTGACTGTTCATGGCAGTATTACAACATAAAGCTAAAGCTTGCCTTACAGTAGAATCAACAATGACCCAGGCTATCTAATACTCCAGCACACGGTATCACTCCTGGTTTGTATCCCTTAATATCTGAAATCAAAGTGAAGAATCCTGCTTGGAAGTATAGCTGTTTTATTACTCCCTTTTTCTCCTCATCAGCATTTAATGGCTATCCCATAACAATTGTTCATCTTTATTTTGCTACCTCTTGACTGGACAGCCCAGAGTAGCTGCTTAAAAACCCCCACTATGAAAAAAAAAAAAATCTATCACATCAAATCATGAATGAAAACGAGCATGTTCGGGCCGGCAAGATACCCCAAGATTCTGTCAAGTGGCTATTCAGAATTTCTTTGAATCCCTTGATTGTCCCGATTTCGGATGGATTGTAGTGTGGCCTGAAACAAAGTCAAGTCTAGTGTATTCTTATGAATCCCTACAAACTAATCGCACGTACTAAGTTGAAAACACATTGGGGTAGGCTGCAGCTGTCTAACAAGGCTATAATACAAATGCAAATAAAAAAAATATATAGATCCATTTCAATATAAAACTAACTTTTCTCACCTGTATTCTCAAGAATTTCTTATTTTATTTTTTAAAAAGATGCATTTGTTTTACATACATTTTAAATAGATTTTGATATATAAAATAACAAATGAAAACTGAATCCTCAAAGGAAGGAAACCTTCATGTTTGCAGAAGAATTTGAAAAGATAAAATAACAAAAGGCTGAAAACATAAAGTGTCCATTTCACATTGAATTGCAAACTTTCACATTGAATTGATTACCATTTCAGTGACTGCAGAGAAATATGGTTATAGAATGTTAAATTTCAACAACATGTATTGCTTACCTGTGTTAGTGCGGTATGAACTGGTATGAACTGGCAGTAAAGGATCACCCTGGCTTTGGCTGAGACTTCTCATAGGTGGCTTCTGATATACTCTGTCTTCATAAATGGGGTCTATGTGATGTTCTGGTGACTGCAAGCCCCTTAACTCAGAGCCCAAATGACTGTGCTGGCTAGTGTAAGATGCTCGAGATCCAGCTAAAAAAAAACGACAAAAACAGGTTTATTTAATAAAAAAAATTAATGTTTTAAAATATAAAATGTTATAAACAAAACCAGTGCACATATTGCAGAAAATTACATGAAATTGTGCCACTGAATTTTGTTAACCTAGTTACCATGTTCCCAGAGCTTCCTAAAATTGATTTAAACCTGATTTCCCTGTATTACTGTATTTTCTCTCTTTTTTTTAAGCAAATAAAAATTCAGCAAATCGGCAAGTCAAGTGTTCTCTGCATTTGTAAAGGATTTATGGGCATATTTTAAAATACCTTTATAGCAAACATAAAAGTGTTCATAAAAGTGCTTGAGTGAAAATAAATGGATATCCTAGTTAACCTAATAGAAAAAAGCCAAAACAAGATACACTATTTATATGTTTACATTTTAGCAGTTTTATAAAACAAAAGCACAGCTGAAGCCCAATAAGGCCAAAAAATTACTTCCAAAATTAAAAATATTCCTCTTTAGTCATGTTGTTCAATTTGGTGTTTTCAAAGATCAGTCTAGACACCATAACCATTAAATGGCAGTGAATGTAGTGGTTATGTTGCCATCACACCAGGGGGTGCAGTTTATTTTATGTATTTTTTTATATATATATATATATATATATATATATATATATATATATATATATTTATATATATATATATATATATATATATATATATATATATATATCACAGTTAATGGCACTCACCCTTGCTCATATAGTAAATAGGAGAGGTGCCCTGGGGCAATCTCGCACTCATAAATAATTATATTGAAAAAAGATGCACTCTTTGGTCTTTTTGAAAGTATTGACGGTCTTTAATCCATATAAGGTTTACAAGTTGCTTGATCATATATATATATATAAAATGGGCTTCTTGACATTACATTCCTCACCAAAATTCCTTGTATATTAATCAGTTGTTCTTTTCATGGGTAGCATGACCTATAGACTATAGTATATAATGGAACTGATAATTAAATGGGCTTAAAACACAACCTGGGAGTGCCAGGAAAATTATAAAACTGAATTTGATAGTGGTGTTCTGTTTAACATAAGATTTCATTATTTATATTATTTATATATTTGAAAATACATTGTAAGTGCCCTTTTGAAGACCTCTTAAATTAGATTAGTAAATATATAGTAACAACATTGAAAATTGGAAGAAAGTGGAATATAATTAGCTATAAATATATATTGAGGCTATAAACCGTTTTTTGTTTGTTTTATCCACACACTTTAACTTATTTGTTTATTTGAAAGTGATATACTTGAGCTTATACATATCATACACACTTTTTAATTGTATAAGTTAGTTTTAACAATCATTATCACTCATACTTTAGATCAGCACTATTTTATTTCCATAACAGAACATTTTCAGAGACAATGGGACCTAATATCACCTCTTTTCTGTTTCACATTCTCTTAAATAGATAAAATCATGACAATGCTGTTAGCAATTATGTATATTGGATTGGTTAAAGATATTGGACTATTGCATTTTGCTTTAATTTCATGCAACCAAAAGTGAATTTAATTGTGTTTCTTGATAAATATTTAAAAATATTTTACTTCAACAAGAAACAAACATTTAACAAAGCACGACATCATAAAATAAGAGCTTTAATGGGATATGTTGTGTCAGGCCATATTGAATAGATATATATGCTTGCTGTAAATGTGTTCAACTATTTCTTCATGTTTATCTCTTGTATAATAAAATCAATAAAACTTTATGTTCAAACATTTTGATAATAGTGCTGCATTAAAACACTTATGAAATGAGACTACAAAAATAATTTGCTTCCTATATTTACAGTGATTAATGTTCTAAATTTGTCTCTAACTTCATCAATCATATTGATTTTGTTTTCAAGACCATACCAAATTGAATGGTATGACATCTATCAGAATCACAAACTAGTGAGCTGTGTTAAATTGACAACTCACAAAAATGAACCAAAATTATCTGGAAAGAGGAAATCTCAAACACAAGCTTAATTTGTTGGGTTGCCCAAAACAAATCATCCAAATTATAGACCGGCCTGTCGTGGATTTCCATTCTACAAAATGTGTAATGTTTACATAATAAATCAAAGTAATCATGATCTCTCCAGATGTCTACACATTAGATGCTGTGGCAGTTGGGACTAGATATAATGGGACCATATTTAGTTAACTATAGTCAGATTAAATTGTTTGAAAAAAAGCAGTACAAAAGTTTAACCAAAAGCAATCTACAGTCCTTATCGAAGAGTTTTATTTTTGTTCAGTCCTTTCAACTAAGTAATATTATTAATCTGAAAGCATTTTTACTTCTAATACCACATGTAAGCATATTTCAAGAATATATTCAATTTATTGAAAGCTGCAAGTTTCTTCTCTGCATTAACTGGGAATCATATAACTTCTACAAGCTGAACAAATGTAATCTACAGTGAAGGTTTGTAAAGGTTTTGTAAAGTTTGTAAAGGTTTTTAAAATCCATTATAAATGATGTTTAGATAGTAACATGTCCCTTAAAAACATTTTTTTTATTCCTTAATGCTGGCAAAGTGGAAACCATTCATTTGGTTCTGAACTACAATTTGTCTGACTTGAATTTGTCTGACATGTCTGACAACATGGTTGATCAATCGAATTACTGAAAAGAAATGTTGCAAATACACATAGCAAAATACACATAGCAACTGAAAGCATGTTGAATACCACGCATGTTGATTTTCACTTGTGATTCTGAATTCTGTATTTATTTATTTATATGTGTATATATATACAGATTTTTTTTCACTGCTCCTCCTGATTTTCCCTCTGTTGTTTACTTTTTCTTACTTAATCTGTAAACTAATATGAAACATATTCCTATCAGTGTACAGTGGGATATATACACACAATATTTATAATAATATATATGTGGCTGTAACATTTTTTTTTGTTTTTGAAAAAATTGTTCAGTTGAACCAAATTTTCTCACTGTGCCCAAGTCTACTACCTTACATTCATGACCATATAAGACAAAATACATTTGCACCATCAGGATCAAAACATGAACTATATATGTGGCAGAAAAGAGTTCACTCTTACACTCTTACACTGTTTCACACACAGCACGCCGGCACATACAAGGATATAGAAACATTCTCCCATGTATATTGTAAACGCAAGTTCACATATTTTACTGCAATCTAATATATGCAGAGTAGCAAGGAAAGTAAATTATATAATTTGTAGTATTTAACATATTTAGAACTTTTATCACGTGTATAATGAAAACATGTTTTAGAACATGCAGTGCACACAATCATTTTTTTGGTTTATTCTGACAAAATCAGCATTTTCAAACCCCGGTCTATATTTCAATTCCAGACACATTTAGGCAATGCCAGAACCAAACCATAAAAATAATCCCATCTGGTAATGATTGGATGAAGGTATTAGATCCATAAAAGTTATAATGAATATACTTGATAGCAGTCATATTGGATATTTATGTTACAATAATGTTGGTGATATGCGTGAATGTTCTCACAATAAACCACAGGAGTATTGATCTATCTATGAGATAAATCCTGAAGATCTCTGAACTAATAGTTATACTGGTGAGAGGTGCAATAGACACTGGTGGGTAGTATGTGCTGACTATCTAACTCAAATGTGTATATTCTGTCCATCTGAGTAGAATTATTTCAAAGCACCCTTCTCACATTTTATCAGGAATAGCTAGATTACACAAGTGCAAAACTATTTTATGGTGCTACTCCAGTCCAGTCTCGTGAAGCACTTCAGCTTGCCTGTGCAAGGCATTTTATTAAGCGATTGCTGCACCTGATTGGCACATTTGTGGCAATTGCTGCGTGTGCGCCATTTTTGGCCTAAGAGGAAAGGAGTCAGTTGCCACTGGCAAAGCAGTCAGAGGCAAAAGAATCACTGCATTGTAAGGTAAGTAAAGTTTATTTTTAGGTTCATGGGGTGAGAGGGTGGGTCGCCAGGCATGTAAATGGGATAAGGACCACCACAAGCATTAAAACCAAATATATTTTTTTAACATTGGAGTGATTCTTGAAGCTGTAAAGCAAATGATTGACGACAGATAATTTTTTCTTTTGTTTTAAACTTGGGTAGCATTCAATGGACACATGATTGTTAAAATTACAAATTATTTTACTCTATGTGAGGCTTTCTTTGTGTGCTATCTAAATCCATGTTTTTTTACCTATAGTTTCGAAAATAAACAATTTACTTGCAGAAAACAAATACACATGTCCTGATACTAACAAGCAGATTTAAGTCTGGAATATTTATTGAGTCACAGCTTCATATTTTTAATGAGCATTTCTTGTTTGTTGTTTATCTATATATATCACATGGCATATCACATCTCAAATTACTTTCCTGAAAAAAAAACCCTGTCTATTTGTAATTGTTTGAATTATGAAATATGTATTGTCATCATACAAAAATGTTCATTCCATGGAAAAGTACAATGCAAAGCAAATCGTGCGCCTAACATGTACAGATAGTAATATGTTACCGTACCAGCAACGGTATCATGATAAATTGATGAATTCAATAGCTTCTCCCTTGCTAATCTTTACATAGATATATAGTTATTAATATAGACTTAATGTCTCCTTGAATATTCTATTTTTCAAAAAAATCCAACATTCAGAAGTTGTTTAAAAATCTGTACAGAATTTGATAAAACAACCGTTTTAGGCAGCTAAATGTATATCTTTATTGTTCTTATAGTAAAGAACCCTTTCCTCTGCTGTCCAGGAAATCTCCTTTCTCCAAGTATAAATGGGTGACCTCTTTCTTCTTTGTTCTTTGTAAGTCCTATCTTTAAAAAAACACATATATATATATATATACACATACACTGCTCAAAAAAATAAAGGGAACACAAAAATAACACATCCTAGATCCGAATTAATTAAATCTTCTGAAATACTTTGTTCTTTACATAGTTGAATGGGTTGACAAAAAAAAATCACACACAAATAAAAAAAAATGGAAATCACATTTTTAAATCCATGGAGGTCTGGATTTGGAGTCACACTCAAAATTAAAGTGGAAAAACACACTACAGGCTGATCCAACTTTGATGTTATGTCCTTAAAACAAGTCACAATGAGTGTGTGTGGCCTCCAGGTGCCTGTATGACCTCCCTACAACGCCTGTGCATGCTCCTCATGAGGTGTTGGATGGTCTCCTGAGGGATCTCCTCCCAGACCTGGACTAAAGCATTTGCCAACTCCTGGACAGTCTGTGGTGCAATGTGACATTGGTGGATGGAGCAAGACATGATGTCCCAGATGTGCTCAATTGGATTCAGGTTTGGGGAATGGGCGGGCCAGTCCATAGCATCAATGCCTTCGTCTTGCAGGAATTGCTGACACACTCCAACCACATGAGGTCTAGCATTGTCTTGCATTAGGAGGAACCCAGGGCAAACCGCACCAGCATATGGTCTCACAAGGGGTCTGAGGATCTCATCTCGGTACCTAATGGCAGTCAGGCTACCTCTAATGAGCACATGGAGGGCTGTGCGGCCCCCCAAAGAAATGCCTCCCCACACCATTTCTGACCCACTGCCAAACCGTTCATTCTGAAGGATGTTGCAGGCAGCAGAACGTTCTCCTGGTGTCTCCAGAATCTGTCACGTCTGTCACATGTGCTCAGTGTGAACCTGCTTTCATCTGTGAAGAACACAGGGCACCAGTGGCGAAATTGCCAATCTTGGTGTTCTCTGGCAAATGCCAAACATCCTGCACGGTGTTGGGCTGTAAGCACAACCCCCACCTGTGGACGTCGGGCCCTCATACCACCCTCATGGAGTCTGTTTCTGACCGTTTGAGCAGACACATGCACATTTGTGGCCTGCTGGAAGTCATTTTGCAGGGCTCTGGCAGTGCTCCTCCTGATCTTCCTTGCACAAAGGCGTAGGTAGTAGTCCTGCTGCTGGGTTGTTGCCCTCCTACGGCCTCCTCCACATCTTCTGATAGCGATACTGGCCTGTCTCCTGGTAGCGCCTCCATGCTCTGGACACTACGCTGACAGACACAGCAAACATTCTTGCCACAGCTCGCATTGATGTGCCATCCTGGATGAGCTGCACTACCTGAGCCACTTGTGTGGGTTGTAGACTCCATCTCATGCTACCACTAGAGTGAAAGCACCACCAGCATTCAAAAGTGACCAAAACATCAGCCAGGAAGCATAGGAACTGAGAAGTGGTCTGTGGTCACCACCTGCAGAACCTCCTTTATTGGGGGTGTCTTGCTAATTGCCTATAATTTCCACCTGTTTTCTATCCCATTTGCACAACAGCATGTGAAATTGATTGTCACTCAGTGTTCCTTCCTAAGTGGACAGTTTGATTTCACAGAAGTGTGATTGACTTGGAGTTACATTGTGTTGTTTAAGTGTTCCCTTTATTTTTTTTAGCAGTGTATATATATAACAATAGTTCAGAATTGGAAACAATGGTCTTTATCAAACTATTAGCACTATGTCCCACACAGGTATCTTTGTTGCAAGGTTTTGAATTTTGTTGGCATGGGATATTGTACCAAAAGGCCTTTACAAATCTAGTGGTTACAAGCTGAGTGCTTGAATGTAACTACTGTATTCGTTGACTTTCATCTGGCTAAACACGAATCTTTGTCAAAGCGCTGGTGACATCTGTATCAGGGCATTAAAAGGGATAAGTGGCATGAAAGGACACTAGTCTAGTCTCCAAATAAATGTCCAGTTGGATTATAGTGCATAATTGAGGATTCCACTATGAGGTATTTAAGGGAGTTAAATTCTACAGAGGAGTTTTCTTACCTCGCTTAGTACAAGAATGCTAGGGCATAACACTGTAAGTATTGTACACTGTTTACCAGAAGGAGTACCCAGATGACCACTAAGTAGATCCATGCTAGTTTGAGATCCATATGACATATTCATCTCACCACTGCTCTCAAAAAAGAACATTATGAATAATAAAATGAATACAAACTAAATTATAGCACACACATGCACACACAAGAAAATCTGATTACCATAATATCTCAAATTTAGCACTAAATCCCTAGCCATTTCTCCAATGATAACGTGAAACCCGCTATGACTGTAATGAAATACACTAAAACAAAAGCAAAGCAGCACACAATGATCATTATAACAATATTTACTAACTCCTAACTCCTAAAGGACCGGAACAACTGTTGTAAATTCTGCTTTGGGAATAGATCATCGATGGTTCACATCATCTGACATGGCCTTATATGAAGTGAAATAGAAATATCACCATGTGCAACACATGCTTAGCTGGATTAAATGACCTAATGTGATATGCTAGTAATGACTTGATACTATTCTAAATTCAGATAAACATTTTCCAATCAATAGAAGCAGAAGGAATAATCAAAAATATTATGATGTATAGCTAATTACGTAAGTATGAAGCTTCTTCCTAAATGGACTATATTTCCGCTTGCCCATTCCCATAGGTATCAAAGGGAGTCATATATATATATATATACTGAGATTTTTATATGTCAGTAGACAGTAATAATGGAAACTCTGCTTCTTGAAAGGCATGCAAACATCTGCTCATTGAATAATTCAGGATTGCATGGGTATACTTAAGGGATTTATCCTAAAAGGCAACTGAGTCACCCAAGCACTATGTGCAGATTGCATACCTAAATATTGACACTATCTATAAGACATGAATTCTGTCAGTCACATTGGGGAATATGCTCAAACAATTTATGAAGACTGCATACCTAGATACGGGTGCTGTCTAAGCACCATACACTGTGTGAATCACACAGGAAAATATCCACATAAAACGTTACGTGACAGAGTTGTAAGTAGCAGGATATGCAGTGAGTTATGGTTCCCCTGATTCAATATCAAAAACAACTTATTTCACAGCTTTGCTGGATTTGGTTGATATATTCTGAAATGATGGTGTATAGGGTCAGTTTTGCTTTGTTTTCTTAAGAACTGATAGAGATTGTAATAGTTATACTTATAATGCAAAATGTAGATAAACATATTTAAAGAGTCATAAAGTATTTATCACTGTTACATTTCGCTAATAATCTAGACAGAAAAAGAAGACAAAATTATGTCGTGCTTGGTCATAATGTCAAAATGTCGCAATGGTATTTTAAAGAAAACAAATCAAATAAACAAGATATTTATATATATGGTCAGTCATATCACAAATCACAATCTATAGCATATACGATATGTAATAACTAAATTTCTGAAAATGACAAGCTCCCACTTAATTTCATATTAAGTTTAACTTAAGCATGCCTGCTGAAATTTATTCAAAAACTCTATGCCTTCCTCATATACTATATAACTACCTATGGCAGCAAACCGTTGGAGGGTAAACATGTCTATTTTTACATTTCTTTCAAAGCAAAATATTATTATTATTATTGCTATTTATATAGCGCCAACAGATTCCGTAGCACTTTACAATATTATGAGAGGGGGGATGTAACTATAAATAGGACAATTAAAAGAAAACTTACAGGAACAATAGGTTGAAGAGGACCCTGCTCAAACGAGCTTACATTCTATAGGAGGTGGGGTATAAGACACATTAGGACAGGAAATTGCAATCAAATAAGGTGGGAGTGAAGCAGAGCTGGAGGAGAAGTAAAGCACTGCCCTATAAGAGAGAGCAAGAGACAGGTGTGTAAGGTAGAGGTTACTCTGGGAGGCCATACGCTTTCCTAAAGAGATGGATTTTAAGGCACTTCTTAAATGATTGAAGACTAGGGGAGAGTCTGATGATGGTAGGCAGGCTTTTCCATAGAAAGGGAGCCGCCTGCGAGAAGCCCTGCAAGCGCGAGTTGGCTGTACGGGTGCGAGCAGCAGTCAGGAGGTGGTCAAGGGCAGAGCGGAGGTAACAATGATGGGCATACCTATGGATCTGTGAAGAGATATAAGAGGGGCTAGAATTGTTCAGTGCTTTATATGTATGGGTTAGCACTTTGAATTGACTCCTATAGGATACAGGAAGCCAATGTAAGGACTGGCAGAGAGGTGAGGTGTGAGAGGACCGACTAGAGAGGAAAATCAGTCTGGCAGCGGCATTCATTACAGACTGTAGCGGGGCAATATGGCTTTTGGGAAGATCAATCAGGAGAGGGTTACAATAATCCATGCGGGAATTTACTAGGGATTGGACAAGCTCCTTGGTAGCATCTTACGTAAAAAAGGGGCGGATGCAGGCTATGTATTTAAAATATAAGTATAATATAGTTGGGGACCAAACAGATAAATAAAAATGGCCAAATACCCTGTTTATTAAGTAAACAAACCCTATGTTACAGAAAATTCTAAAATTCTAAATGTTATAAAAATGTTTTCTCACTAAGGCAACATAATGCAAAATGAAGTCTGCATATAATGTTCACTACAGTTAAAAAAAAAAATTCCCCTAAAATATATAGATTTCAAAAAAGTGTTATTACATTATAAATTAATCTCTGCATAGTTCTTAATTACATTGGAGCCTCCAACCCTATCAACTTTGATGTTTGATGTTTACAATGCAATAACATTTTCTTCTTTGAAGCTTCTTTTATTTTATGAAAAGTCGTTGGATCTCATTTTAGCTAACATGTATCAATTCAAAAGAAGCAGTGACAAAGAAATGTGTTTTCCTCTAGGGAGAAAATAATTAATGGGGTTTAAAATATGGTGGGTGTGGCTTTATAGATTACATTTGGTTTTGAAATTAGAAATGTTAATATGCAATATTGATAATGAAGGGATTTACCACTTATAATTACAAATTAGTTTTAATTGAAGCTAAAGCACACTATTCTAAGTTTACTAGAACAAAGATGCGTTTGCACAATGAGATTTAGTATAAGGATGAAAGTTAATTATGGGCTCTGGCCACAGTGTGGCAGTGCACAGCACACTAAAATAGCCCAACATACATGTATTATTTATCCTTTCATCTGAATAAAGAAAGCATTATTTTACATAAGTGTACAATAAACACAGTTTTCACTGTACACATAGAATGTACTTATTTCAATCTACATTACGATGAAGATATAAGTATTATTAAGGGGAAAATATTTTGGATGTATCTGTGGGCTGAATGTTTTGCTTTGCAATGTGAATTGCATTGCATTGAATAGTGTGCTATTTTAAAAATGTATTTGTGTAATTGTAAGCATTTTTATAGAGCTATAAAACACTATCCTGTATTTACAACACTGTAAAAAAAAATAATCAGTTCGACAAAAAAGCAAAGAAAACAAAGTAAAACCATATTAAGAATTTTGTTTAAATACACACTCATAGTTACTCATAGTTACAGGGTCCTGCTGATCAGAGCTTTTTTTTTTTGTTTACTTAACAGAAAATTAAGATAGGAATTTAAAATTGTAGGCCAAAATACCTAAAATCTTACCAAACTCCGTAAACTCCAAACTGTAGTAAAAGAAAATCAAAAGTATACAGGAAATAGTGAGGAAAACATAGACACCAGAGCAATCACAGCTAGTCCTTTCATTGGGACAATCAGTACTGTGAAGATGAAGCATAAGTAGAAGCTACACATTGTCATTATCGAATAGGCAAACTCGGAAGTAACATTTAACTGAGGAACTGTGTAAGGAGAAGAGGCAAGGCTCCACAAATCTGGTTATTCCACACAGGTCCAGGGCCACCAAAGGCCAATAGAGAGCAGCCGGCCACTCTAAGCCTAAAGAAAAGGTTGTGTGCACACATAGAAGTGCTAGCAGAGCAAGCCATGAGGCCGTCTCATAAGGCACTAGCTAATAACTGAGGTCCTGGACTGTCCTAAGGGACTTAGGCTGTAGTCCAGCTTCACCGGCCCCTCCCCAAATGGACCCACCCCATCTTCAATATGCAGGGCACAATCAGTGAAGGGCAGAAAGGGATAGAAAGTGAGATGAAGAAACAATAGTAGAAGGACAAACAGGGAATGAGTGTGAGAAGTAAAGAAGAGAAAAAAAAAACACAGAGTGTGGGAGGGGAAATGGATGGGGCAACTTCCGAGTCTGTAATGCCCAACCCCCACACTCTGCGGCAACCTAACATCCCAAAGGCCGGATGACCTCTGAGGGCCACAAACAGGAGGCCCTCCCGGGGGGTCAATCGACTCAAGTACACTATCCAGGTCCTCCACACTTCCTCATGCCTCTCCATCCTCCCTTTAACAGAGGCAATCCCCTCCTCCACCTGACAGATCTTTTACACCCTTGTGAGCCACTCTTGAAACTTCGTATGGTCACTCTGCCTCCAGTGAGCAGGAATCAGGGAACGCGCAGCAGTCAGCATATGTCGAGACAGAGACTTTTTTCAATATGAGTGAAGAACAAACTATATTGACTATTTGGATATAAAACTCAATAAATATTTAGCACAAATTGTTACCCTCAACGTAAAAGTCAAATGGAGAGATGACCTGTCAAAATTGAGGAGCTTGGAGCTATCCTGGCTGATTAGGATTACAACAGTTAAGAAAAGAGTCATGTCAAAGTTGCTTTATTTACTGCATACTCTGCCAGTCTCCATATTGACAGAAAGGGATAGACACATTTATAGCCGCCAAATACCCACAGCAAATTTCCAAAATTACTATATACAGAGCAATGGAGGGGAATTTTAAAATACTATTATAATGCTGCAAAACTAGCCCAAACTATATATTGTAATGCTCAAAAAGGAGTAATTCAATGGGTAGACATGGAAGACACAATACTGTATCCATGGAGAGTTCAGGTTTTTTTCACACTCCAAAAGTTTTTAGACCCTTTTGACATCTATATTTCCCACAACAAAATTGTGTCTGTGGATATGAGACAGACTATTACCCCAGTTTCTATCTTTGTCAAACTCCCTAGACTCTACTCATTCTTAGAAAGGAGGATTCTTTACTAAACCATTCACACCTGGAATAAAATGTATACTTTAGGAGACATGGGCCTTAATTCCATGCAAATTTTAAGTAGTTACATAACCAAGAATCACTACCCAACACAAAATGTTTTAAGTGTTTATGCATGTGGAAGTACTTTAGATGTAACCACCCCAGATGTGATTCCCACCCAATCACTATTTTATAGTATTTGTGGGTTAGCTACTAAAAACATTCTAGCTCAAATCAGTATATATCTGTTATAGAGCCTTCCTTTACAAACATTATCCTGGGCAATGCTCCTTCAAAACACTATGGGAAGGGGGGCGGGGCCTGACCAGCACGAAAGGGAGACGTGCCACTGCAGAACTCCTCAGACAATAGGGCAAAATACAACATTTACAGCCCTAAAAACCTAAAACTGGCACTCCAAATAGTCTCACCTAACCCACGAAAGGGCACCAAGCCGACATTGTGGTCTGGAATTGATCTGGGACCGTCTGGCAGACCGACTTGCGCCATGAGGCCTTGCGACCACAACTAGAGCGGAGCAACCTAGGCCTACCAACACAGGAGTGGATGGAAGGCTGCGAACCCAAATCTGAAGCCAAGCCAGCATCACCTGTCCAGAAGGCATGCAAAGCTGCTGTTCTGACTGCCCAACACCCTTCTGGGGTGGGAGCCCACCAGGGGATTACCCCAGGCTGTCCATACACCCGTGGGGACACCCGGGACTGGGAGAACCCGCGGGCCCCCAAGCCAACCTCTGTGTTAGGGAAGCTCCATAGACGGAAGGCGAGGGCTCTCACCAAGGCCCGGAGCCGGAGAGGCGGGAAAACAAGCCGCAGCGGCAACACACGCATAGAACGACGAGTCAACCAGCACACACCAAGCCCTCCACCCTCCAGCAGCAACCGCACACAGACCCCAGCTAAGAGAAACAACATTGATCTGCGGACACTACCTCTGAACAGCACCCATGCCTCTTCAGCTAACACCATAAGCTTACCGACTAAGGGAGTCGGCTGACTCACGGCACCATGTCTGACTCTGTACACAAGGACTGCTCCCGGAATACTCACTAAATGTAATGTACTGCTCTTTAAGCAACCACTATGTCACCCCTTGCAGGGCTCTTAAAATCATTGCCCGCATATGGTTACCTACACTGTATTGCCTTACTACCTAGCCCTAGCTAAACCTAAACCCCCAAATCACTGGTCTATACTCACTACTAGTGAACATAGCCTGCTGCTCTACTAACTACAATTCACAATAGGAAGTGTTTGATTTAAAATAGCTTATCTGCCTACAATGTTGAAGCCTGCTATTCCTATTACTTAGACATGCCATTAGTGCAGGTACTTAAAGCATGTATCAAGTAAACAGTGAACAGAATATGGTACCTGCATGTAACCTTATCTATGAGCCTATTTTATCAGGAAATGTGCATTGCCTAGCAAATACTATACCTGTTATCCATCTATGGTCTAAACTTGTTAATATAACATAAAATGAGGTTGATAATCCTAGGAGATTTCTGTAATCTGTTATGATGACCCTAATCTGTACAACTCTTGCAAGTCTCCCTCTCTTTTTTTTTCTGTACCACCATAATCACATGCCTCAATAAAATAAAGTATTAAAAAAAAAAAAAAAAAAACACTATGGGAAAAAGACTTAAAGAGTACCATTACTGAAGAGGAATGGCAGTTCTTTTTATTTTTAGTAAAGATATTGACACATTGTACTTCATATATAGAGTTACACTACAAAATAATAGCAAGATAGTAAATGGTATCTTGGGCGGGGAGAAGTACTGGAGAGAATATGGGGAAAAGAGAACTTTTTTACACACCTGGTGGACCTGTCCTCCACTAATATATTTGTAGAAGGATGTTTCTTTCTTTGGTCTCCAACTTGCTATGGGAGGAGATTGACCCAAACCCACAAATGGCTTACTTATATTTCGATTATACATGCTCAAAACTTGGAGACGGCAGTTGTGTAACATATTTCTTGCTACACAAAAAGTAAAAGTTACAAGCTGGAATACTAGTAAGATCCCAACCCTGGCTGGGGTGGTTGAGGCTCTCAAGGAAATAAGGATGTGGGAATGCATGACGAAACCAAACACTTTCAAAATATTATACAAAATGGGAATCACTGACTATTAAGGATGACATGTATTTTGGCCAGCCAACAGGGAAGAAACCTCACTGAATAAGCCAGCAATCCAGTTTGATTTATTTGATATTTTTTGTTTTTGCACTTTCTTTTGCACTTTCTTTTGCATTTTCTTTGTGTATGTGTTATGTGTTCTGTTTTTGATGTTTGTGTTTGTGTTTTTGTTTTTTTTATCATCACATTGTCCAAATGCAAATATCTAACTTGACAAACATCTGTGTATAAAAGAAAATATATATATACATATATATATATATTTTTTTTTTAACTATGTAGACAATGGTAGGTTTTTCACTAGAGCTGGAATATTTATCTTCTTCTGAACTTATCTACCAGCTTTCACTGTGCTTTCTTTTCTGAATGTGCCAATACACTTGTAAGTGGAAAAAAAGTTCATGCCTATTACACTAATGTAAAACCAATTTCCCAATCATCTCTATTTCACACCCCCCCCCCCCCCCTGATATGATTGACTCTGTTTAGCAACAATTTCCCAAGCAGTTAAATCTTCCCCATGATGCCAACACACTGAGTTTATTGCTGACACCATTCATCTGTCACTATTATCCTCTAGCAAGCAATAAATCACATAAGCTAAAACTGCTAGAACATTAACTAGTGTTCTCCTGCTTTCAATTGTTACTCAGTTGCTGGCATTTAGATCTATGCTGGATCTATACCAAAGATTGATTGGCAGATGGGGGAGGAACACAAACATTATACAGATTTTAAAGAATATCTATACATCTGAAATGTTGCTTTAATTCTCATTTTAGATGTGTAATCTATAGCAACTACACTTTAAATGTAGTTCGGTGCCCACATTTACATTCCTAAGATTTTAAATTCGTTAAAGTTTTTTTTTCTCTTTAATTATAAATGTTCTGATATAAAGAAAGTTAACATTAAAACAATCATTTTACAAGATTAGATGATTCCCGTTTTCCTAGTTGTTATAATGAAGCCATTAACTTTTATCTACAAAGGTTACAATAAAGTGTGGGTTGTGGGGTATAGGGGAGTTGCCATTTACAAATCTCTAAGGCTTCGAAACAGAGTAAGGCCCTGAAAAGATAAACATTCACTATAAACATTTAACATAAAATGAGACTTATGGCATCCCATTATAAGAAATAAGTCAACTGTCCCACTCAGTATGGCAGAACTACAAAAGAATATTATTAATTATTTGTTAACCCCCCATATGTGTAAATGGATTTGTAAATATTATGTTTGACAGTCAATAGTTGGACTATGAGTGTGCCTTCTATGACAGCTAGTTGTTTTTTGTGATTTAAAAATTCTGCTATTGAAACAAAAATATGCCAGTATCTATATATAAAAGATGCAATGATACAACTGTGAGTTCAAACTACCTAATGAAAAATGCATGAGAGGCCTGTTATTGTCATTACTTGTTTTTTCACACAATAATTTAAAGAGGCACTATAGTCACCAGAACAACTACAGCTTAATGTAGTTGTTCTGGTGAGTATAATAGCTCCCTTCAGGCATTTTTATGTAAACACTGCCTTTTCAGAGAAAAGGCAGTGTTTACATTGCCCCTAAGGACACCTCCAAGTGGCCACTCCTTAGATGGCCACAGGAGGGGCTTCCTGGCTCAGGGCTGCACAGTAGGCAGTCCTGCTGTTCAGCATCCCAACGCTCTGCATGAGAACGCTAAATTTTCCTTATAGAGATGCATTGTTTCAATGCATCTCTATGAGGAAGTGCTGATTGGCCAAAACAGTGTTTGGTCCCGCCCGCTTGCCGATTTTATCCAATCCAATGCTTTCCCCATAGGGCCAGTGCGGCGGACCCATGGAGAACTGAAAAAAGGTGAGTTTTAACCCATTCTGAAGGGGCTAAGGGGGAGGGCAAGCCACCTAAATGGTTGGTTTTCACTACAGGATCAGGAATACATGTTTGTGTTCCCGATCCTATAGTGATCCTTTAATTGTAAAGAGAATGTCAGAGCACAATTGAATTGATGAATGCTAACCAATAAGTTTCCAGTCATATCATTGGCTCACTGGATATGTATTTAGAAATACACAAATACATTTAAGATAGTGTTTGCAATATTATTATATATTCTACATACGTACATATTTATTTTAGATGTTTTTGCATTTACTTGAACAGATTTGAGATGGATATGTCCAAAGTTGAGATGGATATGTAAACCTTTTGATTATAACTTGGAGTCCAGCTCTTGTATGGTAGGACATTGCCTTTAAGGGACATTGCAGGCTGGAGGTGACCCAATTGCAATGCATTATTCAGATAATGAATTTAAATAATACTGCATTAAAATATATGCACATTAGGATAAAAAGATTTTGCTTTAAATCCATAAAACATGTGGCTTTTGCTTTGAGCTCTTAGAAATTCAGAAGATGGCCAAGTCAATACTAATTCTAGCGTGAATTACAATTGCAGTTGAGTATACTCCATAAACTACACAGAAATACGTATTTTTCTTTTATTTATAGGCTCAGCAACAATTTAATACAAATTGACTCTGCATCAAATATATATATAAATAAGTACACCCAGGCAAGGAAACATTTAAGAGTTGGTGAGTGTCTTGCTGATCATTTGTATATATGCCAGGATGCAAATATTTCTTGCAGACCCTATAAATAAAGAAAACAAAATCATTATTTAGCCTTGCAGTTGGATTTTTTTTTTTTTTTTTTTTGCTTGAAAGCTGTATACATATATACAAATGATGAGCAAGGCATTTAATGACTCTTAAATGTTTCCTTGACAGGGTGCCACTCCGCACTTTTTGTTCAAATATATATATATATATATATATATATATATATAAACAATACACAAGATCCAGCGCACTCTCCTATCTACTAAACAGCAACTTCAATGTTGACAGATTTTATTAGTTTTTAAAAGTTTTTTTAAAAACACCTAATCTAGGCAAAAAAATGGGGATTTAGTTACATTATATGATCATACATTGCATAAGCCTGCCACAACGTCAATGTACCCCATCTTTGGCAGGTCCTACTCTCACAGTCTAATGTCTGCTCTTATGAGATTAGCCCACTTACTTGGGGGGGGAAATTCCATCTGAGGCTCTCTGCAGTACAAGGCTAAATAGGGACCTGAGATGAGGCACCTGTAACAGGGAGGGGTGCAAAACCAAGGAGTTGGCTAGACTCCCAAATATATATATATATATATATATATATATATATATATATATATATATATATATATATATATATATATATGAAACATGGGGGGGATGGTTGCACTCACCTGAACATGCTTAAATGGGGTGCTGCTGGGGGCCATATTATACAATATGTATAATATGGCCCCCAGCAGCACCCCATTTAAGCATGTTCAGGTGAGTGCAACCATCCCCCCATGTTTTATATTAATATATATATATATATATATATATATATATATATATATATATACACATATATATATATATTTGGGAGTCTAGCCAACTCCTTGGTTTTGCACCCCTCCCTGTTACAGGTGCCTCATCTCAGGTCCCTATTTAGCCTTGTACTGCAGAGAGCCTCAGATGGAATTTTTCCCCCAAGTAAGAAAACAAGGAAAAACTGAACTGTCCAGTGACCACAGAAATAATTAAAATATAACTTTTAATAACTGTTAATGTAAAAGGAACTGGAAAAATATCCAGAGCTAAACAAACACACCCCAAAGAGAAAAAGAAAGGAGAAAGGGAGAGAAACCCTAAATAAAGGGTACTATAAATCCCTAAGCACTCACTGAAATTATCTTTCTCCCATGGAGTAGAGAACAGGGAGAATGATCAGATATAAATAATATGAGGTCTAAGAATCTCCTATGACAGAAATAGCTAGATGAAATAACCTGCATAAAAGTTACAAAGTATCTACATGGAGAGAGAAATGACTCTTATGGTAGAAATAAGTAGATGGCAGGAGAAAAGATACATCTAGGAAGTAACAGCTAAGCTGTTACAATGGTAGCAATCAATAGGAGAGAAAGATAAGATGAGTGCTAATGAGTAACGTGTACCAGGTCTAGCGAAAAATCCCTGCTATGACTACAATCAAAAATTCATCGAGTAGACACTAAGCTTAGCTAGCAATCCCAAGACAGAATACATAGTCCTTGAGAAGCAGAGTAGCTAAATCGTGTCTTCAAACTGCCTAATAGGTACTGGTCCGCGGTAATTATTCCCCTAATGTCGGACCTAGTCTATTACTAAGACAGACAGACATACGAAAATATCAAAGATTACTGACTAATGCTGAGTTTCCAGGAATAGCTAACTAAAGGTGCAGCTTTCCGCCGAACAGAGAGTCAAGGTACACGTCAGGCAGCCCCGACGCGCGTTTCGCCTGTGAGCGGCTTTTCAAGGGGGTTAATCTCATAAGAGCAGACATTAGACTGTGAGAGTAGGACCTGCCAAAGATGGGGTGCATTGACGTTGTGGCAGGCTTATGCAATGTATGATCATATAATGTAACTAAATCCCCATTATTTTTTTGCCTAGATTAGGTGTTTTTAAAAAAACTTAAAAACTAATAAAATCTGTCAACATTGAAGTTGCTGTTTAGTAGATAGGAGAGTGCGCTGGATCTTGTGTATTGTTTATTGTATAATATGCCCCCCAGCAGCACCCCATTTAAGCATGTTCAGGTGAGTACAACCATCCCCCCATGTATTATATATATATAAATCTGCCTAATGTTAGAAAGCAAGGTGATTTGAATTGTAGCAAGAATGCCTCCAGCCAATCAGATTACAGATAGACTAACCCTAGCCAGGTTTGCATTTGTAATGAAGCCCATGGAACAGCGAAGTCAGGGGAGTGGGCCTTGACAGAGCCAGGGAGCAGGAAGGGGCATTATTAATTAGGGGTGGGGTGGTTTTTAATTTGAAAAAGGGGATGGAGGAATAAGGGGTATATTAAGCAGCCATTCTAGAAAGTGGCCATTTTAACAGAACCTTCACTTACCTGTTAGTTGTCCCTCCCACCCTCCCTGTGTTTGAGGAGTTCCCATTTGGTCACAGCGGCGGGATAGGGCTTGGGTAATTGGGATGTAGGAGGAGTATAAAGTGGCTAGGCTAAGGTTAGGCTGGATTAGAACGGAGTGTTAAGTGGTCTGTAGGTTCGAGCTCATCGGTGGCTCCGAACCTGGTGGTGTCTCGGTACACCCCTACAGTTAAAAACTGATGGATTTGGGGCCTCTTTGGTAGGCCATGTGTTATGTATTATTTGTTATCTATAATGCTATATATTGTTATTGGTATGGGGTCATTGCCAGGGATAATTATGTAAGGTGGGGGGTGGTAGTAAATTAACATTATGTGGAAATGACCCCAATTTATCTTGTTTATTACAATAAAATAAAGCTGTGGACTTTTATATTTCCAACAGAAATATGGTGTCTGTGGTTATTGAGGGTTGGAGTAAAAATTACACATGCCGAATAACGACTGTGAGCATGTCATGCTATAGTATTCCTTTAATACCCCCTTCAGCAGGGTAACTAGAACTTAAAATAAGGTCTTATATTTAATATTTTTGACCACATGAGTTTATTACATAATGTTTCCTTGGTTTTTGTACAACCACAATTGAAGATAGAGAAGGTAGCAGCAGTGAAATTTGGATGAGCAGAGGTAGGAAAGAGAATCTCCAGCAGATGACAAGCAGCCTGCACCTATTTATCGTGACAACTGGTTGAGCTCCACTTATGTTATATACATATGTACATATGTGTAAACAAAGACAATGAAATATATCAGTTGACATCTGAATGCAGTTGCTGCAGCAGATCAAGAAAGAAAAATTAAGCATGCCACTCACAAGATGAAAAGATCACATTCTCTTGCCTGACTATTATAACATTCAGATGCAGTTCTTATGATCTTTAAATGTTACACACTGAAACAACTGTCTGTTAAGAAATGATGAGGTTATTAGCCAATCTGCTGTTTGGCAGAATTCCCAGCTTAGCACATCAAAGTATTAGAATTGAAAATAAAAATGCACTTTACTGCAGCTCAATGTAAACTCATGTGAATGGGTTCTTCACTAAATTGAAAGTGTTAATGGTTAATGAACAGTATTGATTAGTACCATTTTGTTTAATAATATCAATATGACACAAATAAGAATTTGTGGTTGAACATGTATTTTGATTAAGACAGCAAGACATTTATGTGTGGCTGACACCAGACAACACATTTTTAGCATCCTGTCTGTGTATTAAAGGGACACTGTAGGTACTATAGTCATTTAATCTCCCTGAATTGGTTATAGTGCCTGAAGTCCCCTGGCATACTGTCGCTACATTCAGTGTTAAACCATTTAAGAGCAGTTTAAAAATAAATAAGGGTCCCTGGATACCCACAGCATTGACCTGACTGGAGGAGTATCTAAGCTAGACATTGCACACTTCCTTCGAGTCCTATAGAGACATATCAGCAATGGGAGCTGTAGTAGGCTGAAAGCAGTAATCTGAACCTCTAAACTGGACCCCTTGTATTTCCTCCTCCTAATACTGATCCCTATCTTTTGCACTCCTTTCAAGTGAGTGGTACCCACATCAGTCCATCCTTGCAAGCGTCCTGTATTGGCCTTATACTTGATTTTGGCCTCACATTTGAGCCTCAAATCCAGACTATTACCAAATCCTGTAGATTGCACCTTAAAAACATAGCCCGCATCCGCCCCTTTCTTACACAAGATGCTACTAAGGAGCTTGTCCATGCTCTAGTAATCTCTCGCATGGATTATTGTGACTCTCTCCTAATAGGTCTTCCCACAAGGTGTATTGCCCTGCTACAGTCTGTAATGAATGCTGCAGCTAGATTGATTTTCCTCTCCTGTCACTCCTCTCACACCTCTCCCCTCTGTAAGTCCTTACATTGGCTTTCTGTATCCTATAGGAGTCAATTCAAGGTACTAATCCAAACCTATAAAGCACTGACCAATTCTAGCCCCTCCTATATTTCTTCACTGATTCGCAGGTATGCCCCTTCTCTGTCTCTCTGCTCTGCCCATGACCTTGTCTGCTGCTCACACCCGTACGGCAAACTCACGCTTGCAAGGCTTTTCGCAGGTAGCTCCTTGGCTCCTTTCCTTTGGAATAGCCTATAACCATCAAGCTCTACCCTAGTCTTCAATCATTTAAAAAGTGCCTCAAAATCCATCTCTTTAGAAAAGCTTATGGCCTCCCAGAGTAACCTCTACCTCACACACCTGTCCTTTACTCTCTCCTAAAGGGCAGCACTCTAATCTCTCCTCCAGCTCTGCTTCACTCCACCTTGTTTGATTGTCCTGTTGGGTTTTACGCCCCACCTCCTATAGACTGTAAGCTTGTTTGAACAGGGCCCTCTTCAACCTATTGTTCCAGAAGTTCTTGTAATTGTCTCATTTATTGTTCAATAACAACTTTGATAATATTGTAAAGCGCTACTCAACACAAGCACATTATAAAATGTGATAGTTTAAAAATCTGGCTGCGTGTATTTTTAAGCGTGCCTGGCATTTTCTAGCTGTGTTTGTGCCTAAGAATGCATGTCTGATAGTGACTATCCTTGTGTGTAAATGTACAGTCATGGGAAAAAGAACATACACCCTTGTTGAATTCTATGGTTTTACATTTCGGGACATAATAACAATCATCTGTTTCTTGGTAGGTCTTAAAAATAAGTAAATGCAACCTGTTGAACAACAGCACATAATATATGACATAGTACACCGTGCCATGATTTATTTAACAAAAATAAAACCAAAATGGTGAAGTACATCCTTACTGCTTCTATAAAAATTAAGAGGCTAAGTAGAAGATAGGTGATGCTAATCAGATGCCCTTGATTAATTGATCATCTGCAAGTGTGACCACCTTTCTAAAAGTCAAATTTTAGCAGTTTGCTGGTCTGGAGCATTCAGGTGGAGCAGCACAATGCCAAGGAGGAGAGACATCAGCAGGATCTTAGAGAAGCAATTGTTGCTGCCTATCAAACTGGGAAGGGTTTTAAGCCAATTTCCAAACAATTTAATACATCAAACTACAGTGAGAGATTATTCAAAAATTCAAAAGTGGAAAATATCATAATAAGACAATTTCCAGTCTTCCTAGGCATGGATGTCCCAGCAAATCACCCCAAAGTCAGACCATGCAATTCTCAGAGAAATTGCAAAAAAACTCTACAGGCCTTAGTTAGCAAGATAAATGATACAGTTCATGACTGTGCAATTAGAAAAAGTCTGAACAAGTAGGGTCGCCATGGCAAAGTCTCTTCTCTCCAAACAAAACATGGTGGCATGGCTTAGGTTTACACAGTTGCATCACAAGACTTCTGGAACAATGTCCTTTGAATAGACAAAACCAAAGTGGAGATATTTGGCCATAAAGCACAGTGTCACATTTGGTGAAAACCAAACACAGCATATCAGCACAAACACCTCATACCAACTGTCAACCACTGTGGTGGAGGGGTGATGATTTGGGCTTGTTTGGGCTTGTATCCATGTAGTTATTGTGTTGACTATGAACTCCTCTGTATACCAAAGTATTCTAGAGTCCAATGTGAGACCATCTGTCCGACATCTAAAAATGGGCCAAAATTAGGTCATGCAACAGGACAGTGATCCCAAGCACACTAGCAAATCTACAGCAGAATGGCTGACAAAGAAAAGAATGACCCAGGTGTTGCAATGACCCAGTCACCAAAGTCCAGACCTCAATCCGATTTAAATGCTGTGGTGGGTCCACAAGAGAGCTGTGCATAAACAAATGCCAGCAAACATCAATGAACTGAAGCAACGTTGTAAAGAAGAGTGGGACACAATTCCTCCACAATGATGTGAGAGACTGATAAGGTCATAAAGAAAACCATTACTTCAAGTTGTTTCTACTAAAGGTGATTATACAAGCTATAGAATCAGAAGGTGTACTTACTTTTAAAACATGGTTCTCCATTTTAAATAAAGCATGACAGGTTGTAACATGTGTTGCTCATATTAGGTTGTATTTATCTAGTTTAAGACCTGCTAATAGTGATGTCCCAAACGGTTCGCTGGCGAATAGTTCCTGGCGAACATAGCTTGTTCGCGTTCGCCACGGATGGCGAACATATGCGATGTTCGGTCCGCCCCCTATTCGTCATCATTAAGTAAACTTTGACCCTGTACCTCACAGTCAGCAGACACATTCCAGCCAATCAGCAGCAGACCCTCCCTCCCAGACCCTCCCACCTCCTAGACACCATACAATTTAGATTAATTCTGAAGCTGCATTCTTTTTTGGGGGGGGATTTTTTTTGGATTTTTTTTGTGTGTTTGTGTTTATTATACATTATCCCCCAATAGCCAGTAACCTGTGTGTATTATGCATTATCCCCCCATAGCCAGTAACCTGTATTTATTATACATTATCCTCCCATAGCCAGTAACATGTGTTTATTATACATTATCCCCCCATAGCCAGTAACCTGTGTTTATTATACATTATCCCCCCAATAGCCAGTAACCTGTGTTTATCATACATTATCCCCCCCCCCCATAGCCAGTAACCTGTGTTTATTATACATTATCCCTCCATAGCCAGTAACCTGTGTTTATTATACATTATCCCCCCATATCCAGTAACCTGTGTTTATTATACATTATCCTCCCATAGCCAGTAACCTGTGTTTATTATACATTATCCCTCCCATAGCCAGTAACCTGTGTTTATTATACATTACCCCCCATAGCCAGTAACCTGTGTTTATTATACATTATCCCTCCATAGCCAGTAACCTGTGTTTATTATACATTATCCCCCCATATCCAGTAACCTGTGTTTATTATACATTATACCCCCATAGCCAGTAACCTGTGTTTATTATACATTATCCTCCCCATAGCCAGTAACCTGTGTTTATTATACATTATCCCCCCCATAGCCAGTAACCTGTGTTTATTATACATTATCTCCCCCATAGCCAGTAACCTGTGTTTATTATACATTATATCCCCCATAGCCAGTAACCTGTGTTTATTATACATTATCCTCCCATAGCCAGTAACCTGTGTTTATTATACATTATCCTCCCATAGCCAGTAAGATGTATTGTCTTTGTATTGACATGAGGAGTTTATAGGGTTGCTAGGCATTGTGGGGAAATAAGATAAGTGTGGTGTGGTATGCATTGTGGAGACATCTCCAACAGCCACTATCAATAAAAGAAAATTCAGGAATAATTTGTGATCTCTATGTTGCATACATATTACCATATATATTTATATTTTGTTTGCTGATATTTACAAACAAATCTATATTCTGGTATTATATATCGTAAAACAATGTATTGTTTATAGTGTGGTTAAAACAATGATTAGTTTATTAGTTAGTTGTGTTTTTCTATATAAGCAAATTGATTTCATAATCCTACACACAGTGATTTACAAAAATAGCAAATATGGAAACACAAAACATAACTTATCTCAGAGAATCAGAAAATTATAGGATCTGTAGTTTAAGGGGGAACTGTCACTTACTAAGTTTTTTTAATTCTAAGTTATTTTACCTCTATATTTAACGTATTTGTATTTATAAGGTGTGAAAAATAAAATAAAATGTAGAAATCCACAGCTTTTTTTTTTTTTTCCAGCATCTCGGGGCCTCCATCTTAGTTCCCTGACAATTATAGTTATACGCTCTGTTTTTTGTATCTTGCAGCCAGTATGGAGAGAGAATTATGGGAACAGGATAAATTAAACAATGTTTCTATTTCTCCTTGACATTCCAAATGTTTGCCCTGGTATTGCCCTTGTCTGAACTGGATTATGATGTCATTTTTATATCTTTAAAGGGATAAGCTAAGCACCAAAACAACTTTAGCTTAATTGAGTATTATTTCTAATAATATCATGCCCCTGTGGTCTCATTGCTCAATCCTCTGTTATTTACGCTTTATGCTCCCCTAGCCACACTTCCTCTGACTGTAACTTACACAGCCTCAAAGAAAAAATGGTTTTATTTCCAACCAGATCTTACAGTATAGTTTACTTTAGAAGTTCGTATCCCCTACTCTGTTAATTGAACTTTAAACCAACATATGAAGCTCCTGCATGTTCTAGCCAGCATGAGATAACAAATGAGATAAATTAACACACTGTGCAATTAAGGGAGTTTAAAAATTAAATCTCTATTTTCAAGAAATATGTAGGGTGGCTGTATAAGTCACAGGTAGAGGGTGTGTGGCTAGGGCTGCATGAATAAAGTTATTTAAATTATAAATTGCAGGTACCTGAGCAGTGAGACTGCAGGGTCAATATCTATACACAAAAGCCACCTAAGCTAAATTAATGACGAATGAATGAATAGATGAAATGGAAATTGAAAAGTGTATAACTGGGCATGCGCGGGAATTTCACAGCGCTATCTAGTGTGGGCAGATGACGTGTTCCACAGGGACTTCATCTACCCACACAAAGAGGGTGGTGCCCAAGACCTAGGTCCGGGCACGAAAAAAAGATTACAAAATAGGTAATATGGGGGCTTAAGGGCATTTAGGGGTGACTAGGATGACAATTAGATGTAGTGGAGTTGGGAGGGGGGGGGGGGAGGGGGTTAAAAGAAAATGGGATTCAGCCATGACAGTGCCACTTTAAGTAATCTTGAATAATGCCTACTCTGTAAAGGTCTTTATAGAATACTTGATTTTCCATTTTAAGCGTGAGCTGTTGAACTAATTTAAAGTGACATTTTCCTTCATTTCTGACTCAAATACATGCATTAGCTAGCTGAACCTTTGTTACTGAGATATAAAGATGCCCCACGGTCAGAAGAAAACTCCAATGTGCTTAGTAAACCCAAGCATTTATCAATCTGGGGTTATTAAATGGACACTATATGAACCTAGACCACAAATACATATTTGTATTCCTACTATAGAATCTCTTTAAGGAGAGAGAGCTTGGAATCTGAACAATAAATGACTACACAAGATGATACATTCATCTTGCTAAGAAACATTTTTTTTTTAAAGCAAACCTCCTTAAATGAATAACACACAGATTTGAGAGCTTTCAACATAATATTTGTTTAATATTATCCGCTGATTGTAATTGACTCTAATCAGAAAGTAGCTTTGTTCTAGTGAACTGTAACAATGCTTAGTTGCTCACTGAAGTTTTGCGACATAAGTAGTATCTAATGTTAATGACATAACTTCAAGGCAAATAAACTGGAAGTGTAAAACAGACTCCATCATACTCTGCAGAAAGAGCAAATCTTCAATGTGGGACTTATTCCTCCCACCATGCCCTGCAGAGAGAACAAACTATAAGTGTAGGATGGGCTAAATAAATCATCGTGTCTGTGTTTTCCTCTCATAACTTACCATTCTTTTTTTTACTGTTTAGCTAATTAGCTTTTTTTCATTACAGCTAGAATGTGTCAACTTACTCGCTTTAACACATTACTTACATTTTACATACTCCTATACCTTTCCTGCGAGAGAAAATTAATTGCTTTGTGCAATACCAATACTCTATTCTAAAATTCTTTAGACTTGTATACAAATCTATCTGCATACAGCTTCACAGTTCCTTAATTCTACACACTTGTCTTCTTCAAAACCCCTAATTATAATATTGGTGCCAACACCCCTGACTTTGTGCGCAGCCTCCCAGATGTTCTCATTCTGTTTATTAGCACTGTACTACTGGAACAAAGCTCTCATGAAATCCAATCAATTGTCTTCTTATATTGTAATATATTCAAACTCCTGAAAATCCACCTATTCAGATATGCCTTCCTTGATCATCCACAATCCCATACCCTATCTGACCTTAATCATCCCTTTACCAAACCCTACAATCCAATTTAACTAAACTTTTTACCTGCCTCATCACTTATCACCCAGACACCTAATTGTCCTTCCTCCACTTACCCTTACTTTATTTCACCTGGCTGTGGTGGTTTTCTTCTTATCATCAATTATTGTACACTCTTTTTTAGGGTGAACTTTCAAAAATGTAGCATGACTATAAATCATACATCAATTATAATGCTGATCTTCCTCCTTCGCTTTCCCTGCAAGTTGAAAACATTGCTGGCATCTGCCCCTTTCTCACGCAAGATACTGCCAAGGAGCTTGTTCATGCTCTGGTAATCTCTTGCATGGATTACCGTCATTCTCTTCTAGTTGGTCTCACCAAAAGCCAAATTGCCCCACTACAATCAGTAATCAGGCTGATCTTTCTCACCTGTCGCTCCTCCAATACCTCGCCCCTCTGTCGATTCCTGTATCCTCTAGATGTCAATTCAAAATACTAACCCTTACCTATAAAGCTCTAACCAACTCTAGCCCCTGTTACATTTCTTTACTGATTCATAGATATACCCCTTCTTGGTCTCTCCGCTTTGCCGGTGGCCTTCTCCTGTCCGCTGCTCGCACCCTTACTGCTAACTTGCGCTGGCAGGACTTCTTGCGCTGGCAGGACTTCTCACAGGCAGCTCCCTTGCTTTGGAACAGGTTGCCTACCCCCATCAGACTCTCCCCTAATCTTCAATTGTTTAAGAAGTCCCTCAAAACACATCTCTTCAGAAATGCTTATGGACTCCCAGAGCAACTTATCTATACTTATCCAAATCTGTCTCTTGCTCTCCACACTCCACTCTCATCTCCAGCTCTGCTACTTTTCCACATTGTTTGGTGTCTGTCACACTTGCTGCCCTGTTGTTTATTTGTACCCCACCTCCTCTAGACTGTAAGATAGGTTGAGCAGGTCCCTATCTACCTATTGTTCCTGTGTCACTGTGTAATTGTCTCATGTATTGTAAATTTTCCCCCCTTTCATAATATTGTAAAAGCGCTGAGGAATTAGTTGGTGCTGTATAAATACCAATAATAATAATAATGATAATAATAATAATTAAAATAAGAGAAAATTGTAAGCCTCTAAACAAGTGTAACATTTTAAATGGGGCGCAACAGTTTAGAAGAACACACACATTGTAAGTGTTCGCTATAAAGGTAAAGATTAGATAAGAATAAAGTAACAACAAAAGAAGTTTCAGTAGCAGTAATCATATATGGACTTGCAGTAAATATATAGAGATGAGCGTTTTAGGAAAAATACTAGGACAGATTAACATAGGGCTAAAGAAAATGCAGCTCAAGGCCTAATGAATAAGCCCATTGATACTAAAAAAAAAAAAATAAAAAAATTAAAATTCCCTTTACTTCTCACTTGCTATAGCTTTAACATGTTGCAATAACATTTGAAATGTTGAGCAGAGAGAATGCTCTTTGACTTCTTACTTTAGTGAATATCCCTGTGAGAGTTTGTAATGGAAAGAAAGAGGACTTGAATCTGTAGGGCTTGTAAGATAAACTGAGTAAACAAAATGGATGACAGAGATTGACATAGTGTATGTGAAGGCCAAAAAGGTTTCCTGTAATGTTCCTCCAGCATTATCTCCACTAGATATAAGACACTTGGAAAGCATGGCTACGTCAGGGGTTTCTGTCTATAAGATTCTGTGTTTAGTAATACTTTTAGCACCCTTATTACAAATACATACATATGCTGGATCTGACAATTATTATGGGTTTAAATTATAGAATCTTATATAAATAAATGGTTTATACTTATATTAACTTAACATTACTTAAAAGGCTGACAATTAAATCCAAATCATTTAAATAAACATAGGAAATTAGAAAGTGAGGGTGCACACATTTTAGGAAGGGATGTACACTTTCACATTTATTTAGCTTTTTTTTTTTTTTTTTTAAAGAGTGCTATTGTCCTAAATATGCATCCTACCACAGTACCATGTTTGAAGCCACTGAGCTCTTCACCAATGTCCCGTTCTTCATAAATGTTTGTAAATCAGACAGCACGGCTAGATGCTTGATTTTTATACATCTGTGGCAAGACTGGTTTAAAAACACCGGAATTAAATAGTTAAGAAGTGTGTGTGTATGTGTGTGTGTGTGTATGTGTATATATATATATATATATATATATATATATGTATATATATATACACATACACACACACACACACACATTCGATGAGAGTTTTGCACTCCAGCTCTCCTTTAAGTTTTGGCCCGGTGCTCAGCTGCACATAAATATAACCTCCAAGAAGAAAGCTAGCACCAGGTGTCCTGAGGAAAGTTCACAGTTGTGAACTGAAATGTTGTCAATTTGGAATAAATGCCTATATTTTCTATATTTTTCACGTTGAAGTCCTTGAGTGCTAGCTCTCTTCTTGGAGGATATATATATATATATATATATATATATATATATATATATATATATATATATATATATAATTTTGGCAGATAATTTGAGCACATTTGATGGCAAGTTTGGTGTTGTCTAATGAAGCTAGAAAGAAAAGAAGCTCAATCCCGTCTCTAAAAACTTTACATGCATGTTTGAAATTGGCAAAGCTATTAAAGTTAAACTATAGTCACCAAAACAACTACAGGTTAATGTAGTGGTTCTGGCATCTACAGCATGTCCCTGTAGGCTTTTTAGTATAAACACTGCCTTTTTATTTTAAAGTCGTCAGCTAAAAAAGGTTTGGTAACTCCATTAGTATTAGCATTAGGGCTACTCACCTGCTATTTGTCATTCGGAGTTCAATCAGGAAACCCCATCTCATAGAGGGCAATTTTACTAGTCATATCTGGATCTACAACAAATGTAGACATGTATGCATTCTCTTAAAACAATGTATGGAGACAGGCAGGGATTAGAAGTTACAGCATATACCTGCATCTCTCTACTCACTGATCTGCGGGGGAGCAGCTACACAGCACAGAGAGTCCAGGCAGCAGCTCCCAGCCTGCATAGACAGCCTACAGCTCAGGGAAGTGAGGGATGGGTTATAGGCTGCAGGGAGACATGTGGACACTGAGACACTAGGAGACACTGTGAGACATGGGCACACAGGGAGACCTCTAGGGACGCTGAGACACTTGGAGACACAGACACACATGGGGACACTTGGGGACACTGAGACATGGGGAAATAGACAGTAGGGGATACTGAGATGTGGGAACACTGAGACTCTAGGGGATGCTGGGAGACATGGGGACACAGACACACACACATGGGGACACTTGGGGACACTGAGACATGGGGAAATAGACACACATGAGGACACTGAGACATGGGGACACTGATACACTTGGGGACACTGAGACACTAGAGACACAATGATCCCAAGTGTCTCAATGTCCCTATGTCTCCCAGTCAGTGTCCCTGATCTCCCAGTGTCCCCATGTCTCCCAGTGTCCCAAGTGTCCCTAGTGTCTTAGTGTTCCCTAGTGACATGGAGACACTGGGAGACATAGGGACACAGACACTAGGGGGCACGGGGAGACATGGGGACACTGGGAGACCCTGGGAACAATCCATCTATACAGCAGAATCAAAAGGTGTTTTTTGGCGATTTTACAGAATTTTCACTTATTTCACTCCTTGTGATTTAGAATTGTGATGTCACGCATATATAATTAGTTATGTAAATTAGTAAGGCATGTATTTTTTTCCAAGAAAAAAGGCAACCCTAACTACTCTTCACATACTCTTGCTTAAGTATGAAAACTTAAGAGGGATATATGGAAACAAAACTTCTGTGGACTAGCTGAAATTAAATTAGTTAAGGTAATGCTGACATCGGTCTCTCTAACACTGTGGCATGTTACCTTTCTTCTACACTCACTACATCCACCTTTTCTCTGTCTCAGACTGTATACCAGGAGCTTCTGCCTGCTAGTAAGAAGGTAAGGAGACAAGTGGACATATGAGTGCTAGGGGACAGTCCTTAGGAAGCATGGAGCATTAGATGCATTTATGCCAAGCTCAGGATGCTGTTGGCCAGCGTGCATGATTGGCAGGTAGCCTGACATGCATTCATGCCAGGCTAGCCTTCCAATTTTTTGGGCAAACACGCCTCCTTTTTGGGCATGTTCGTCCCTTTTGGGAGTTCTGCTTACATGATCCACGTCAGTGGCCCACCCTTTTCCACTGCCGATTGACTTCATGCTTCCCTTGACACTGCTGTTAGGGGGTATGGATTTAATTGAAGGATTAAAGCATGAATTAAAGAGAGATTAGCATATTTTAAGAGAATCAGAGTTTTCTTATAACTACATCATATGAGTTTCCCTCCGGCAACATCTCCACCAGATACATAACGCTTGAGAGGTATGACTGTTTTAGTGTTTTTGTTCGATAAGATTCTGTACTTAGGCCCCTCATAATTGCCAGCACCGAGCACACTGGTCTCTTAATCTGGCCCTGCCAACTGGATGTTGGTATTAATAATGTGTATCGGCTGCTTTTATAATGGCAAGAACAGTCAAAATTTCCAGTGTTAGTAAGGTGCACCTATAATTGATGGAGATAGGGAAAAGATGGAGTAGAATCAAAATAACAAGAACAACCAGACTAGTGATAGGTGACAGTCCTTAGGAAGCATGGAGCTTATAAATTTGTAATCTTTAAAATTCTAAATGTAACCACATTGAGTACACTGTAGTGTTGTGAGTCAGTTTACCAAACTGTTTTATTAATGGTTGGATAATTTATGGATTCAATAAAATAATAATTTAACCGCCTCATTAATGAGCACTTTTTGACTGAAAAAAAAATTAGCATTAGCATCAATACTAGCATCTATTTGAAGCATACGATGCATAGCTAGCATACAAACATGTCATTACATGGCAACTTTGTGAACAGATTGCTTTGAAGAGAAATATAAAAGTTAAACTGGTGTAAATATATTTTTAAAAAGCACCTATTCATTCATAAATGATTTCCTGTGCATTTTTAAAAAAATATCATTCTATCATGCAAGTATTGATAGTGTATACTCTACTCAGAAGAACCAGCAAACTACAGTGTGTGATCCCTTCCTGTTTCTGAAAGACAGATTCTAATGTTTCCTGGCAGCTAAGGCAAGGGTGGAAATAGGCAAGCTTTTAAAATGTGTAACTGAAAATGCATCTGTGACAAGCTGTAAAAATGTTTCAGTGTATTAGTTCATTTCTCTCATACTAAATTAAAAATGAAAGCCCACAGCAAATAATCCAGGAATAGTCTTTCAGTCAGTACCGACTTAACCCAATTCTGTTACAAATTACACAATATTCAAGTTACATTTTATCATCATCATACTTAAAGTGAAACACCCATCATGTTTTGCTGTTATTGATAATAATATATGTCTTCTAAACTCTGTGATTATTATTGTTCATGCATTTAGGTAAATTTCATTGCAAATCTAGGCTTCTAGTTGCTCTGAAGGGACAGACATCTTCAAAGTCCTCTTTGGTGAGAAGCATACTTGCCAAGACTGTGCTTAACTTCAACTACTAAACTCAGTTCAGATGGCATATGTGAGATGCCACTCACTTGCACATGGCTTCTGGATTTGTAAATGAATGCAAGCTCTTATTTACCAGAATGGGCTTTCAATGGGTGGGTGGTGGTGCAGACCAAAGAGGACTCAATGAAGCAAGACTAAAGCAGGAGAAACTTTGAAATACTGTTTTTGCTTATGTAAATGCGTTGCACAATTATATACATATTATGCTATTTTAAATAATAATACAGGCATTGGCAGCTGTCTTTAAGCTGGGGCAGTGAGGGCTACTTGTGGCACTCCAGTTGTTAATGAATTATACTTTCCATAAATATCAGCCAGACAAATTGTACACAGATATCTGCACAAAGCAAAAGTTAACTCTATGGCTTAGAAAAAATATATATTTTTAAAAGTTATACATACAATGCATATAAATATAAGACATTGTGGCGAAACCAACTTCGCCACTGTGAACTGGAGAAGCCTGGTTGCTAGCCTCCTGCCCTGCGACTATGGCCCCTGGACATATTGTACTGTAAAAACTATATTTGGGCATGTAATAATTTATATTACTGCTACTGGGCCTTTAAGGGCCATCCGTGGACCTATTGGGACTTTTGGGATACTGTACCTTTAAGACTGTGGAGCGTATTACAGTAATCCTGTATGTGTGCAGTTAACCTGGGTTATATATATGCAGCATTCATCTGATTGTTCGGTAGAATCACTCCATTCATTGTATTGAGGAAACTACCGAACAACCAGACCACCCAGGACTAAGTGTGCCTCCAATTACCGTTTGCAACAATGTTGCAAACGGGTAATTGGCAATCAGTGTAGTGTGGTCTTTGTCCTCTGGGTGGCCGCCATTCGGGAAACGAACACGTGGTGGCGGCCATCTTTAACTACCGAACAGCTGTGTTTTGCAGTCGAGCGTCTGGAACTGAAAACGGACACTCGACTAGGCAAACACCGCTGAGACCTCCAGACTTCCAGGATTTCGTGGGGAAACTACCGAACGGCCCACCGTTCGGTAGAAAGAAACGCACGAACTAGGGGATTCATGCGAATCCCCCTTAGGCTCCATAACCCAGGCAATTCGTCAGTTTCGTTCCCTTTTCTGTGACCGACCGCAGGGCCAAAATGCATGGAACTGTTTTCGGATACTTTACCCATGCGGTCGGTCAAAACTTTGCCTGCCCATAACGCTTTATCCGAATGGGCTGATTTTAACATATGTTGTTCCTCCAGACTAGGGCTATCTGGAGATATTGGATTTGTGGATGTACCCCAAGTATTTAGGGTACATCCAAAACTTGGGTAAAACTATGTCCCTGTTAATTGTGTTAACCGATATGTTGGAGGGAGGAGATGTGTGGGTTGTACCTTAAACTGGATTGGTGTACTGTAAACCCCTCCCTTGCATGGGAGAATCTCATATAAGCCTGTGTGTGAATAAATCAGTGTTGTTGCTGTTTAACCCTGAAGCTGGAGTGTGTCTCTTTCTTGGGGGGAAAGGTGACTGTATGCCGACTGCCAGGAGTGTAAGCTGTTCGTATTGCTTTTCCTGTTCGGCTGCTTCCAGGGTTCGTGTGTTTCCAGTTCGGGAGTTTGGTGTTCTGCAGTAGCTGTGCCTGTCTCTCAGAAAGGGGATTATCGCCTAAACTGGGTTATCCTCTTGTAAGTGAAACGGTCCGTTACAGACATATAAATACATATTTGTATTTATAACATCATTCTAAATGTATCTTGATTTAAATATATAAAAAATTTCAACCTTAGGGACACAATCAAATCTTCATTCAATCTAAAATCTTTTAAAAGATCTATGGCAATATACCTCAATACAGAATGCACCTGTCATGGTTGAATACATCACCTGTTATGTATTAAATGTATACATGTGTGTATGTATATATATATTGTTTGTATATTGTATTTTTGTAATATTGTATCCTATTGTAACAATGCAATGTTTTGTGGACCCAGGACATACTTGAAATCTCAATGTATCCATCCTGGTAAAATATGTTATAAATAAATAAATAAATCTGTCAACAGAATCAAACTCCTTCGAGACAGAGGCTTTCTGAGACTCCATGCATTTAAGTCTGCTTTTAGGAACTTTTGTTTATCTTAGTCTTGAAACCAACATTAATGAATGAGGACAAGGAGGGCATTGCGTTAACCCCTAAAGCATTTCAGCAATGGGTACGGGGTGTCCTATTAACTGACAATAAAGACTTGTCACAATGATTGGCTTCCAGGGGGATTAGGAAGCTTGGGATAATCAATCACTATTAATAGGTTTTCTCATTGCTGAGGCAGCCCAGTAATAGGTCAGTGAGAGCTGATCCCAGCATGCACTGCTCAAGCTTAAGATTAGCTTTTACTAATGGCATAGCTGTTCTGTGTCATTTAACTGACATCTGAAGCTATGAAGCTGGAAGCCAGTCTAGCCATTGTTATGGGTTAAATAATATATACTGTACGCATAAGTAACAAACAGTAATCCAATATTGCAATCATCCAGCTTGTTCCTGAGCCCAAATTAAGTTCAGTGGTAAAAAGTATCACTCGCTCTAACACAACCATTTGGTGAACCAAATAACCAGCCATTCACTTTGCTTTCTACAAAACTCAGAGTGGCTCACATGAACAGAGCTGGGTATATTTCGAGACCATTTTAAAGCAAATGATTAGCCTTTTCAAATAATAATACATCATACAGCCAAGATGCTGGATCAGGTCAACCTCGTAAAACTGGACAACTTAAAATGAGAATACTGACTGCACTCTTAAATCAGCAACGTCCTTGAAAGCTTAGCAAAGGTATCTGTGTCAAATAAAGGAATCAATGTTTTAACACATCCATAATAAATGATCCTGTCAAAAAGTCATCCCTAGAATAACAGGGTCAATGAAACTAAGCATTACTTTAAAAGCAATGTCTTACATTAAGCTATACAGATATAGCAAAAATATATGGAGGGGACAAAAATAAATATGCCAAAGTGATATTAGCTGTTTTTTTCTAGAAGGAAAAAAATATCTTTCTGCAAATACGAAATAAGCAAAAAAAATAAAAAACATACTAATGTATTTACAAGATGAACTAAGGCAAATGCAACATGTATAGATGTTTGTCTTAAATCCAATATTTTCTCAAAGCAGGCATGATAATAAGCAAAGACTATGGAATCAGAAATAGCGAAGGTTTCTATTTTTAAAACTAGAAAGTTGTCTAAACTTTAACACATGCACCAAATCATACAATAATTAAATCATTCAACATCAAGAAAGGAAACTCATCCATAAACCAGCAATGCAAGTCGGTTTAGCAATGTCTAAACTAGGAATAGACCAATTATTGGTTTAGCTGATTATAATTTTACCAATAATCGGTATCAGCCATGTAATTTACCAATATTACCAATAACTTACTCATGAAGTGCCACAACGTGACTTCACGTCAGCCCTTTGTGTGAGTCCCTGCATGCGGAGCTCAGATGAAGGCAAGAAGGTAAGACAGTAAATAATGTAATGTACTGGGCTGGCTTACAGTGATAGGACTGTGATCTCTCTGACCCCAGGATGTACTGACTGCCTGAGAGTGAAAGGAGTGTGATTGCTGTCAGCATGTTCAGTTAATGCCAGATTTGTGTAGAAGTTTTGTTACTCTTTCAAATCTTTAAATGTACAGAATTGCGGCACCAGTTATCGGTAATTGCCCCAAAAGGTGACTGATAATCGCTATCGGCATCAGCTCTAGAAACATTATATCGGTCGATCCCGATACGCTCCCTTAATGTCATGATTTATGATATACAGCAATATGATAAGCCCATATCTGGGACTATATAACATCACAATCAACAGCCAATCAAAATCAACAACAACAATGATCCCCGCTATATTACTTTGATGATATAAAAAAAGGGAAAATTCTCAGAATGCAAATGCTGCTGCTGCAAGGAATGCTGCTGACGAAAAGGTTTCAGCTGTACATACCGGGAAGGGCAGTGTACCATCACCACCACAACAAAGGGACAGGTGTATCGTGGGTTTCCCAATTAGTAACATTTAAAGATTTGCCTGATTTTAACTGCTAACAGCAAGTTAATGATAGTATATATATATGGATGAACTTACCACATCTGCCTTTTGTAAATAGCTGAATATAATTCACATGGCAAACATTTGATTGAAAGAAAAAATCATTGACATTGAAATGCCATTCTACTGCTCTTGGATGTTTAGTGAATAGATCTCAGAGATAATTAAAAGGTTAACTTAGAGGGACAAAGAGAGTTAGATTTCCAAGTAGCTGCAGATACCTGCATAGCAAATTAGATTGAAAGGACTGTTTCAGACTCCTATAAGTATTTTTATCTTATTTTAAGGTTGCTTTGTGAGAGTTATACATTCATAGAAAATCTGATCATTTTCTTTAACCGTGTCTTACTTTTATCACTGTCAATAACATCCTACAGTGTGACAGGCAGGTAGAGTTATGTTTTCTAGTATTGTGAAATATCTAGGATATTTTGGATGCATTACATTACAGGAATGATTCTATTTGGCAAGGAGCAGTCACTAAATGTTAACATTTTTATTTAATCAGCACTGTGATGGAGCTACTATACTCAGGGTATCTCCACCGTGTATCCATGCTCTCCTGGTAAAGAGTAACCAAAGTGGTTATGGTTTGTCCCTTCCTCCTGGGATAGAGCTGCAATAGTGATTATAGCTCTTCCCAAACATCAGCCAATGCTTGCCGAAGGGTAAAACAGGTCTAAGTTTATTGGAAAACACACCGCTATAAATACACTCATTCCCAACAGAGGGTAATTATGAAAAACAATGCATTGAACAACCTGGGCACCTTGGTGTCTGGGACATAGGTGACTAAACACAAGATTATTTAATTACATACTAGATACCAGAGTGCCTAACAAAAATAACCTGACAAATACATGTTGATAGCTCTTTTGTTGGAGGAGGTGACTAGAGCAATCCATCACAAAGACCATTTTTATATTATGGTCCCTCTGGGACCTGTAGCCACTTTTGCAATAACAATAGTGAAAAGGAATACAGCAATATTATACAAACATTGTCACTGTTTTTGGGAAAATGTGGAAAATACAGTTGGCACTTCCTAAACTTGCACAGATCTGACGTGAAGATACTAATGTTTCTTCATGCTTTGCTGGCCATGCTCATCAAGGTTGCAGGGATACCTGATGATACATTTTGCAACTCCAGCAGCCTCAATCTGTTGGATACACTATTCATGTGACTATATATTGTGGATGATCTTATAAGAGTAAGCATTAGGTTGTTAGAACAAGACTTGCCAAAAATGGGGTACATTGACTTTGTGACAGGCAATGGATGATCATATACTGTAACTCAATCCCCATTGTTATTTGCCAGCTGTTATAATAAACAAAAAAAGTATTTGCAAGGTGGGTGTTAAGAGCAATAGCTCCACTGAGCTAACTAAACCAGGAAGTAAGACATGTTGTCTGCTTGACAGCAAAGGGTGTATCCAGGTTGATTTATAAAAGTGTAAATTTCTATTGAAATCTGCACATTTTACAGAATGAAAATATAAGACACACTCTTTACACATATAGCTTTTCAGTAAGTTAAAGTGATTTAGGGATCTGGAATGTCCATTTAAGACCGAAAGATGAAAAATTGGTTGCCACACTAATTCCATATTCATATAATTTTAAAACCTTTATCATAAACACTGATCTACGTTTTGGGAGTGGCAATATGAAAATATTGTAACATATTCTGTTTAAGTTGTTTATTCTGTTTAAATAAGCTTTAGATGGGATGCTAGAACCTGTTCCACACACATACGTTCTGGACGTGCTTGACAAAGATCTCACTGGAGATCAAAACGTTGCTGTGTTTTTCCAATAAAACCACTGCTTAAAAAAAGACCTGGACTATATGGATTTAGGGTTACAGTGTTTACCAAGGTCTACAGGTAATGAGAGTGCAGATCCCTCCTTCTTTTGGAAAACAAAGTGCAGACACCTCTCGAGGAAAATATAATTAAGAAGCCTTGTGAAAACAACATCTGGATAGAGGCTAGCGGTATACCGTGCTTATGGTGAAATGAGCCATCTTTCTTTTACCCAGTAAACATATTTTTAAGGTTGGCATATTTCTTTTTTTAAATAATAAATTTTTTTGTTTTTTTTATAGTGGATTGTTACGCGTAGGGCTCTCCTTGCATTTTTGGGGTTTATGGTCAAAAACATAAAAAATTTAATGTGTAAAATGGAGTATGGAGGTTTGTTGGAATAGATTGCTAATTTGCTCCTAGCAACATTTTATCTGTGAAACTGCTGAATGCCACTCAGTTTAAAACATCAAACCACAACAAAACCACAATACCAGCAATAGTTTCAACAAACAGTCTAGACACTGTCACGTAAACTGAATTCACATGCACAGGATTAACAGGAATTTAGCACACTGTGAAAAGCCTTCTTTTGTTTTTTTCTAATTTGCCACTGCCACAGTGTCCACAAGCACTTGACTAGCAAAAGCACTCCTTAGTTATTTGACTTAATCTTGCATAACATCAGCTTCAAAGCTTATGGGTTGAGAGTGATATTATGGAAATGTAATTATTTACCCGAATTTTAGCAATGGGTCAACCCATTATATATATATATATATATATATATATATATATATATATATATATATATATATATATACATATATAGTCCTAGTAGAGAGCACTCAGGAGTCTTGTAGAGTCAATTCAAACTGCTGCTTTATTAAGCAAATACAGTGATTTACTTCTTGAAAAAAGTCTGCATAGACTGAAACGTTGACTATTTTGTAAATCACTGTATTTGCTTAATAAAGCAGCAGTTTGAATTGACTCTACAAGACTCCTGAGTGCTCTCTACTAGGACTATATACTTTGGTTGGAGATTGTGCACCGGAGCACGAAAAGACCGGGAACATCGAGTGCTGGGACCTGAGAATATATATATAAAGATAGATATACACACACTTTTTACTGTTCATAGAACTGTTTATTTAATTAATAGATAAAAAAAAAAAAACAATGTTTCAGTCCAATCCCTGGACTTTCGTCAGGATCCTGATCAGTATCCTTCATCAGGATGTAATGCAAACTCCATCATATGTACAGCAGAACATGAAGGAGCATCAGCACATGAGATCTGAGCATGCCTATAAGATGCATCTTAACATATGGTAGAAGGGTAAGATAATGATGGGGAAGGGAGTCATGTAAAACTTTGGTAGTGGGATAGTGGGACAGGAACCCAAAATCAACATTTAGCCCTCTAAATTAAGTCCTCTATTGTTGCACTTAAAAAAAAAAAAGAATTATTAGAAACTTTTTCGTTTTCTGTAATTCTGAAATCCCCTTTTAGCACTTTTTTTTATACTCACCTATAGTCGTATGCTGTGCTACTCGGTGTGACAGAAAATATAGGCATTTAAACCCTGCAATTTAAACATTGCCATTCTGCAGGAAAGCAATGTTTTATACTGCAAGGACAAAACTATAAGCACATGGCACTCAGACATTTCAGTTTTTCTCATCTTTAAGGATGATTTTCAGGGGAACATGTTAACAAAAAATTTTTATAAAAAAACTAAATGTAGTATTAAATCATAATGTATTTAAAAATACAATAAAAAATATAAACAAATACTATGTCTATAAGTGAATATCTCAGGAGATTCTTCTTTATGGGTAGCCAAGCTTTGAGAGAGTAAAAATTATGTTTTAGGATTTACCTTGGGATCAATGGGATAGCATCAACATCCTTTGACAAATTCCAGCACTATCAACTAGCTCAAGAATACAGCCCTACATTGCACAAATGCTACATACACAGACTTGCTCCAATGCATGTGGAACAAAATTAGTTGTGCAGGTTCTCAGCTCAGATGAATGTGTACACACAGATAAAAATTACACAAGTAAGTATAGTATAACAATTTTAAATATGTGTAAATGTAAGCTCATGTTGCATACCTATGTGAGCACAGTAATCAGGAAAGTGAATATTGTGGGATCACTTGTTTGGAATTATTTTGTTCCTAACGGCTGCTTAATTAGTTTCTTTTCCAACCCTTGCACCAAATCACTGCCCTCAATTACACATCTATTTAACAATTCTATATTACATACCTACTAATCCAAATCCACACATCTATTTAGCCATATTTACATACACTACTAGATAACCACATTTCACTTACATATATAGAGGTATAAGATGATACACTTAGATATGCCCCATCCCCTCTCACTATTGCTGATCTCCATCACAACTTAGGAAAGAAGGAAGCAGGTTCTGCATTGCACTTCAAACTCTAGGAAATAGGAGAACTTTGAAATAGCCAAGGCAGGCTTTTTCCTGCTTTGTATATACCCTAACAGCCCAAGTTACTGTAGAGGCTTGCCATGCAAACTCTGAATACCCTAGCTGGCAGGATTTACCTAATTACCTAATTAAGTGTGTGCCTGAGCTACTTACAAACTGACCCACTAGAAATGGTCACATGGCCTGCTAGGATAACAGTTGCACTGAGCATGGAAATGCAGTAAACAAAATAAATAAATAAGATTTCGAGCGTGGGTCCTCAAACTCCAGCCCCCCAGATGTTGCTGAACTACAACTCCCATGATTCTTTGAATTACATAGATAGTCAGAGAATCATGGGAGTTGTAGTTCAGTAACATCTGGGGGGCCGGAGTTTGAGGACTTTATCATCTCTGGCCTTCATTTATATCATTCAAAACCACTGTAATCACTGACCTAACATTACTTTGGCTGCTAATTAACTCTGCAAATATATTCATGGACTAAATCGATGTAGAAATGTTTTGTTTTATTTTATGATTTAATTATGGAACTACATTGGTTTAGGCCTTCTACACCCTTATAGGGAATTAAACTACATAAACAGTAAGCAGTAGTAAACACAAACCGCACAAAAGCATATCAGTACACATATTTTGCCCACATCAACCTTGCACCATAAAAACTCTTTTACTGCACAGTCATAAAAAGTTTAAATATGCAAAATACTAGATTGAACATTTGATTTATTTATTTTTTGTTTGTGCGTTTTCATGTTTTGCATGATGGAGCTTAGAGAGGTAACATTTAGTCAATGTCAGGTTATGTTATTCTTGCACATTGCTAAGTATTGTTGTAGAATTGTTAGTGAAAACAGGGCCTTGAGACAGGGAACACAGTCCAAGAAAATGTATGTTTACACATTATAAATAGAAACAGATATAAGACATTTGAATAGAAATTAACATGCTGGGTTAAGAAGTGTCTAAGTGACAAATTAATAAGGGATGTAACTGATGACTACAACTAGCTGCATATATCTCTGTTACCTATAAATGTAGATGGAAACTTTTATTTCATTAAAACATATAATTAGTTAATAAACAAAACTAATATTTAAAGCTGTAAAGTTTTGCTAATGAAACACTTCACCATTGTATTAGGTCTACTGATGAACAAAACCCATCTGTTCGGTATTTCTTAAACCCTCCCAGAGTAGCTTATATGTCACACATCTGTCACTTGCTTTCTCATAAAGAGCCACACTCCACTCTCACCTCCACTTCTGTTACTTTCCCACCTTGTTTGTTTGCTGTCCCCATTGTTGCCCTATTGTGTTTTTACCCCACCTCGTCTACACTGTAAGCTCGTTTCGTCAGGGTCATCATCACCCTATTGTTCCTGTAATATTTTGTAATTGTATCATTTATTGTTAAATTCCCCCCTTTAATAATATTGTATAGCGCTTATGAGTTGACGCTATATAAATACTAATAATATTAATAATGGGAACCCTGTGCTGGAGATCTGGACTTAAAATCTGAAGGGTTAAAATAAAACACAGAAAGGTTATCCTACTGGTGATGTGATTTATTCACAGAATTTTATGGAATTTAACAATATTGAGATTAACAATGCATTCCTATATCTATAAATACATTAATATACATAGCATAGTTTATTATTCTTTTAGTAGTCAGTAATATAGTAATACATTAATCTCTATTTAAATAAGTGGCTGTCCTTTTCTATCTAGTTTTTCTGTATGTGTATATATATATATATATATATATATATATTATTTTTGTTTTGCTTTTTACAGATTGAAAGAGAGAAACCACAGCAAAGTAACACAAAACATTTTTGCACAATTAGATATAACTTTAAATGTTGGAAAAACAGCTGCACAGCAAAATTATTTATATATATATATATATATATATACATATATATACATATATATATATATATATATATATATATATATATATATATATATATATATATATACATATACGAAACCAAGCATTTTAAACGTTAGAGTACATATAAACATCCTTACCTGCAAGACTGCCGGGTCTCTGCAAGGTGGCTGTGGCATATAATTCCTGTGAATGTTTATTGTACTGATCCGAGGTGTGAACTAAGCGTTTAGTAGGTGATAATGTGGCATATGTGCCTATGGTTGAACTCAACTGATGTAGAGGTGATGAGGAAATATTCGACTGGATGGTTGGCGGTGATGTCACACGTACAGATGAAGGGGAAAGACCAGCAGATGACACAACTATGTTGATTGGCGAACTGGTGCTGTATGACTTGGCAAGGCGGCTTGGGGACTGCTTTGGAGAGGAAACTCTTTGAGTGGTGCTGTATCCAGAGCTCTCGGAGGCAGAGCCCACCCTTTGGAGTTTGGTTGGTGAACCTACTTGCTGCATGGATAAGGGAGAGCTTACTCTCTGTGCTGGTAAAGTTGAGCTTGAATAATAAAGTGTTGAAGAATGCTGGGAATCAGGCAAATGGAAAGCACTCCCATGGCTTGGCACAAAGGACTCTCTTGACTGGGAGGTAACATGTGATTGAGAGGGTTCAGCTCCAGATGAATGAGTTGTTCTGCTAGCCGTGCCCTGTAGTCAATACAGAAAACAAAACAGTTAGAAAAATAAATTAGAGGAATTGGATACATTTAACCATTTAAAACCACTGTATTTCCCTTTGCTTTATTTTGCGCATGAGCTTTTCTTCAGTAAGCAATTGAAGAAAAAAAAAAACACAAAATAAAGTGAGAATGGCATTCTAGTTTACACAATGCAGTGTTTGCTACAAGATCAAAGCTCTTCTCACATTAAATATTAAGTGCTTATCTGTCAGATCAGCTAGCTGGGAAATTAAACATAAAACAAAGCCTATATTTGTAAGAAACCACTTTTTCTCCTGCCTTTTTTGCTTTTTACGTTGTATAATCTACATCTTCATACTGAGTTTGTAGAGTCAAGCATTTCTATAAGCAAAGCTTCAAATAATCCTGTTCATATGATTTTTCTGTATTTTTAGATAAAGGACACAGATCCAGAGTGAAACGATTTACTGCTACTGGGGGTGAAAAAGGACAACTGCAATTAAACTAACAAGGAACATGTAAACAGATATTTTGTTTATTTTATAGGATCATGACTTAACACAAGCAACATGGAGTTACTGCATAATTATACGTAGATTACTGCGGGAATATGTCACATTTGGTCAGTATAAAAACCAGACCTAAAGACTTGACAAATACACGTCCTTATTTTGTGAGTATCCAGCAGCTGTGACATCTAAGCAGAAGTGGGGCAGCCTCTTATTCATTAACAATGACACAAAAGACAAGCAAAACAGAAGTTGGGTGGGGTTGGAGGAAGGATGGAAAAAGGAATCAGTGAAGTTGAGTGCTGGGGAATGTGATTTTCTTTCATTCAATCTCTGGTTCAATTTACATTTGAATTAAAACAGTACATTGTCGGATACTTCAGTGCAGGAGGTCTCAGATCTTCACAGAAATCTACGAGGCAGCACAAACTCTGTGTCTGAAGTCTAATAACGTACAATGGAATAAAAGGGGAAAAGAAAATCCCCACCAGATGTTTCTTCACCACTGCGCAACATTGCAATTTATTTCAGATATCCAACAGGCTCAAGAGATCATTTTGGTCTTACTTTAATCTGTCAGCGTAACAATCCATCAATAAAGGTCCTTAGGTTTGGGGATAGTTGAACTATAAAGCATCATATGGAAGACTGACCTTAACTTGTGAAACTGTAGAATATAATTATTTACACAATATATTACTTTATTGGCTAATGGAAAAACTTAATCTGCATACTATATCCTTATATATTTATTTTATAATAGTTAGATAACTAATTTAAGTTGCCGTTTCTACTATAACTATGATGCAGTAAATAATTCCAAGAAGTTCGTTTCAAGCCACGTCTTTACAATAGAAGAGTTTCAGTATCTGAGAGACCTTTTCAAAAGCATGCCAAGGACTGCTTATTACATGGAGCTATGTACAATGCTACCATTCCAGCACAACATAATTCACCTTGCTTCACAATCATTTATGGCGAATACATTGAACAATGAACAATTAGAAGAAGAAGAAATAGGAAGCAAAAGGGATTCACTCATATAGGGGTTAACCCTTGGGAAGCTACAGCCTTATCGGAAACAGAAAAAAAGCGAGTGCCCTTAAGTTAAAATATAACTTAATAGTAAATTAAAACATAATAAAGACGTAGTGAGCTATATATGACATATATAGCTCACTACGTCTTTATTATGTTTTAATTTACTATTAAAATCTATATTTTAACTTTAGGGCACTCGCCATTGAACAATGAAGTTCAAGGAATTATTATTGCCTTAATAGAACTATTGAGTCATTCAATTGCACATGCATATACTAGGTCACTTTTTAACTCATGTATTGCTGCTCATCTCCTACTTAAATGATTTACAATGGTATTGATAAATAACGCAATACATTGCAATTGTTGTAACTGTAATTATTATTATATATATATATATATATATATATATATATATATATATATATAGAGAGAGAGAGAGAGAGAGAGAGAGAGAGGATAAGTATCAGTAAAGATTATTATTATTATTATTGTTATTAGAAAATAATAGTAAGGGTTCTATAGACTGAAAGTCAAAAGCATTATGTTTGAATAACATTGTTATAATTAGAGGCAGGGCTAGTTGTAGGATCCGTATTAAAGTTAGGGCTAGTCCTTTTCCCTTATAGGGCATGGTGTTGATTATTCAGCAATATGTCGGGAAAGGAGCTGGGGGATAGAATCAAACTGTCTTTGCTACCCCAGCCCAGAATATCATCAGCAATGGAACAGTGATTTAAAGGGACTCTTCACTGACCAAATATAAAATAAATTTAAAAAATCACTGTTTAGTAAATATACTCCATATATAAACTTGAATACATTTAATAAAGCATGTTTTCATTGGGGTTTATCTAAAAAAAAGCTTGCAAAAACATGAGATATCTTTGCAAGGCAGGTGTTCTTAGCAGTTGCTGCCTCTGGAGGTTTGCTCAATTGAAGTAACAGGAAGTAAAGGTACCAGTTGTCTGATAATGTTTCAAAGTGTATATTGCTACTGAAATCTTCACTTTTTTAAATAAAAAAAAAAAAAGGAAACACGCTCTTCACAAATAAAGCTTTTCAGCAAGCTAAAGTGCTTTATGGTTCTGAAGTGTCCCTTTAATTTGTGGCTAAGATAGGTTAGGTCCAGGCACTCAGGATTGCTGCAGACAGGCAGGTTTATTGGAACAAAAGAGTGCAACATTTCGGCCTACACAGAGGCCTTTACCAAGTTTGATAAAGGCCTCTGTGTAGGCCGAAACGTTGTACATTTTTGTTCCAATAAACCTGTCTTTCTGCAGCAATTCAGAGTGCCTGGACCTAATTTATTTTATCTACTAAACTGGGTTTTGCCAACCCTGGCCCTGATAAGCATCTGGATTCCTAAGTGTGAGTGCAGTATCCTCCGTTTGTGAATTACTACCTTTAATTTGTGGCAGCAGATGCAAATGACACGTGTATCCTGATGCTACCATAAAAATGGGAACTCAAAACTGCACGGTCACACTGTGCATAACAATTAACCACAATGCAGTGCAGAATTTAAAAATATATATATTACAGATAGCTACACATATACATGCATACTTTCTTTTTCCTTTGTAAACTGTAGCAAGGTATACTACACACAATTTAAAGATGCTTATCCCTGATAAAACATGTTATAAAGCATTTATCCAAACATCACTGTAAAGGTCATGTAAATAAACATATGTTCTCTAAAAAACAACTGCAAAAAAATCCTTGTAATTCACAATCTTTCTCGTAGCATGCTAACAATGTCAATATTTTTTGCTTTGGGGTTTGGTGGTATTTTAAACAGGTCACAGAGAGGAAAAAGGGCATCACCTCTTGTGAAAAGTGAATGTCGTAGATGCCACCATTTGAGTCTGAATCCTCTCCTGCTACTTATTGCCTCAAACTTCATACACTGCCTCTAGACATTCCATGTGTTAAAATGTTCCTGCAGCAAACTAGAAAAGCACTGATCACTAAAATCATTACAGGGGAAATGCCAGTGGCTTTAAATAAGAATGATCAGGTTATTGCAGATCTGTTAATCACCAATAACTTAAATTATTTGAGAAACCTTCATGCTCTGTGTGTATATTTCATGTATTAATTTCCAGACACTTAAACTAATATTATGTACTAAAATTGAATGGCACACAACAATCTTCTCTTTTGCAGATTATAAAAAAAAAAAATTATGAAAAAAGTGCAGTGCTTAAAACATCAACAGAAAACTTCCAAGCACTACTGATATCATGACCAAAACCACAGCTGCTCCCTTTCAACTTAAATATGTGCTTGCAACCATGAAGAAAAGCCCAACATGGCAAGTGATATGCCAGAGCAAATATTTTTGAATTAAATACTATAAGGCAAACTTTTATGAAAAATTATTCTTTATTGATGCATTATGATAGACTCATAGAAACACTCATGAACAGACAGAGACACACTTATGACAAAAACATATACAAGCACAGAGACGCATTCAAACACTCATGCACAGAGACATATAAAAATAATCTTGAGTAGGCTTTCACAGATATACAGTATTTATAAACAAACACATAGAGACAGATAAGCTTATGCACAAAGACAAGCAAGCGCACAAATGTACAGACATAAATGCACAGACACCTTAAAGGGACACTTTAGGCATCAAAAGTATTAGCCTAATGAAGCAGTTTGGGTGTATAGATCACGCCAATGCAATCTTTGTGTTCAATTCTCTTTCCTGGTGAAGTTAAATCACTTTTGTTTCTGTCCATGCAGCCCTAGTTAAATATCCCCTGGCTGTGACTCACACAGCCTGCATGAAAAAGGGATTTAATTTTAATCAGATGTTAAGTTACTTTTGTAAGTTTTATCACTTGCTCTGTAAATTGAACTTTAATCACACACAGGAGGCTTATGCAGAGTTTAGAATTCTACTAACAGAGCAGGAGATATGATATTTTAAATTAAAAAATAATGTGCAATAAAGAGATCTCTCTTTACAGGAAGTGTCTAGGAAAGCTGTGCAAGTCACATGCAGGGAGGTATGACTAGGGCTGTATAAACACATTGATTTATCTAATAAATGGCAACAAATTTAGCACTGAGACTGCAGATGCATGATGTACACACCAAAACTGCTTTATTAAGCCAAAGTTGTTTAGGTACCTATAGTGTCCTTTTAAGACAAACATATAAATGTGTGCATAGATCAAGTCATACATGTAGACAGATTCATGTATATGCAGAGGCATGCACACTGACACGCAGGGCTGGCCTTAGGGGTGTGCGAGCTGTGCGGCCGCACAGGGCGCCATGGTGCAGGGGGCGCCCTGCGGCCGCATAGCTCACACGGCATGTCTGTTAGCCGCAATGCTAACAAGACATTTGCCTTGGGCGGCATTTTCCAGGGGGCGGCAAAAAAGCCGCCCCCAAATGCCCAAGGCAAATGTCTTGTTAGCCTTGCGGCTAACAGACATGCCTGGCTGCTGGGCGGTCGGGCGGCGCTGGCGGGCGGCTGGCGAGGGAGCACTTCCTCTGAGCTGTATGCTCAGCTCCCTCGCGCGCCGCAGAGTGAGGCTGGGAGCCGGAATATGACGTCATATTCCGGCTCCCAGCCTCACTCTGCAGCGCGAGGGAGCTGAGCATACAGCTCAGGGGAAGTGCTCCCTCGCCAGCCGCCCGCCAGCGCCGCCCGCCCAGCCCAGCAGCCACTGGACCACCAGGGAGGAAGAGACCCCCCCAGCATTCCCATAGGTAAGGAGGCTGGGGGTCTAAATAAATGTTAAAAAATGTGTTAATGTGGGTGAGTGTGTGCGTCTGTTAGTGTGTGTGTGTGTGTGTGTGTGTGTATGTTAGTGTGTGTGTCTGTTAGTGTGTGTGTGTATGTTAGTGTGTGTGTCTGTTAGTGTGTGTGTGTGTATGTTAGTGTGTGTCTGGGTATGTTAGTGTGTGTCTGTGAGTGTGTTTGTCTGTTAGTGAGTGTGTGTGTCTGACTGTGTGTGTGTGTGGCTGTCTGCCTGTGTGTGTCTGTTTGCCTGTGTGTGACTGTCTGCGTGTGTGTGTGTGTGTGACAGGGTGTGTTGGAAGGGGTAAGGAGTGGGGGAGGGGGGGACGGGAAGGGGGGGCGCTGTGAAGATTTTTTGCACAGGGTGCCCAAATGCCTAAGGCCGGCCCTGCTGACACACACAGCTACACAGAAATTCCCATGCACATGCAGAAAAAAATAACATACACTCATTTACAGAAATCCACATACTCATGTTCATTAACAAACATATGAATATATAGATATAAACACACACATATTGGCATAAATTGCAAACAAACACACAGAAACACAACCAGACAAATTGATACACAGATGTATTTAAGTACAGGCATTGGAGAGGCACTACCATATTAACCCTTTAAGACCGGAGGGCGTACTATTACGCCTTATTTTAAGCCCTCCGTTTTTTTGTTAAAAAAAAAATGTGTAAAAAAAATAATTATATACTTAGATCATATATATATATATATATATATATATATATATATATACATACACACACATACACTGTCTAGGTGTATTTTACTATTAATACATATAAAATTATATATATATATATTAATATCAAATTACACGTAGACTGATTAAATATATATATAATTATTGTTATATATATATATATTTATATAATATAAAAAAATATGTAAATACGTAAAAAAAATAAAATTAAAAAAATAATTAAAAATAAATAATTAAAAAATATATAGATGTGTGTTATTTCGTTCTAACTGTATTGTGATATTAATATATATATTTATATCAAAATACACGTAGAACGAATATATATATATCTATATATATATACGTATATATCACTATATAAATACCTATATATAAACAAAAATATTTTAAAAAAATTATATATATATACACATACGTATATATATATATATATATATATATATATATATATATATATATATATTAATTCTACACATATATTTATGTAATATTTTAATTAATTACAATTACAATTAGCGGGACCTGCCGTAAAACCCATGCCGAAAGTAAAGGGAATTTAATTTGCTAGCACTATATTTAACCCTATAACTTTCCAAGACACCATAAAACTTGTACATGGGGTTACTGTTCTACTCAGGAGACTTTGTTGAACACAAATATTAGTGTTTCAAAACAGTAAAATGTATTACAACGATGATATCGCCAGTAAAAGTGAAGTTTTTTGCATTTTTCACGCACAAACAGCACTTACACGGACGATATTATTGCTGCGATACTTTTTACTGTTTTGAAACACAAATATTTGTGTTCAGCGAAGTCTCCCGAGTACAACAGTACCCCTCATGTACAGGTCTTATGGTGTTTTCAAAAGTTACAGCGTCAAATATAAGGCTTGTGTTTAATTTTTTTCACATTAAAATTTGCCAGATTGGTTACCTTGCCTTTGAGACCCTATGGTAGCCCAAGAATGAAAATTACCCCTGTGATGGCATACCATTTGCAATAGTAGACATTGACAACCCAAGGTAATGCAAACAGGGTATTTCCAGTCTTTTTTAGTAGCCACTTAGTCACAAACACTGGCCAAAATTGGCTTTTTTTGCATTTTTCACACAAACAAATACTAATGCTAACTTTGGCCAGTGTTTTTGACCAAATGGCTACTAAAAAAGACTAGACATACCCCATTTGCAATACCTTGGGTTGTCTACTATTGCAAATGGTATGCCATTATGGGTGTAAATTTTATTCCTGGGCTACTATACATTCCCAAAGGCAACGTAACCAATCTGGCGAATTTCAATTTCAAATGTAAGGTGCTATATTTGACCCTGTAACTTCCCAAAACACCATAAAATCTGTACATAGGGGGTACTGGTTTACACGTGAGACTTTGCTGAATACAAATATGTGTATTTTATTGCAGTAAAAGCAAACAGTATTATGACATTGACAGTTAAAATGTCACGTAGTACTAAAAAAATAACAATATTTCTTATTTTCTCCCATTTTTTTCATATTAAATTATGTTTCATAGCTAAATATTTGATATTAAATGAAATCCCTGTTTCCCCTGAATAAAATTGTAACGGCACCCCCAGGCATAAAAGGTTTAAACCACCGTTTAGTAGACCTTCCCCTTCCAGAGATACAGGCACAGTGACTGCAGAACACCAAACTCCCGAATTGAATACAAGTGAATGCACCAAACTCCCGAACTGCATACAAGGGAATAAGGTAGCACTCCAAACTCCCGAACCGGAACCTCACGAATAGCTGCTAGCAGACGAACAGGAAAAGCTCCCAAGCGGCTTACACTCCTGGCAATCAGTCTCTAACAGCATACAGTGAATCCCCCCAAGAATGAGACAAGGCTCCATGTTGTGGGTCAAGCAGTGGTCTGTTTTAATTAACACTCACAGACTTTTATGCAAGTCCCCATGCAAGGGGACATCCCACAGGGAGGGAGAACATGTAACCAATCCCGTACAGTAAAACATAAAACACACCCAGCACAAACACATAAAATCCTCCCCTCTGCCTGTGATATAATTACTGAACACAATAGGTTGATGTGATTTATCACAGGCAGGAAAAATACAGTTTTTACAGCATATTCATAACTTCTAAAATATACATCACATTCACATAAAAATATATATAAATATATATAAAAAATATATATAAAATTATATATTCACAATCAATCCATTCAGGGGAACAACATATCAAAAATGGCATGAATCAGACCAGGGGTTCAGAAGTTAGTAAAGTATCTTTTGGGGCCTGGATGGCAGCATGGCTATTTGGCCCAAACCGGTTTTACAGAGCCCTCTATCCTGGAGACAATGGGGAAAATAATCCAATTATATCCAGGGATAGAGGCAGACTCCATTGAGCACATGTTACCAGTAAAACACAAAAGGATACAAAAATATATAACTCCTTTCATACTGAATTGAACGGGCCAAATCTCCCAGGGTTCATAGTCACAGGGCAAGAGGCGGGCAACCAGGCTCCTCAAATGCAATGTGACGAGAGTGGTCTTGTCACAAAAATGATATATAATAAGGGGGGGTGCATTTAATATGAAAGAGGTTAATTATGGTTGGACAGACATATAGCGCAAATGCCAGGTTTTGTTTACGTTTTGTTTTGTTCACAACGTGTACATTTGGCTCAGTCCTTAAGGGGTTAAACACTATACACAAAAAAAAAAAAACAACTATAGCATGTAATCACACAGAGATAGTATACAACTAAAGAATCACAGAATCACAGGGACGTGTACATAAAACACATAATTTAAGAGCAGAAATAAACACTGACAGGAATTTAGAATTCATCAGATTTGCATGCATACCTCATTTTCATCACTATCACAACCTTATTTTACTTAAGCTTGCTACATTTCCTCTCTCATTAATGCCTGCAGCATTTCCTGATATATTCCAATAATTGCAATCTCACTTATTATCCCCAAGCAATATTTTCTCCCTCATTCCCCCAGTCACATTTCCACTGTCACCCATAATAGTCATAATAGAATGAGTCACATCTCATTCCTAAATTAAGTGTAATAATGCAATTATTTTTTAAAAAAAAAATGCCTGTCACTAAACCTTGCAGTTAGAGTTTGGTATCTTCTGAAGACACAAATAAAAGCAAAGAAGGCCCTGCACTCCTTATCGCAAAATAAGATATCACTTTTTGGACAAAGCAGCAACATTTTGTCTGCATGTGTCAATCAACGAGAGCTGGACATTCTTTGCTTATGTTTGGAGACTATTATATGTGGATACTATATGGTGAGGTGTAACCTGAGTCTCTGCATCTATAAATTCATAGAAGGTGATTGCTCTCCCTAATTAAATTTTTTGTCGTCTGAAGACACAGACAGCAAACTTTACTACACCGTATGGTGAAGGGCAGATGAATGAAGTGAGAAAGATATAATGTGCAGAATCTTCAGAGAGCATTGTAACATTAAGGGAATCAAGATTATGGTCTGTCTCCAGTAGAGACAAAAACCTGCTGCTACTTTGCAGTACCATGCTCGCCCAACCTAGGAATTTAAGGAGCACTCATGAGTTACTGTCTGAGGCCGGTTTTACTTGGCAATCTCCTGTTTTTCAGTCTCTCCAAAGACCAGTCATCAGGGGAATTCTGGTACATATGAAAAATGTACATAAATATTAAATATCTATAGCACGTTTTTGGTGTAACATATATCATCAGGTTCAGATTCTATTTAACATATCTGTTAATGCATGTGTTTCCAGTGAGTTTTCTCATTTTATTGTACAATATTTTTGGCCTATTCATTTGCCTATTAGCCCAAAAAATTATATTTGCAGTTCTTTGATAATGATAACTGATGACTGTATTTGCTAGTAGAATGGAGTTCTACAACAGTAGTTTTAATAAAAGATTTCAGTACAACAGTAGTTTTAATAAAAGTAGGAGGAAATGTTTATTCAGTGTATATTGCAACTAAACTAATCGACATTGTGATAAGTGAGGAATAGGTGATAACGGCAAGACTTTATCACTCCCAGTGGAATTAGTAAAGAAGTAAAAGGCTAAGTCATAGCTGTCCATGTCCTCCTTTTTACAGTGACCCGGGAGTCAGTCCAAGTTTTGAGGGCTAATGATTCTCAGGACTTATATTTTTATTTGGCCTTTATAGCCTAGGATGCACAATTAGGACCCCCGTGGATCCCCTCTGGAAGAGCAGGAAATTCTTTCAGTGTAGTTAAATCTTTTAAATTGACAGTTGGGAACGAGTGTACGTATATAAAGGAAATAGGAGTAGGTGATGTATAGAGTCCCATGAAGGGAACCTAACATCAGGAGAGCTCCACTGTATAAGAAATGAGGAAGGGGGGCCCTACCTTTAATCAATCAAAGGATAAAAAGGGATATGCAAAAAAAAAAAAGTATAACTTGAAAAGGAGGGAATTCCTTCTGTATAGTTAAATCTTTTAAATTGACAGTTGGGAATGAGTGTACATATATAAACATAGCTGAAATTTCCTTTTATAAAGGAGTTGCTGGTAAAAACATAAATGGGACAAGGCAAAAAGAAGAGATTCTTTCAGTTGTTGAAACTGTAAGAGTAAGGATAGATATCATAGTGACATTTTTACATTACTTTGTTCATAAGTAGTCCACCTAAAGAAATGTTGATACATTTACATCTGATATATTGGAATATATTATGTCTATAAATCATTTTAGGTATTTTAAAAATCCACCTACTGAATATTTCCTTGAAAAAGTATATATTTTAAGATAAATTAGACACTCGAGAATATTTTACTAGGGTAGTTTGTTTTCATTTTAACTCAGTCAACTTCTCAGCACACGCAAGAATAGATATTTATTATCAATTTATCTACCTTGATAAATGTTCATACATAACTAATTTGTCTAAAAAAAGAACCTTTGTGGCATAAAATATATTAGCCTTATTCGTCTGTTTTTTCTCTCCCCTTTGTAACCATGCTAAATGTTAAACACTTTAGGATCAGGAATAGAAACAAGTATTCCTGGCACTTTAGTTGGAATAACACAGTTTAAGCTTCAGGCCCCCATTGCCTCTCTTTAAAAAACATCCAATCAGCTGCGCCAATCAGCATCTCCTCATAGAGATGCATTGAATCAATGCATATCTATGGGTAGCATTTAGCATCTACATGAAGAGCCTGAAGATGCAGAACAAGCAGCACTGATCCAGAAAGCACCTCTAGTGGACGTCTGAGTGACTGTCACCAGAGATGATACTAGGCAGCAATGTAAACACTGTCTTTATCTGAGAAGTCAGTGCATACATTAACCCCTTAAGGACGGAGGCAAATTGATCAAAACAAAATTTAATCTGACTATATGTCTGCTCAACCACAGCATGGTGTATTGGTTATGGTACCATCAGTGAGTAGTCATTGTAAGTAGTTAGATCATTAAGTTATCATTAAGTTATTGTTTAACTTCTTGCCTAGGGTCCACCAAGCTCCATTCCCCGCCCCTCTGCAGACAGAAGTTAAAGTAAGTTCCTGCAGGGCCAGCTCATTGGTTGAGAGCATTAGTTGATTACTCTCAGCTGTATTTCATCTGCCTTGATGAACTGTATATGGATTCCTAACTATTCTTATTAAGATTTGGTGGAGAGTCAGGGAGGTGAGCCATTAAGGATGGGAGATATTGTGGGAATAAGTGCAATTTTTTTTTTTTCTGACAGTCACCTGTCTCAGTATGTGTTTTGCCAGGAGGTGTTGCTGTGGCCATATGTTTAGACCAAAGGATTGCTGTTTTTAGCTTTGCTCTGCTTTTAACCTTTCTCACTAGGAATAGATATTGTTAAATAGAAACTTCCAATTCGTATAAGCATATTTGATGTGGGGAAGATCCACAGCCCTTAAAAACTGCCATACCTATACATTCTACATATTACTATGTATCAGAAAAGTCCCTTTGCAACTCTTCGAAATTGTCAGTATTGCAGTATGTTCAATAAATCTACATATTCATAAAAATAACTCAAGAGTCATTTCCAGGCTCGACAACAACACAGCAAATGAGCTAAGCCCTACCCTGCTAATCGTAGCCTAGAATAGAGAACTTCCAGCTGTAGGGAGAGGTAGAGAATGTCATCTGGTGGACACCAGGTGGACCTTTACAAATCAGTTTGACTGCTTAAATGGGGAGCACCAGGGAACTCTTGCAACCATAATCACTTAAGCACACTGTAGTAGCTATGATGCTGGGAGCATTCCTGAAAGCTATCTTATCCACTTAGCATCGTAGTTGAAAAGACTAAAATGCTAGTAGAATGCATCTAATAATAAAAATAAGAGGTTAAACTCCAGCTCATGAGAGTATACAAACTTAAAACTAGAGGAATAAAACAAAACAAAAAAAAATTAAAAAAAAATTGCTTGACTCCAGTATATCTTATTGTGCCTGGCAGACTTGAAGACTTGAGAAAACAAAAAGATAAAAATCCTGTCACTGCAGCTATACTGCTTTTTAATGAGGAAACAAAATGCACTGAACCATACTGAACAGATTTAAATAACTGTTTTTTGTTTTTTTTTCATAATCTTTATTAACATTTTTCTTTTTTCAACATTGAATAGACATACAAATATACAGCATTCATAAACATACTACTATTTTTCATTTCTAATTCTCTATTTTTCTTCTTCCTCTTTTTCCTCTTTAGATTTACACAACAAAAACACACCATTTAGCATACATTAGTTTTATTGCCGTTGGAAGAGTACAGAGAGACTTGGAATTTACATAGATATTCTTCTTGTAATGCATTTAGGGCCTGTATATTACTTTTTTATAGGTTGGTATAATTTTAGTTTGATTATATTTAGTATTTTAGTTGACCTTTGATAACCATCGATCCCATATATAATATTTTGGGGGGGAATTTTTAGGGGAATTTTTAGGGGAATTTAATATAGTTAAAGTATTTCTCTTTCCATTTGGATTTGACGTATTAGTTGTGTATTTGCTTTATTCCAAGTAGGTTTGTTGTTAGATTTACAGCTTTTATCATATGCACAAGTAGCATTCTTAAGGGTTTAGACATATCAGGTCAGTTCATATGCAACAACACCTCTTTTGGTGTCCAATTCTATTTCAGATATGTTGCAAAACCATTCATAAGATTTTAACCATATTTCTTTCACCAAAATACAATCCCACCATAAATGAATACAGGTTCCTTCTTTTTTATTACATCTCCAACATGAATTTGATTGATTAGGGGAACTTTTTGCTGATCTAGTTGGAATCCAATACCATCTATACAGTATTTAATATTGCATTTTTATCAAATTCAGACAATGAATTATTGAAGAAGAATTAGAAAACTATTTTACCCACTCCTCTCTATCTATCCTGATTCCCAGATCTTTTTCCCACCTAAGTATGACTGGGATTGTTATTGCGGTATCTATGTTTGCCATCAGCTCTGTTGATTTTGATAATATTTTTTCAATTCTTCTGTAATTAAATAGTTTTTCTATTTTAGAAATTAAAGCTGTATGTTCCTGAATTAAATCTTTATTAAGAATATTTTTAACTCTTAAATAGCTGATGATCGGGGAATTAGGAAGTTCATATTCTTCTCTTAATTTTGCAAAAGGTTTAATTTGACCTCGATCAACGAGATCAAATATATTCTCAATTCCTTTTGTTCCATAATTTTAAATCTAAATCTTGGGTTGTTAATTGTAAAATATCAATTTTCAGTGTTGTAATTAACGTTGAGGTCATTTAAAAATCTTTTCTTATATTTTAATCCATGCTTCGATTGTTTGACTTAAAATGTTGTTCTTATTTCTTAGATCTAATATTAACTGTTTTTTTATATTCAATATAATTAAAGATATATCTATAACTCCTATAACATTTTTCTCTAATTCTTGACATCCATCTAATTCTGGAGAACAAATTAGCATTCTGTAAATATGGGTTAACATGCTAGCTTGATACAGTTTTCTTAGGTCTGGGAAACCAAGACCTCCTTTAGTTTTTTTAAGGATAACACTTTCTGGTTTATCTGCAATTAAACAATTTTATTTGCATTAAATCTGCAAAACTTAATTGTATAATTGTTAACCACTGTAACGGCACCCCCAGGCATAAAAGGGTTAAACCACCGTTTAGTAGATCTTCCCTTCCAGAGACACAGGCAAAGCTACTGTAGACACCAACACACCGAACCAGAGAAGCATATGAATGCCGTAAACAGCTACACCCGAACCATACGAATGCTGTAAACAGCCGAATAGGAAAAACCATACAAATAGGTTTACACTCCTAGCAGTCAAACTGGAACAGCATACAGTAAATCCCCCCAAGAACGAGACAAAGCTCCGTGTTGAGGGTCAAGCAGTGAACAGACAGAGCTGTGGGTTTATTGTTCTTATATACATATTAGTACCACCCACAGGGTTTTGGAAAGCAACCAATTAACAGGTACAATACACTCAGACACTCCCACACAAAATCCTCCCCTCTGCCTGTGATACAATTACCTTACACAATGGGTAATGTAATTATCACAGACAGAGAAATACAGTTTTTCCACATTATTCCTAACTTTAAAAGTATGCATCACATTCACATAAATTTTCAGAATCAGCATGCTCCAAATACAAACATATGTCAAAATCATACAAATTGGTCCAGTGGTTCAAAAGATAGATGGTAGTCCTTTGTGACCAAATGAAGCCTGGCATTTCTGCCCAAAACCAGTTCCACAGAGTCTTCTATCCTGGAGATAATTGGGAAGTAATCCAATTATCTCCAAGGACAGAGGCAAAACTCCATTGAACACATGGCAGCAAAAGACAATAAAATACATAAAAATATATAACTGTGCAGCCATTGCATAAAACAGGTACATTCAACATATGCCCAGATAGCTCAGATCTGATCACACATTATTACTGAATGGTGCTCAGATCACACACATACAGTTCAATTCCCATGGAGCCAAAGTCTTTCCCATAGTCTTTCATTATACAAATGGGCTCCATAGCATAGCTATCTGGGGTATCACCGCTCAAACAGGGCAAGCACCGAATGACCCAGCGTTTGTGTCTTTGCAGGGGAAAATCAAGCATTTTCACATGGGGCCATAGTCTAAAGGCAGCAGGCGGGCAACCAGGCTCCTCCAATGAAATGTGGCGAGATTGGTCTCATCACAACCACATTTTAGGAATTGATAAAGGGATTATTTGGAATAAATATGACCATCTCGGAAGAATATATGAATTGACTAAATGTATTCACCCCCACCAGGAGAGCTCCACTTTCCTCCCTTTTTTTATAAATGGTTTGTGGATTTCAATAGTTCTATGAAATTTAATTACATAAGACCATTTAAATTTTTTGTAATTTGAATTTTAATACCCAGATATTGAAATCTATATTTTTATCCATGTAAAATTATATTGGCTTTTTATTTTATTTTTCATATCTGGGTCTATATGTTTAGATAGAATTGTTGATTTTTGTATATTAATTTTATAATTTGATACTTTACTAAAAGTGGAGATCTCCATTTATTAGATATTGCTTTGGGTTTGTTAGTGTCAAAAGGATATCATCTGCATATAGATTTATTTTATATTGTTTGTGATTCATTGAAAAGCCTTCCATTTTTTTATTCTCTCTGATATTCATTGCTAATGGTTTAATAGATAAGACATAGAGGATTGGAGATAGTGGGCATCCCTGTCTAGTTCCGTTGTTTAAAGTGAACCAATCTGATAAAATACCATGTCTAACTGTTCTTGCAGATGGAGAATATTACATATACATAATTGCTTGATACATCCAATCCTCCATGCCAAATTCTTTTAATGATTTACTCATAAATTTCCAGCTGACGCTGTTGAATGTCTTTTTCAGCGTCAATCGACAGAGTCAGCAGGGGATCACCAGTTTTTTTCTACTGAATTCATTATATCCAAAAGTCTCTATATTTGATCCTGAAAATCACAATTTTCTTTCAATTTATACATAACACCCATAAAAAGTATTACATAGTTAATTCAGTAACATATTGGACAAACATATAGACAAAGACATACAATCAATACATACTTTTTTTTCTTTATATATATATATATATATATATATATATATATATATATATATATTTATTTATTTATTTATTTATTTCTAGGGAATATATATTAATTTTTATTTTTATTTCCCTTATTCATCTTCTTTATCTTCTCATTTTCATTATATTCAAAGCTTAAACCGAGACATGTTTTGGCATTTTTCCTCTTTTTCCTTTTCGTTTTCTTTCCTCTTCTCTTTTTACCTTCCTTTTCTTTCCCCTTCCTTTTCTTTTCTACCTTTTTTTCTTCTTTCTTTTTTCCTTTTTCCCCCTCTTTCTTTCTCTCTTTTTAACATCTTTCCCTCATAGATTTTGTATTCTATCAATAATTATTTTCCATTTATTCATTTTTGACATATTGTAAGAATTATTTCTGGTTATACCCAATTCCATTTTAAATTGAAATAGCGCCTGGGCTTTAATTTCTTTCCATTCTGGTATCTTGTTACTTCTCCAATTTCTTGCTACTACTACCTTTAAGGCCATCAGAATATGAGTTATCATCATTTTGTTTTCCTTGGACATTGAAGGCCATTTTAAGTGTAGTAATAAGCTTTCAGGGGTGAGAGGTAATGTAACTCCAGAAAGTATATATATATATATATGATTTTTAATATCTCTCCAACTTTTTCTATTAGCCCCCCCCCCCCCTTTTTTTTTCTTTTGTGATAGTAATTGTAAGTTTATTCTGTTGTTTTTTTTTTTTTGCCAAATAAATTTTGAAAAGGCTGTCTGGATAATTTTTAGACAAGCCGAGGGTACCTGGACTGGTATCATTCTAAATATATAATTTCATTTTGGAAGGATTTATGATCTTATTGTATTTATACGTCCTATCCACCATATTTCCTTGTTAGCCCATTCTTTCAAAATTTTATATGTATCTATTATTAATGGAAGAAAGTCCGCCTCTACTATCTTTTTTGGATTTCCTGGTATTTTAATCCATAAAAATGTAATTTCTTCTTTTGCCCAAGTAAAATTATTATTATTATTTTTAAGAATTCTTAATCTTCAGTTTTAACCCTATTTGTTGTTATAAAAGTCTTGTTTACATTCAGTTTATAATTTGAATATTAACTATAATGATCTATTATTTTAATTAATTGTGGCACAGATATCCTTGGTCTCTCCAGAGTGATCAATACATCATCCGCATAGAGGTTTATTTAATGCTCTCCTTTTTCGTCACCAGACCTCTAATTGTCAAAACATATAGCAGAGGAGACAGAGGGCATTTGCTATTGAAAACCATCCCTGGTCCCACCGTCCTTGCTGAGGGTACCGTATACAGTACCATAATTGCTTTGTGGGCTTCTCCTATTATACCATATGTCGTCAGTGTTATCCAAAAAAATCCCATCTGACCCTGTCAAAGGCCTTCTTTGCGTCCAATGACAGGGTCAGAAGGGGGACGTTCATATGTTGTGCTACATCCCATGTATCTCGGACCCGCCTTAGGTCACGTGTAGCAAGTCTTCCTGGTATAAATCCCACTTGGTCTTTTAGTATTAATCCTGAGATGACTTTCTTCAACCTCTCAGCAAGGACAGTGGCATATATCTTTACATCTCCTTTTAAGAGGGAAATGGGGCGATAATTTGACAACATTTCTGAGTTTTTATCCGTTTTCAGAATAGAGAAGATATTTGCTTGCAGCATTTCTATCTTTCCATGATAATGCAAAGCAAAACGCGAGCCAGCTAGGCCCATATATGGTGCTGGACTCGCCATGCACCAACATCCCATCAGCTCAGCTGAATCTGACTTTAGCCATCAGCCAGACCTGGAGGTAAGAGACCTACTGTGGAACATGCTCTCAAAACAAGACCTAGCTAATATGCTTGGGAAACTGGGGTTCACATTCCAGACTAAACTTGAAGCCATTGGTGCTGATATACGCCATATGGGTGACAGAGTTGGCTCCCTAGAAGAAGACAGGGATGTTATGTACACACAACTGCATGCCTTGCAAGACACAGTGGCAGCTCAAACTAATCACCTCACAGCCATGCAATACTTCTTAAACGTCCTGGATAACAGAATAGAGGGAGATGCAATAACTTTCAGATGAGGAAGCTCCCTGAACAAGTGTCCGAAGATATACCCCAAATTCTGAAGGAACTTTTTAATCTCATACTAAACAGACCACCAGACTCCCAAGTACTGCTGGACTGGGCACATAGGTCCCTGTGAAACAAAGGAATATCAACAGACAAACCGAGAGACGTGATCTGTAGATTACCTTACTTCCACTGTAAAAATTATATTTTGGCAGCCATCAGGTGCTCATCCCAACCTCTGCTGTTCCATAACGCGACGATCAACATCTATCTGGACTTATCATGGCTAACGTTACAGGTCAGAAGATCTCTCAGGCCCCTCACAGATCGACTCAGGGCACAGAATATTAAATACAGATGGTGCTTTCCCTTTGCTTTGAGTGCAACATACAAAAGCTCCTTATATAACATTCATTCGATTATGACTGCTCCAGCATTCCAGCAGGCCTTAGAGCTACGGGTGACACAGATCACTCACTGGTATGGTCCATTTTTAATGCCTACTATCCCTCAGCTCCCACCAAGACAGAGATGGCAGCAAGCGGCGAAGAAGGAGATCCATCAGAAGCAGAACCAGAGAAGCATTGGATTGGAGCATCCAACATACCGCTAATCTCAACGGATGGTACCCAAGATGCCTCATACAAGAACTATGTTCTGCCCATAAGGTTACCAAACTTCTTCAGAACTGAATGCACCATTGTTAATGGGAGAAGACCTCAAAAATTGCACACTATATAGTCTGAGACACTTGGGTATACTTACGTAAGTAAGAGGTTAATGTTATAGTTGTATAATAAGTATGTTATAGATTATGAGGGTGCATTGTACACTATCACCATACAAACAATAGAAGGAGATATGTCCTTCTAAAGACCCTGAAATTATCCTACCCCCATTCCAAACTCATTGTCCTCTGGTAATAAAACACTTATATACTCTCAGACACATAAAATCCCAGGTCCAATTGTCTTTTACCTGTTACATGTTTATATAGCCCTTTTATGTCCAGTTCTGTACATAGGAATAAGCCCAATATGCTATATAGATCCTTATCAGTGTGATCCCCACCGAATATGGATGACAGTTAGTGTAGTTGATTCATATCACCAATATTCATCCATTACTCCCCCTCCCCCCTCCTCATTTGATGTTGAAGTGACATAAATCAATACCACAGAACCTATCCCACGGGGCAAAGAAGGTTCTCAGGCAAATAGCCACTTTTGACCTGAGATAGCTACCGAAAGGTATCTTTTTCAAGCTTATCGTAGAGAGATGGAGTATATAAAACCACACAGTATCTATTCTGCAAATTATCTGTACATAGTACAGATTCACTGTATTTGTAATCTTTTATTTTACTTTTCTTTTACTGATTGTTGTTAAATGTCTGGTGCTGAGACTTGCCGGTGATGGGTAGAGGAAGTGCAGCACTAGGTATACGGAGACGATATGGCCACCCTGCGCATAGTAACCTCTAACATCCAAGGGCTGAATACTCTATAAAAAAGCTCCCTTTCATTGGCAGAACTAGCTAAACTTAAGGCCAATGTGGCATTCTTCCAAGAGACCCATTTCAGAAAAGATGTAGCCCTGACCTTACGCAATTGCAAATACCCTGGCTATTTGGCCATTACTCAAAGGTGAAGGTGTGGGGGGTGGCCATACTATTCCCAGCACAGATACCGTTTACACCTCGTAGCCAATAAACAGAGGCGGCTCTAGACTTTATGAGGCCTTAGGCGAAACACAAACATGAGGCCCCACTAACAAAAAAGTGTCACATATACACATTGATGCACTGTCTACCTGTGTATGTGCCTGAGAGTGTGTCTGACAGAGAGTATCCTTGTGTGTGCGAATGTATGTCTCTGTGAGCATGTTTGCGTTTTTGTCTGAGACCCTATGTGTATGGGGTAGCTGATGGTGAGAGGGAGCGGGGGGTGTGATGGTGAGAGGGAGCGGGGGGTGTGATGGTGAGAGGGAGCGGGGGGTGTGATGGTGAGAGGGAGCGGGGGGTGATGGTGAAAGGGAGCAGGGGGGTGATGGTAATGTGAGAGGGAGCGGGGGGTGTGATGGTGAGAGGGAGCGGGGGGTGATGGTGAAAGGGAGCAGGGGGGTGATGGTAATGTGAGAGGGAGCGGGGGGTGTGATGGTGAGAGGGAGCGGGGGGTGATGGTGAAAGGGAGCAGGGGGGTGATGGTAATGTGAGAGGGAGCGGGGGGTGATGGTAATGTGAGAGTGAGAGGAGGTAATGCGAGAGTGAGAGGGGGTAATGCGAGAGTGAGAGGGGGTAATGCGAGAGTGAGAGGGGGTAATGCGAGAGTCAGAGGGGGTAATGCGAGAGTCAGAGGGGGTAATGCGAGAGTGGGGGGTAATGTGAGAGTGGGGGCTAATGTGAGAGTGGGGGGCTAATGTGAGAGTGGGGGGCTAATGTGAGAGTGGGGGGCTAATGTGAGAGTGGGGGGGCTAATGTGAGAGTGGGGGGGCTAATGTGAGAGTGGGGGACTAATGTGAGAGTGGGGGGGTAATGTGAGAGTGGGGGGTAATGTGAGAGTGGGGGGTAATGTGAGAGTGGGGGGTAATGTGAGAGTGGGGAGTAATGTGAGTGGGGGAGGCTGAGGGTGGTGACGGAGGGTTATGCTGAGGGTGGTGATGATGAGGGTGGTGGGGGGTAATGCTGAGGGTGGTGAGGGGCGATGCTGAGGGTGGTGAGGGGCGATGCTGAGGGTGGTGAGGGGCGATGCTGAGGGTGGTGATGCTGAGGGTGGTGGGGGGTGAGGGTGAGGGGGGTGATGTTGAGGGTGGTGGTGGGTGGTGAAGCTGAGGGTGGTGAGGGGTGATGCTGAGGGTGGTGGGAGGTGAGGCTGAGGGTGGCGGGGGTTTATGGGGGATGGTGAGGCTGAGGGTGGTGGGGGTGAGGCTGAGGGTGAAGGGGTAATGGTGAGGGTGGTGGGGGTGAGGCTGAGGGTGGGGAGGGGTGATGGTGGTGGGGGTGAAGCTGAGGGTGGTGGGGGGTGATGGTGGTGAGGCTGAGGGTGGTGGGTGATGGTGGTGGGGGTGAAGCTGAGGGTGGTGGGGGGTGATGGTGGTGAGGCTGAGGGTGGTGATGGTGGGTGATGGTGGTGGGGGTGAGGCTGAGGGTGGTGGGTGGTGAGGGTGGGGAGGTGGTGAAGCTGAGGGTGGTGGGAGTGAGGGTGGGGAGGGGTGATGGTGGGGAGGGGTGATGGTGAGGGTGGTGGGGGGTGATGGTGGTGAGGCTGATGGTGGTGATGGTGGGTGATGGTGGTGGGGGTGAGGCTGAGGGTGGTGGGGGGTGATGGTGAGGGTGGTGGGGGGTGATGGTGAGGGTGGGGAGGGGTGATGGTGGTGGGGGTGAGGCTGAGGATGGGTGATGGTGGTGGGGGTGAGGCTGAGGGTGGTGGGGGTGATGGGGGTGGGGGGTGAATCTGAGGGTGATGGTGGTGGGGAGTGAGGCTGAGGGTGGTGGGGGGTGATGGTGGTGGTGGGTGGTGAGGCTGAGGGTGGTGGGGGTGATGGTGGTGGGGGGTGAAGCTGAGGGTGGTGGGGGTGATGGTGATGGTGGTGGTGGGGGTGAGCCTGAGGGTGGTGGGGGTGATGGTGGGGAGGGGTGGTGGGGGTGAGCCTGAGGGTGGTGGGGGTGATGGTGGTGGGGGGTGATGGTGGTAGTGGGGGTGAGGCTGAGGGTGGTGAGCCTGAGGGGGATGGGGGATGATGGGGAGGGAGAGCCTACCTTTCCCCGGTGGTCCAGTGGGCTCCCTGGTGGTCCGGTGGCCACTGCTCACGGTCTGCAGCTCCTCAGAGCTGCAGACTGTGTAATCTCGCGAGATTTCAGAGCGTTGCCGTGGTAACCCGCGGCAACGCTCTGATTGGCCAATTCTCGCGAGTCACATGGTCTGCAGCTCTGCACACTGCGGAGCTGCAGACCAGTGTCTGCGGTGGCTGGCCGGGCAGCCAGGAGGGGCCTCGCACCCGGCGGCATACCGGGCAAGCCGCCGGGCCCCCTCCTGGTGTCAGGTCCTCGGTCACTGACCGAGGACCTGACACACTCTGCCCACAGGCGGTTTAGGCGGCCGCGAGGCCCCAGCCAGCGCGAGGCCTTAGGCGGCCGCCTAAACCGCCTAATTAGAGAGCCGCCTCTGCCAATAAAACAGATGATTCTGTGAGGCTATTGATGGTACAAGGTAAAATTGGCCACAATTATTGTTATTATTATTATTTATAAAGCGCCAACAAGTCCCGTAGCACTGTACAATGGGTGGACTAACAGACACGTATTTGTAACCAGACTAGTTCGACACACAGGAACAGAGGGAAGGAGTGGAGATTGGGTAAAAGATAACAGAGAGGGGAAGGGCATTCCATAGGAACAGTGCAGCCCTAGAGAGGTGTTTAAGGTGAGCATCAGAGTTAGACGTAGGTCTCCAGCAGAGAGTAGGAGCCTATATGGGACATATTTGTGTATTAATGAGGATAAGTAGGTTGGAGCAGCATTGTGTAGAGATTTGCAAGCAAGTCTCTTTAATATTTTTATTAGTGATATTGCAGAAGGTCTTGATGATAAGGTATGTCTTTTTGCTGATGATACTAAGATATGTAACAGGGTTGATGTTCCAGGAGGGATAAGCCAAATGGCAAATGATTTAGGTAAACTAGGAAAATGGTCAGAGTTGTGGCAACTGACATTTAATATCGATAAGTCTAAGATAATGCATCTTGGACGTAAAAAACCAAGGGCAGAGTACAGAATATTTGATAAGGTCCTAACCTCAACATCTGATTTAGGGGTGATTATTTCTAATGATTTAAAGGTAGGCAGAAAATGTAATAAAACCAGCAGGAAATGCTAGCAGAATGCTTGGTTGTATAAGGAGAGGTATTAGCAGTAGAAAGAAGAAGTGCTCATGCCATTGTACAGAACACTGGTGAGACCTCACTTGGAGTATTGTACGCAGTACTGGAGACCGTATCTCCAGAAGGATATTGATACTTTAGAGAGAGTTCAGAGAAGGGCTACTAAACTGGTTCATGGATTGCAGGATAAAACTTACAAGGAAAGGTTAAAGGAACTTAACATGTATAGCTTGGAGGAAAGATGAGACAGGGGGGATATTATAGAAACATTTAAATACATAAAGAGAATCAACACCCTAAAGGAGGAGACTATATTTAAAAGAAGAAAAACTACCACAACCAGAGGACATAGTCTTAAATATAGAGGGGCAAAGGTTTAAAAATAATATCAGGAAGTATTACTTTACTGAGAGGCTAGTGGATGCATGGCATAGCCTTCCAGCTTAAGTGGTAGAGGTTAAGTTAAGGAGTTTAAGCATGCGTGGGATCGGCATAAGGCTATCCTAACTATAATATAAGACCAGGGACTAATGAAAGTATTTAGAAAATTGGGCAGAATAGATGGGCCGAATGGTTCTTATCTGCCATCACATTCTATGTTTCTATAAGTATCAGTATCTTAAATTGAGTCCTATTTCTTACAGGAAGCCAATGTAGGGACTGACAAAGGGGGGAGGTATGGGAAGTGCGGATGGACAGGAAGATGAGCCTCTCCATCGCATTCATTATAGACTGTAATGGGGCAAGAGGACGTGAGAGGACAGCGGCATGGACAAGCACCTTTGCCTTATCAGGCGTTAAATAATGTCAGATGTACGCAATATTTTTGAGATCGAAGCATCAGTATTTGGCGATTAATTGGACATGAGGGGTGAAGGAGAGGTCGGAGTCAAAAAGAACACCTAGCCAGGGAGTAGCAAAATTTGAGGGAGGGAAGACCAGAAGTTCTGTTTTGGACAGGTTCAGTTTAAGGAAATGAGCAGCCATCCAGTTGGAAATAGCAGAGAGGCAGTCAGAGACACAAGTCAAGAGGGGTGGTGAGAAATCAGGAGAGGACAGATACATTTGCTTGTTATCTGCAATGATACTGGAACCAAGGACAGACCCAGAGAGGGATTGGGGAGAAAAGGCAGATCCAGAGAAAGAAACACTGAATGAGCGCTGGGAGAGGTAGGAAGAGCACCAGGAGAGAGCGGTATCTCGTAGACCAAGATTACAGAGGATGAGAAAAAGCTGTTGATGATCAACAATGTCAAAAGCAGCAGAAAGGTCGAGGAGAATTAGGATAGAGTAATGGCCATGGGATTTTGCAGTGATAAGATCATTGGATACTTTGGTCAAAGCTGATTCAACAGAGTGACGAGCGTGGAATCCAGACTGAAGCGGGTTAAACAGTGAGTTGGATTTGAGGAAGTCTGTCAATCTAGCATACACAACTCTCTCAATGATCTTGGAGACAAACGGCAGTAGCGAGATAGGGCGGTAGTTGGATGGGGTATTAGGGTCAAGGTTGGGCTTTTTCAGAATCGGGGTTACAGTTGCATGTTTTAAGGGTAGAGGAAATGTGCCAGAGGAGAGGGAGAGATTGAAAATTTTAGTGAGAGGCAGAGCAAGAGAAGGTGACAAAGTGCGGATTAGATACAAAGGAATAGGATTGAGGAAACAGGTGGGGCGGGAGGAATGGAGCAGAGCAGAAATATCTTCTGCTGTACCAGGTGCAAATGAGCATAGGACAGCTGAGGGAGTGTGGTTAGGGGAAAAGTTGGTAGTGGGTGGAGAGAGATGAGATATATCTTCCCTGATTGTAATAATCTTCTCAGTGAAGTGAGTTGCAAAGTTTGTACCAGTCAATTGGTAGGAGGAGGAGGCACGACAGGGCACAGAAGAGAGTTAAAAGCATGAAACAGTTGTTTAGGCTTGCAGGAGAGTGTGGTTATAAGTGTATTGAAGTAGTTTTCTTTAGAAGAGGAAAGAGCCAGACTGTAGGAGCGCAGCATAAATTTATAGTGGAGGAAGTCAGATGCACAGTGAGACTTTCTCCAGAGGCGTTAAGCAGTTCTGGAACATTTTTGGAGGTATCGGATCAGCTTGGTGTGTCAGGGTTGTAATTGGGGGCGCTTAGTGCGTTTAAGTGTAGGAGGTTCCATGATGTCTAGTTGAGAGGAGAGAGTGGCTATTACTCAGACGATCTGCTATTTACGCTAACTACCCCACCAATATCAATCTTCCGATATCATAACGTATCCAACTTTCAAGTCAATTTTTCAAAAAGTTAAATCCTACCCTTTCAATTAGGTACTCACTCTCAAACAACATTACAAGGCCTATTCCCTTTCGCATGGGAGAGCTCTGACATCATATACTTGGAAATACATCTATCAATAGACACACAAGAATTGTTTGAATTAAACTTTACACCATTGCTCAACCAGATAACCGAGGATCTCAAGATTGGGCACAAACCACATTTTAGCTGGTTGGGTAGAATAAATATTATAAAAATTTATGTACTCTCAAAATTCTTATACCTATTATAAATTCTTCCCGTCCATATTACTAAATCTTTTTTCAATAAAACTGAGCAAATACTCACCAACTTTGCATGGGCCAACAAACACCCAAGGCAAAATCTCAAGGGTGCTCAGCATACCCAATATATGCCAATATTACAAAGCAATTATGCTTACTAGAATCTATGAATGGTCAAACCCACACTCTCACACACATTGGGTAATATTGGAAAACTCCTTCCTCAAAGTTCTACTACACACAATCATGTGGCATCAATCGGGCAATAAGCTCCTCTTCCCACGCCATTCCTCTCACTCCACAATAGCTCCGACACTACAGATATGGATGCAAACAAGGGACTCATCTAACTTCTCTCCATATCCCTCCCCACTCGATCCACTCTATCCACTTAGACTAAGCCTACAAGATTATTATCGTGATTTTTTTTTCTACTTTTGTTTAATGTTAATAGTTGTACTTGCTACAGTTGATGGTTATGTGTTGGATATATTGATGCCAATCAACAGTAGGTTATACATCTAAGGCTCGGGTAACCCCCACAGCAGCGACTGGTACTACATGCTTGGTCAGACTTAAGATGAACTACCTCGACTTTGAAATTATGTGAGCGTACACTCACACATCTCAATCTGGGAAATGTATTTAATGTATCAAAAGTATTACATGTATCGCATGAAACCGGTTATGAATCTGAACCTTTTCTAATTAACTACTGTACACAAACATTGTTATTCCCAAGATATTGTAACTGCTGTACTGGTAACTTTTTTTTTGATGTAATCAATCATTTTGACTATAGAAAATAATAAAAAGTAAATAAAAAAAATAAATAAATAAAAATAGTATAAAAATGTTTTTTTTTTTTTTTTTTTTAAAGGACTCTTACAATTGGCTTTTTAGTACACATGCCTTCCCCTTCTGGGAGTGTACTAAACAATTCTTTCTGTTCAGACAAATCCTAGATAGTTATTTTTGAATTCCTTCGATTATAAGATCCTGTGTTTAATTCTATAATCTGGCAACTTTGTTTAAATGCGTTTCACCTACAATGAGGCTTTTTCAATGATACAAAATTGCAATGAGAGTCTCTCTGTATTTAAAGCTGTCCATTCCTTCATGTGGGCAGTCCTACTGTTTTCATTGGTTCAAAACATTAATACCTTTCCCCTTTTATTTATTCAATTAAAAACTAGAATTAGCATATAAATAGTGTCTGTGAAATTTCAATAATTTCATGGTAACCCACTTCTTAGAACCTCTGTCTGATCTTTTAGTCTGGAGTTTAGTTAAAGGGGATATCACGGTACGCTCCTCCTTATTTTCAAAAGTGCTGTGGTGTATTAAAGTATATGGCACTTGAATTTAAGCAGGTCATTAGAAGTTATATTAGATCTCTTTCGCTTGCAGGGGAGTCAGTAAACGGTAACTCGTCTTAATAAAGTTATTTCAGATTCTTTCAAAGACCCTTAGGCATATTTGTGAAAGCATGGGGAATGTGACTACACCCTCTTCTGATTGTTGATATTTTGTGAGCTATAATCGGATCAGGTAAAACTGGGTTACCATGGTAACCCACCTCAAATAACCTTTATGACATTCACTATCTGGCTTGCTTAAAACCTTACCAATCTTTCTCAAGCAGGTGCCTACCTTACCTTAAAATAAGATCCATTTGGCTTGGTGGAGTGTAACTGTGACAAGACCAATCTCGCCACATTGCATTGGAGGAGCCTGGTTGCCCGCCTGCTGCCTTTGGATTATGGACCGGCAGCTAAAGGGTTAATTTTACTGTGCAGAAAGATTTATTTCTCCCTTTCTGCACAGCCGTTCGGTAGACGCTATCTACCAAACAAACAGACGTTTTTCAGCCTCCCCAGAGCCGTGGGAAGCCGGCCGGCGCCGTTAATTGGCCACCCAGAAGCTGGAGTGTGCCCTCCATTTACCTCCCTGAAGCCGCGGTTAACCGCAGCTTAATTGATTGTTACTGGGTGGCCGCGGTTACACTTAGCGGCCGCTAGATGGCGGTGTTCTGGAGCTCCCCGGGCAGCCAGCGCTTTTCTTCCCGGCTTTCATGCACAAAACCCGGACACTTTTACGTGCAGGCACTGCTGAACCTCCAGCCCCTGGTTCTAATTCGTACGGATTTAACGAATGCATGTAAATTCGGTAGTTTATTTTATGTGAATGTTGTAACCCAGACAGCTATGCCATGGAGCATATTAGTGTAATTAAAGACATTGGCTCCATGGCAATTAAACTGTATTCGTGTGGTCTGAGTGCCATTCATCTAATAATGTGCACTCAGACCTGAGCTATATGGGGATATGTTACATGTCTGTGTTTTATGTATAAAATGTGTCTTTATGTATTTTAAAGTGATAGTCTGTCTTTGTGTCTCCACGTTTGTAATGGAGTTTTGCCTTTGTCCTGGGAGATAATTGAATTACTTCTCCAGGGCAGAGAGGAGGAAGCCAGGATGCATTGTGGGGATGTTTTACTGCTGTATGTCTGTAATTGGTACTTGTCTGTCCGTTGTTACAGTCTTCCATCTGATCCCCTAGGGGAGTGTCCACCAGGTGGGAGACCTGCATAAATACAGGGGCAGGTAGCCCTCAATAAACAGACCACTGCTTGACCCTCAACACGGAGCTTTGTCTCGTTCTTGGGGGGATTCACTGTATGCTGATAGGGACTGACTGCCAGGAGTGTAAGCCGCTTGGGAGCTTTTCCTGTTCGTCTGCTAGCAGCTATTCGTGAGGTTCAAGTTCGGGAGTTTGGAGTGCTACTTTATTCCCTTGTATGCAGTTCGGGAGTTTGGTGCATTCACTTATATCCAATTCGTGAGTCTTGGTGATTTTACAGTAGCTGTCCCGGTCTTTGAAGATGGGATTATCGCCTAAACGATTTTAACCCCTTGTCTGCTGAAACGGTCCGTTAAGTAACATTCATAGGTTTATGAAGAGCTTCCCTCTTAAATCAGGTTTATGTGAAGACCTTGTTCTCATGGCAACCTGCGACTCTTTAATAGGGATTTATTTTGCCTCACTAGCTTACTTCTCTAGTTTCTGTACTACCTTCTATGCATGCAAAAGGGGCTTAATATAACACTTTAGGCTTCTCATGGTTAATCCGTTTGTGGCGAAACCAACCTCGCCACTGTGAACTGGAGAAGCCTGGTTGCTCGCCTGCTCCCTTTAGACTATGGCCCCTGTTCTTTTTCCCTGCAGAAAGGCTGGTTTGTGCCTTTCTGCGGACTGTTAAAGCCATGCTACCCCAGATAGCTATGCCATGGAGCCCAGCCGTATACTAAAAGACTGTATGAAAGACTTTGGCTCCATGGCGATTGAACTGTATGTATGTGACCTGAGCGCCATCCGGTAATAACGTGCGCTCAGATCTAAGCAATCTGGGGATAGGTAGAATATCTGTATTTTATGTATAAATGTAACCTTGTGTATTTTATTGTATTTTACTGTCTTTTTACTGCCATGTGCTTAATGGAGTTTTGCCTCTGTCCTTGGAGATAATTGGATTACTTCTCAATTATCTCCAGGATAGAAGACTCTGTGGAACTGGTTTTGGGCAGAAAAGCCATGCTTCATTTGGTCACAAAGGACTTTGATCTATCTTTTGAACCAATGGACCAATTAGGATGATTTTGACATATGTTTGTATTTGGAGTATGCTGATTTGGAAAATGTAAGTTATGTGAATGTGATGCATACTTTCAAAGTTATGAATATTGTGTAAAAACTGTATTCCTCTGCCTGTGATAATGAGATTACCCATTGTGTTCAGTAATCATATCACAGGCAGAGGAGAGGATTTTGTGTGGGAGTGTCTGTGTGTATTGTACGGATTGATTGGTTGTTCTGTAAAACCCTGTGGGCTGTAGTATGTTTGTGAATTGGGAATAAAAGACAGTCAGATTCTGCTTAACCCTCAAAACGAATTGTCGTCTCGTTATTGGGGGAATTGGATTGTATGCCGACTGCCAGGAGTGTAACCCTTTCGTATGGTTTTCCTGTTCGGCTGTTTCCAGGATTCGTAGAGTTTGCAGTTCGGGAGATTGGTGCTTACAGTTGCTGCCTGTGCATTTGGAAAGGGGAATATCGCCTAAACGGTTTTTAACCTCTGGTGAGCAAAACGGTCCGTTACACCGTTTTCACTTTTGCTTCCCAATATGTACACTAGAGTATATGCTTGTTATGCAGTTGGTATTGGCAACCAACCAATACCAATACCATAAATACTTTCTAATATATTAGACTGTATAGCTTATATTTTAAGCTTTTTTCTTAATGAAAAATAAAAGTGAACTAAACTCTCAAACTGAAAAATAATACTTTTGTAATTCTTTGTATTATTCTAAATTAAATGGATAAAACAAATCTAGATTCTTTGTCATAATAGGGATACTTTTATGCTAGAAACAATATCATACCGATCTATATAAATTAGACATCATGCAATTATGCATTATGTAAAGAATATGGCTGTTTTATTCTCACAATTGTAAGAAGCTTAAAATATTAAAGTAACCTAGCTACCACTTTGTGTTTAATAGTTAAATATTAACTTTAACTGCTTGGGGTATATACATAATAAAGGGTTAAATTGAATGTGTAACACTCCTATTTTTATAAACTGTACATCGGTACACTTCTACATTCTATTTAGTTAATTTAAACATATAACCGAGGAAAAAAATAAAATTGTAAAATTGTTTAGTTTTGTTTTCCAAACATTTTTGTACTGGCTGACTTCCAACAACCAAAGGAAAAAAAATATTTCTGCACCTTCTCAAATCCCTATGCATATTTAAATAACTGGAGGTTTTTAGTATCATTCCAGTGGCCATTTAAGTGTAAGCTCACCTGCCAAATCAAGGCAAAACCCTCTTAGGCGAGTCCTACACTACAACAATTCACCTTGCTTTCATCATCAGCTAAATGTCAAAATCTCAAATGAGATAGAGAGGGATATTTTTATAAAACCCTACACACTTATTAAACCTTAATAGGGAACACATGGGGTGGGCTGCAGCACTGTAATATGGCTGTATAATACAAAAGCATGTCTGTATGTTTGACTTCCAATAATGTATGTTCACAAAGATACCAACCACTCCAAGATTGGATTCCCATTATTAAACAGTTATGACAGACGCATGAGCACTCCATAGGAGATCATGGAAAACACAACGTCATTTGATATTCTCTACATGGCATTGCAGTTTTACTGGCTCATAAGAGAGGCTTAAATAAATGCCTAGTGAGACCAGGTGTAAAGTTTCTAGAAGCAAGCATCACCAGTAACAATAATCATTTTATTGCTGCAGTAGAGAACACTGAAATCAAAGTAAGACAAAATTATACATCTGATCTCATTGACAGTACATCTGGTCTCTTCTTTAAAAATAAAAATGTAGGGTAAGCATTTTCTTAGACAAAAACACATTGCAATCCATTGCTACTTAACCCCTTAAGGACCAAACTTCTGGAATAAAAGGGAATCTTGACATGTCACACATGTCATGTGTCCTTAAGGGGTTAAAGGGACTCTGTAGGCATCCGGACCACTTCAGCTCATTGAAGTGGTCTGGGTGCAATGTCCCATTACCTTAAACCTAAGCATGTAATTATTGCAGTTTTTAAAAACTGCAATAATTACCTGGTATGGTTGACTCCTTCTCTAGTGGCTGTGGCGTGACCATTGCTGCGCATGCGCATTAGGTCTACCTGGCTGGCTTATGTCGGTGGGTAAGGAGCGAAGGCGGACCAGAGCTAGTGCCAGCGCTGGACCCAGGTAAGTGACAGTAGGGGTTATTAACCCCTTCTGCTACACGGGGAGGGGGTGGACGGCGGGAGGCTTGACAGAGGAGGAAGCTATATTGCCAGGAAAATTAGTTCCCTGGCACTATATGAATATATAAATGAGTTTCCTGGCACTAAAGTTTCCCTTTAATAAAAAAAAAAACTGCCAAAATTGTTTTTTAAAAAGTTGTAAAAATATCACATCTTCCCCAATCAAGCTCTTCACTTGATTGTCAACGAAGAAGTATTTTTGCAACTTTAAAAAAAACAAACGATTTTCTCTTTATTATAATATTGGCTTATAATAATATTTTCCGTCTAAGAAAATACTTTTAAATCAAAACATTGGCTGAACTCTCCATGTGGGAAGTCTTTTAAAGCCAGCCTATCTCAGTGGCATGTCTTACTTTACTTTTCTTATTTTTTGTGAGTTTTTGTAGTTCAGCTCTTTTTAAAATGTAAATAAATAGCAATGGGTTATAATGGAAAAATAGATTCACTGTGTGAGCTCAGTTACATTTGGAGGCCAGTCTGCAATATGTGATATCATAGAGTGTCTTAGATATCATAGACCTTTGAACTGACTTCCAACTGATGCATTGATTTTAGCCTCGCTGCTTAATGAATAGATGTGATAATCTCCATACATTTTCTACAAAATGCAGTCTTTGACTTAATAGAAGCGTCTGTAATGTCAGTGGATAATTAAATGAATGCTCTTCGAGAATAAAGAGGGAGAAATATTTATTTGTGTATAAGGCTGAAATGGCAACCACTGTTTTCTTTATTACATTCAGTATACATAGAAATGTTTCACTTTAAATATAACATTGTGGCTCAACTTCCTTGCTTGCCTTTTCTTTAAATGTAAAATTAAAAAATAAATTGATTTGGAGGACTTTTCTGAATATCATTATTGTTTAAATACTTTTGGTTTATATCCTGTAAATCTTTTTCTCTGTGTGCTATCCCTGCAGTCCTTTACCCCTTAAGGACACATGACATGTGTGATATGTCATGATTCCCTTTTATTCCAGAAGTTTGGTGCTTAAGAGGTTAAGCACCATAACCACTTATGCTACTTGCAACTATTAGGTGCAAACATCTTCTGTCTCTTTATTCCATCATCTATTTCATCATAGCTTCGGTGATTAACAGATATACATCAAAAGTCTTTGTAGCTGTATGTCGCTCTGATAGCGCAAGAGACAATTTGCTCCCCCATACCCTAAGTGACACACATGAGCTCTCTTATAATAGATCAACTGTATGAGCAAGGGGTGCATGCACATAAAATAGGAGACAACACACGGATGTTAGATGAGAGGGTAAATACAGTTAAGTGTTTTACATGAGAAAGGATACAAGAAAGCAGAAGTATGTAGGTGACATGAACTGTCGAATATTATATATCAAAAATATTTCTCCAGCATTTTGTTCTGTAATGGCATTTTAGCATTGGTGGATTTAATTGGGACTGCAGGTTTTCCTGGATGGTAAAGATTTCCAGGCCTCTTGTATTTTTGAGGCTTGAAAGATATTCTGAAAATAATGGTAATAAACAAATGCAGAAATCGGACTTATGCACTGCAGGTTTAACTTTGGAGTTTGTCGGACACTGACATACATTAGTACATCAATGTTTTTTTCCAGTGATGTTGAAAGAATACCTGAATTAAAGCTTGCTGCATTTATGTATAAAATGTTTTGTTTTTATCTAACACCTGACATTATACACAAAAAGCGATACCGTTCTGCAAATTGTTGGATATTTGGCAAACATACATAATATCATTAAGGACTGAGGGCATCTACAGCTTGGGAAAAGCATAAAAAAGAGGAATTGAGCTCATTGATCGTTTCTCTGATTTAAATAAAAACCACATGTGTTAGTCTTCATAAATTTTGTGTTCTTTGTGCTGAGAATGCTTATTTTAATCTTGTTGAGCATTTTGCCAAATATAAATATGAAGTTATCTAAAGTGAAACATATCATGTGGAATTTAAGTTTTTAACTTGGTTTCTTAAAATTAGCACTGCACCAAATGCTGACTGGGATCACATGACACATAACTCATTCATATCAGTAGTACTAGCTATTACCAGCTACCAGTAATGTTTAGAGCGTTCATTCAGAGAGAAAAAATTTTATTACCGATGTGGAATATTATGTAAATACAACGGGATAGCCATGTATCAAATTAGCATCTGTTTCTTTCTGATAAATGCAATTTTGACAAACATTAGCCATCTGTCACACTTTACCTAACTCAAAGCACACATATAAGTATTTCTAGAAATGGAAACAGTGTGTTTTTATTGTTAGTGTTATAATTGTTTAAAATTAATTTGTTATTAAATTATTTATTATTTACGTCTCCTAGTAAGCAAAATATTTATTTTTTAAAAAGCGGCAACCATGCATAATTTTTTTTTTTTGGTTTGTGTGCAGGTCCTCTTTTGTGTGCTCATTATGTGTCAGAATCAGCAGGTTACAATAACAACGGCACTGTTAGTATACTTACACATAATTTAGTTATATATTTTCTTGAAAAATAAAATATTTAGAAGTTAGCTCTAAATCATGCTGGATTGTATAATATAATGCAATAGCATGCAGTGGTGTACATTGTGTCCAAAACCTTGGTGTGAAAAAGATACTTTGTCTGACCACTTACTTGGTTATAGCTCTGAATGGCAGATCTGGTTTGATTGCTGCGGCCTGTGAACTGCAATGCTGATGTTTCCCCCAAGGCAAGGGTCTGGTTGCTATGGTAGCTTGATGAATACTGGAAAGACCCTTCAGGTTTAGAATTGAGCTGAAGTGCACTCTGGGATAGGAGACTGGGTCCTGAGTTAAGAAAAGTCATTTTGAAAGTCAGTAAAAGATTCAGTGAAGCAGGAAAAAATACAAAGCATAGAATTTATCTACAGAAACCAGACTTTGTCAAATAAATTCACACTGAGACGCCTGCTTATATATGTTACCTTATTATACTGATAAACAGATCTGGAGAAATATAAACAAGGTTTATTATCCAACATAAAAAAACAAACAAAAACAAACAAACAATGTGTTAGTATTGTGTGTATAATTAGGTAATCAACAGCATGTAAAATGTACAAATAGCACATTGTTTGATTTACTGATGGGTCTTGGTAAAACATTGTTGAGAGGAAAAGTGTACAATTCAAACAAAGCTAATAACTAGACTTGTGCATTCATTTTCGGTCAAGATGCAATTCATCTGAATTTAGTATGATTGCCGGGTCATCTGAATTCTGTACCTCTGAAGAGGCACATGGACTTGTAACTGAATAATGCACAAGCATGTTTATTTAATTCATGATTTAGAGTTCCGCCCCTAGCGCCAAAAAATACATGACTCATGAAAAAAAGATGATTAATGGCTAGGGGACAGCCACTAAATGTTGAATATATATACAAATTTCAACACCCTGCCGAACCCGCCGGACCTGAACATCCAGGTGTCCACTCAACTCTACCCGTTAGTCTTATTCTCCCATACTGTCTAAAAAGTTATGTAAATATAAAATATACAAGCTATGCAAGAGATGGATCTCCCTGTCTGCCTGCATGTCTGCCTGCATGTCTGCCTGCATGTCTGCCTGCATGTCTGCCAATGTATCTGTCTATTTATCTGTTCAATATGTCATTGAAATGATGCTCAATTTTCATTGTGCTATGAAAAGATTCTCCACTAGATTATCACTTTCATCTGCATAAAGCTAGATAGACACACAAGGTTATTTGATGTAAGGCCAAATTGAAAGCAAAGCTAACTTTTCAGCTTAGCTAGTTTAACCTTAAATGTGAAAGGCATTAATCATCCTTTCCTATATAAAAGAAAACACATAAAAAAATATATATATATTTATTTTTTATAAACATACCTTTATATATATATATATATAAAGGTATGTTTATAAAAATAAACCCATCTTCTTATTAAGTAAAAGCAAATCTAAACAAAACCAACATAGCTGTTTTTGAATAATAAAGATAAATATAAATCTACAATTCTGACATTGTATTTGTACTTCACATTGTATTTTAACTCACAACTTACAACCTCCCTGTTAATTGACAATTTGCATATAGCTGGCAAATAGCTTGTGTGGAAGGGGAAAATCGAAGCAGTACCTTTTGGTTGTCCTCAGATCCGAGTCAGAATGGGTCAATATGTAAAACAGGACAGGAAATGGAATATTGTGTATTATGTTGATACTATTGTGACATAAATAAAGGAACTATATGTACAATTTTATATGTGCCCTGGCAGAACAATCCCCGACCTGTGGATATATTTGATATCTTGATCTTGTAGGAGAGGAATTTTAGGTCCGGTAGCTGGATTTTGGAGACAGGTGTATATAGATGGGCATTCCAGGAGTTCCCACAGAAGTGTAGCAGTGACATTTTACTAAAATAGTGTATATATATATATATATGAACCCGAAATGGAAAATATAAAGTGCACTTTGTTAAAAAATCTGTTAAAGTAATTAAAGGAGATTTACTTAGAAGTGGAGAGCAAAAGAGCGTTTACTCAATCCTTATGGCATAGATGGTATATTCCCCACCAAGGAATTTGATGAAAATCTTGTGAATAAAATCAGTAAGGTCCAATGTGGGCTTACAAATTGTGCAAGTGGAAATAGCAATCACATCTGCTTGTTACTGGATGTTGATTCATCAATTTTTTTGTGAAAGTATTCAATCTGGACTTTACATCTATTTTAATTGTAGTGATACAAATTTCAGGATACATAAATGTATATCTTTTATTGACACTTTGTTGACATTCGCTTGCAATTTGAACATGTGCATGTAGATGTCAGCAATATCAAATTTACGATTATATTAATAGTTCAATTTATTTTACAATTTGCCACCTTATCACTAGTAGAGATGCAATAAACCATGTATTGGCCAAACTACCAGAGCCTCAATATGTAGAATCAGAGAGCACATACGGGATGCTTCTTTTACAAAACATTTGGTGTCACATTTCTAGAGTATGTTTTTCTTCCAAAGTGTAGAAAATACTACCAATTAAAAGAAAAGTCTAGACACCATGAAAAGTACTTTTCACTGTAGTAGTTATAGTGCCATTAGGTTATGTTCACTATCCTCGATTCTTGATCAATCCAATATGACCAAAACAAGGGATCCCTGAAGTATTAGTGGCCTGCTTCACTGAATTGCTCATTTAAAAGTGGCATTTCTACATGAACAATATTAATTTCATCAATATTTTAATGCCACTTGATGGTTGAGAGCATCAACTGACTGGAAGATGGTGCCTGCAGCCTAACTAAGCAATGCATTCAGATGTACTATTCAAACACAATAAAGGTACGCAAATCAGATGTACAATGCACAACATAGAATCTGCGAGAAAATTAAGTAATCAAAATTAGTAATCTATTTTCTTAAAACAACTTATTCTGCACAAGAGCATTTGCTCTGGCATAGTCACACACAATGGCTGGATCTACTCCTGGGTAATAATATGAGTCAAGAGAAATAACATTTGCCCAAAAACCATTCCTGAGCAAACCAGCTTCAAATTTATAAAACAAGATATAAATCCTGTAATATTACATAATCTGTGCAAAGATAAACATGGGCTATTGCTGTACTCAGAAGATGTATACGAAAAATAATATTTTTTTACTACTGTAGTACACATTAGGTGTATGCAATATAAATGGAAAAAGAATCAATATTGTATGTGTATGAAAGAAAAACAAAGCAACACTACAGTCGCAATCATAATGTATAGTTTTACAAGCATGTGCATGTCATTCCAAAGAGACATTAATGTTATTGATGCAATCCCAATCAAATATTTCCAGTGTTTTTTAACAACACATTTGGCATTAGGTCCTTAATTGTTACATTACAGGTACTCATTTGCACCAAAACCACTGTACTTTAATACACTGGTTTTGATCTAAAGACCATGTCCATTATGTCTGGCAATGTATAAAGCATTGCTGTTTCTGTGAAATGGAAATGTTTAAATTGTGCCCCTCTACTGACTATCACCCTGACAGTTACTATAAGGGCACTAAAACAAAAGTATGTTAAACCGCTTTTTTTAAAACAAGGGTTGGTTTAGTAGATTAAATAAAAAAAGGAAAATTATTTCATTAATAATAAATATATTTCTTTTTAATATCACAGTGTTCTTGTAAGCATTCAAGCTCAAGAAATCACAATCTATCCTAATTTATTGATACATTACAACAACCAAAAGAACCTGATAAACATCTGACACCAATTTATAAAAAAGAATATCACAAACAAAAACTATACGTTTTAAAAGACTACAACTATTTCATAAAGAAAAAGACAAAGACTCCAAACGAAGCTCAATTTCCCTTCTTAAATAAAGAAATTAAAAGGATTACTTAGATGAAATATTTCTCAGCAGTACATATGACCAATACACGAATAGACCTTTGCTTAATAGATAAATCCACATTACCTCATCTACTTAATCAAACAATAGGACAGCATACATGGTCTGACCACGCCCCTATAATAACTACGTTGGCGGTACCATACCCAACAAAAGGACATGGTAAATGGAGACTAAATGAATCTATTCTTGACTGCCCCTTAAACCACAAAAAATTGCACTAGACTTAAACAACTACTTCACCCTTAATTCAACGAATGATACTTCACTAGAAACCCAATGGTTGGCCCACAAGGCAGTAATTAGAAGTGAATTCATCAAAATAGGCTCTACCATTAAAAAACAGTTCCAGAACTCTCATACAACACTACTACAAAAATTAGAGACATTAGAACAATCAAATAAATCCTCCCCCTCCAAATCTCTATCTAAACAAATAGCCGCAACACGCGATGCCCTCCAACAACTACAAGCGCATGTATATACCAAAAATGCTAAAAAACTTAAACAAACCTACTACAATATGGGCAAGAAAGCAGGTAAATTATTAGCCAGTAAATTAAAATCCAAATATCTCTAAACGAAAACAATAATTCCATACATTATTTCAAAATCAAATACAAAACGTTACAATCCTAATGATATCGTGAACGAATTATCATACTACTATGAAGATCTTTACAACCTTATTAAAAACACAGACATTCACTCGCCCGACCAAGACGAAATATTGAAATACTTATCACAAATCACACTCCCGCAAGTTAAACCCCAACACAATTATTTACTAATAGCTCCATTTACGGAAGAAGAAGTAGCATAAACCATTCAATCTGTTCCCAAGCACAAAGCTCCAGGCCCAGATGGGCTATCAAATTACTATAATATTAAAATGACACTCCAACTTACACCTTACATCACTATAATAAGATAAAAAATACTGGCAAATTTCCACATGAAATGTTGGAAGCATACATAATAACACTGCCTAAACCGAATAAAAGAGCCACAATTTGCAGCAACCTAAGACCAATATCATTATTAAATGCTGATGTGAAATTATATGCAAAACTAATTGGCAACAGATTAAACCCCCTTCTAACTAAATTAGTATCTGCAGAACAAGGAGGTTTTGTACCTGGTAAACAAGTAGGAGATAATACGAGATATTCCATGGATTTACTAGACTGGGCCAATCAGAAGGGACATAGCGGGATACTGATGACGTTAGATGCGGAGAAGGCATTTGATCGCCAAAATTGGATATATATGGAAAACACATTAGCAGCATTTAGCTCTCCCAATCCTTTATAACAAGTATAAAAGCCCTGTATGCATTACCCTCAGCAAAAGTCTTTAATACGGGATATATTTAAAGAAGCTTTCAAATAACCAACGGAACTAGGCAAGGGTGGCCACTTTCACCTTTAATTTTGTATACTATGTCTAGAACCATTGGTTAGAACGATCAAAATAGACCCTTCCCTTCCAGGCCTAAAGACCCCCTGCAAGAGAAAATAAAATCGCCCTCTTTGCAGATGATATAATGCTTTTCCTTAATAACCCAATAGACGCTATCCCCCATCTCTTAGACACTCTGGACGAATATGGCACAATCTCATATTACAAAAATAATATTTCAAAAACACAAATCCTCCCTATTAAATTAAATCTGAGCACTACAGAAAACTTACAATCAAAATACTAATTTCACTGGCGGAAAACCGAAATCTCCTATTTAGGAGTAAAAATAACACACTGCAGAACTCAGACTATTAAAGAGAACCATGAAGTGGTACTTTCTAATATCTTCAAACAGGCATACTCATGGGATTAAGCAAATGCATCTTGGCTGGGATGGATCGACTCCCTTAAAATGATGATCATGCCTAATATACTGTATTTATTTAGAACACTACCCATTGCACTTCCAAATTCACTTCTCAAACGTTTCCAACTAGCCATCAATGCCCACATATGGAAGAAAAAAAAAAAAAAGAGTTTCTTTCCATTCCCTCTGGCATTCCATCAGAAAAGGAGGTCTTAACATTCCTAACATTAAAAATTATTATAAAGCAACAATATTAGCACAAAGCTTAGACATCATGACAAATAGATTGAAACTAGTTTGGCTCCAACTAGCGTCAGAGAGTGGTGAGATCCGATCTATACCAAATAATCTACGGACCTCATCGACACCCTCTGTAGCTGTTACACTTCCTAACACGAGATTCTTACATAAATCTTAGAAATCCTGGAATTCCTCAATTTGCCCCTTAAGCAAACAATTATTCATAGCACCTTTAACATCTCATCAATTTCACCAAATCTCCCTCTACAACAATGGGCAGTCAAAGGGATTACTCATGTACACTCATTATTTAATAACAAGGGCCTAATACCTTTCCCAGAACTCCAATCACTATTCGACCTCTCACCACGAGACATCTTTCTATACCTGAGGGTGAAACATATTTTACAATGTAAATCAGTAAATTATATAGATCCTTCTTCACTTACTAAAATAGGTCGTATATACTACACAGCTGCTAAATCTCCTCCCACATCAAAATTCCTAACACTCTGTTACTTAGCACAATCAGATATCAATGGGACTACTAAATTGTCTTACATGCTAAAATGGGAGGACGAATTGGAAATAAGCTTACCAATGATAGAGTAACGGCCATAAAATACACCAAACAGTCCTCAAAATGTGTCACGCACTGGGAAGGGTATTTCAAAATACTGATGAGATGGTACATGACCCCTAACAGACTCGGTAAAATATACCCTGGGTTAACTTCAAACTGCTGGAGATGTACGAAGGAGAAGGGCACTTTGAAACACATATTCTGGGAATGCACAAATTTACAAACCTATTGGCTACACATACAACAACTAATTTGCACAATCAGTGGACTAACACTCCCACTTTTACCAACTTCTTATCTTTTACATTTAATTCCTGATCTGGGAAATATACCCTCAAGAGCAGCAGTGCTAAATATTCTTTTGGCAGCTAAAACTAGCTTAGCCGCCCATTGGAAAAGTGATTCTGTTCCCACCATTCCAGAAGTAATAAACAGAGTCAATGCCACATTCAACCATGAAAAAGAATGGGCAAAGAGAGGGAATATGCTCAAGTTCCTAGATCATTGGAACAACTGGGAATCTTTCACACTAACTATCCATTGACCCTATATTGTAACACTGTCATTCAAGATATATACCAATATACTTACTGATTTTGGCAAATTACCGTGGGACCTATCTCTGTTCCCCCATACCCCTTCCCCATACACCCTACCACATTACTTATATCTACTACCTTTCAGACATCATTGTGAAGCAGTTCTTTAACCCATCCCCAAATTCCAAGTTGGCAAGTAATATGTCATATACTTAAAGCAGGCATCAAAGATAACAAGACAATATAACCGTTTAGCTAGTGTGGGTTGCATATAGAATCTGAATGTACAACAACTTACCCTCTATGAAATTTCAATATAACCTAAGGTCACACACACAATTGACAATATGGAATTTAGTCATCAGACCATATCAGTGACAAATTGATAAAGAGTTATGACCTTAAAAACAGGTTCTTAATTATAGAAGTATATAATGGTTTCGCTTTTGTCAAACACCCACGCATCTTATAACACCAAACTTTTGATATCAGGAGCGTATATCTGCAAATACAACTTGTTATGTACTTTAATGTAGTTATATTTTCCAGTATAACAGAGTTATCTACTGTCAGTGACATATTGTGAATGCAAAAATCCCTTATGATGTTTGTCATTATACATATAAAACAATAAAAATTATATATTGAAAAAAAAACACAAAGATTCATAAAGAAATAAAACAAATTAAAAATTATATTTCCAGTTTTAACTTCTTACAAAATAATAATTAAAAGTAAATATCTTTAATTTAATGGTGTATTTATATCACACTGCTCGAAAGTAAAATTGGGTAACTAATTAACACATTCCATTTAGACCTTTTTTTTTAATTAGCACAATATTCCAAGAAGTGTAGCAAGGTAATAAAATGATTTTATTTATTACATATTTACTGCAGCTTGTTTATTTAATGACTAAACTTTGGTTTATTGTTATAACATTTGACAGATGCATTAGTATTTATAATTATATATAGTACACATATCAGTATACTTGAAACAACAGCAATGTCAAAAAAATAACTAAAACAGATTAAATACTTGTAGAAAGGACAACAAGGGCAATATAGTTCTACTCTATAATATTCTCCCTCCTTATTTCTCTTGATAGGCCAACTTTATTTTTATCACAAGTGGCAGAAACCACTCTAATAACTTCAAATAATTCTGAAGAGGTCCTTGATTGTTATATTTGTAATCAAAAGAAATTGTATTTAATAAAAAAAAAACTTTTCCAAGAATTGCACATTGACCAGGGATACCATGAAAAATATAATCACCGAGCATGATGACGTTTTATGTACATTCATTAGTTACAGCCTCACTTTTTTTTTTTTGCTGTTGATCCAAAAGAAGACAAAAGAAGAACAGTTTGAAGCACTTCCAATTTTGCAACAAACTAGGAAAAGAATTCCCTCTTGACCCCATATTGGCACTCAGATTTATCCTTGGATCAAGAAGCTATTGCCCTACAGTTAAATAATTATGCCATTAAATATTATTTTTTGCAAGTATGCATCTAGTTGCTGTTCAAACATCTGTACTGACTCTGATAAAACCACTTCTTCAGGCAGATATTCCACATCCTTATTGTTTTTACAGTAAAAAAACTGTCCTTTGCCTTAGACTAAATCTTCTTTCTTCCAGTCTAAACACACGACCATTGTCCTATGTATAGTCCTGTTATTGCCCTTAAAGGGACACTATAGTTCCCAAAACAAATTTACCTTAATGAAGCAGTTTTTGTGTATAGATCATGCCTCTGAAGCTTCACTGCTTACTTCTCTGCCATTTAGGAACTAAATCACTTTGTTTATACAGCCCTAGTCACACCTCCCCTGGCTTGACTGGCACAGCCTGCATGAAAAAAATGGGTTTTCCAATCAGATGTACTTACGTTAACTTTTTATCTCCTGCTCTGTAATTAGAACTTTCATTACATAAAACTGCAGGGTCTAGCAAGCTATTAACAGAGCAGGATATAAGAAATTCTAAATTAAAGGGAAACTATAGTGCAAGGAACACAAAGTTGTATTTCTAGTCTTATAGTGCCCTATGGTGTCCCCCTACCTTGTGCTGTTCACGCTGCCCCCATGGTGCTGAAAAGGTTAGAAACCTTTTTATTCACTTCCGCTCCTCCTCCGCTGACATCAGCAGTCCGGGGACCTAATGTACATGTGCACTGAGTGCCGCAATTGCATTAAGGCTACCCCATAGGAAAGCATTGAATCATGTGGATTTTTAGCTGACGCTGGATGTCCTCATGCAAAGCGTGATGATGCCCTGTATCATATAGTGGACCAAAGCCCACTAAGGACCCAGAAGTGCCTCTAGTGGCTGCCTAATAGACAGCCACTGAAAATAGAGTTGATCTTGCAAGATTATTATTGCAATTTATCAGTAACTGTAATAATTGCAGGATTAAGGGGACAGGGCAGTGCACCCAGACCAATTCAATGGGTGCATATAGTGACCCTTTAACCCCTTAAGGACCAAACTTCTGGAATAAAAGGGAATCATGACATGTCACACACGTCATGTGTCCTTAAGGGGTTAAACAGAATGTGCAATAAAGGAATTGTTAGATGACTCGTTACAGGAAGTGTTTAGGAAGGCTATGTAAGTTACATGCAGGGAGGTGTGACTAGGATTGTACAAACACAGTGATTTAACTACTAAATGGTGGGGAATTGAGCAGTGAGACTGCAGGGGCATGCTCTATAAAGCTAAACTTGCTTTGGTGACTGTAGTGTCCCTTTACAATGGAGAGTCTAAGCACCAAATTAATTTAAATCTAATGAGGTTAGTTTGGCTCATTGCTGCTGTCATTGGAACCTTGCAAATGAAGACAGTGCCATTTCTAAGAAACACCACTTTTACAATTAACATGCCTACTAGTGGGTGTCAGACAGCCAGCAACTAGATATTTCAGATTAAAATAAATGTAATTAAATCTATTTCACATCCATAGTTAGCATGCAACATATGTGGCATTGGACACTATTACAAATTATAATGCATTTTTATGCCATCATGGGGGTAATTGTCATCGAACAGGCATGGTGTCCATATATATATATTTTTTAATTTTTTTTAATTTTTTTTTTTAAAAGGAGGGCCCTGTAATCAAAAGCAGTACAACAGTGCACATTTAATTAAAAGTAAACATATATTTAGACACACACACACAGGCAAGACAAAGGACAAAGAGCTTAATATTCATAGGATGTCTGGTCTGAACAGTTCTCCTGGGGTCATTCCACAGCATCTCTATAAGGTTAATATCTGGGCTCTGACTGACAGCTTTTTATTTGTTTAAGCCATATTTTTAAGATCATTGTCCTACAGCATCTTCTACTGAGCTTCAGCTAGTACATAATCCTTCTGATATAATTCTGTAGTTTTTCTTGATAAACCTGGGAATTCATTTTTCCCTTAATGATATTTAGTGGTCCAGGTCCCAAAGCTGGACCAAATCACAATGCTCCCTCCAGCGTAGTTAACCGTTGGGATGATGTTATCGTGTTGGTATGTGGTCCCTTTTTACACCATACATAGTGATGCTTGTTCTTCCAAAATAACTCAACCTTAGTTTAATTAGTCCACAAAATATGTAGTGTCAATGTGGAATTTGGCAAACTTCCCTGAAGCAGTAAAGTTTTTTTTTGTAAGTCAGCGACTTTTTTCATGGTTTTACTGCCATGGACACCATGCCTGTTCGATGACAATTACCCCCATGATGGCATACCATTTGCAACCTGTAGCCACTTAGTCACAAACACTGGGCAAAGTTAGTATTCATATTTGTTCTGTGTGAAAAATGCAAAAAACTAAATTGAACGCTAATTTTAGTCAGTGTTTGTGACTAAGTGGCTACTAAAAAAGACTGGACATACCCCATTTGCAATACTTTGGGTTGTCTACTTTTGCAAATGGTATGCCATCACGGGGGTAATTCTCATTCCTGGGCTACCATACAGTCACAAAGGCAACATAACCAAATTGGCAAATTTCAATGTGAAAAAAAAGGAAATTCAAGCCTTATATTTGACTCAGTAACTTTTGAAAACACCATAAAACCTGCACATGGGGGATACTGTTATACTCTGGAGACTTAGTGTTTAAAAATAGTAAAATGTACAGTTTGTGTGTGAAAAATGCAAAAAAACTGCATTTTTACTGACAATATCATCGTTGTGGTATGTTTTACTGTTTTGAACACTAATATTTGTGTTCAGCGTAGTCTCCCGAGTAAAACAGTACCCCCATGTACAGTTTTTTTGGTGTCCTGGAAAGTTACAGGGTTAAATCTAGAGCTTGCGAGATAGTTCAAGCAGGCCCCCTGCATGCACTGCAATCACATGGCCACAGGGGGTCGGATCGGGCAGACATGCTCCTAGGCAGACCCCAGGATCGCGACTGCCGGCGTAGGAATGGCGGGGACCCGGTAAGTAGTAAGGACGGCTAGGACGTTCTATGCCGCCCGCAGAGTTTAGGACCGCCCCAAAAAGGAAGGCATAAAACGTCTGCCATCCTTAAGTGGTTAAAAATAAAAAATATACAATAAAATAATTGTCAAGCATGTTGACATATAATTTAATAACTAAATATTTCTTATAAAAAAGGTTACATAATAGACACTTACTTTCACTAGTTGAATAGTCTTGAGGGTCGAGTATTCCTGACTCCTGCAATGATCTAATACACGAATCAACTAGTTCTAAGCCGGTTGTTAATTCATCTTCTATGTCTTTCTGTCCATCTGCAAAAGAAGTGTTAACATAGTATTTGGTATTAATTCACAGCATATGCTTACACTTATGTAAAATTAAAGTACTGAAGCATTTTAGTTCATCCCCACTCTGTGTGTATACATGCAAATCTTACTGAATAGTAATTTAAAACCTTATAGTGTTACCATACTTATATGAATCTTGGCTTTATTCCCATTAACCCATATCCAGGTGCATGTAGAGATTCAAATTCATTTGTGTTGTGGATATCGGGATTGGAACATGGTATTTTTTATTACTACAGAAATGAAAAACAACAACAAAAAATATACCTATAAAATAGTCACCAAGTGTACCCTATCTAAAAGTGATATCCTCCTTCTGATCAAATGTATTTGTAATGTACTACACTGGAACACAGAATAGAATATTGACTTCCATTAGAAATTGTAATTGTGCTTGATGTAAAAAATAAGTCAACTGAGCACAGTAACCAGACCTTGTTACTGTTTTCTGGGTTCAGGGTAGTGCAGGCATGGGGAGCCGAGGACAGTTTCTCTCTAAAGAGAGGTTTGTGGGCAGGTGCTTCTAAACCGCTAAATTAATTATGTTACTTCATTATTTTATTATTCTATTACTTATATCTGAGTAATAGTACAAAGCATTTAATATAAAATTATGAAAAGGAGTGGAAAGAAAAAGCCCTAAAATCAGGCTGTTTGTTCATAGTTGCCCCCAGGCCCTCTACTACTTGGATTAAGAGAACTGTTATTGATCCTTTATTCCTCTATTAGATCACCTAATATGAAGCTAAATTTTAGGCATATGTCTATGCTATTCTATGTGAAGTAGAAGAAATTATGAGGAAAGGCCCAAAAACTGATGTATTCATATACATTTTCTGTTAATTGATTCAGAGGTATAATTATGCCTAATAAATTCACCTATTATGGCCCAGGCCAGATATGGTCATTGGACACATAGGGAGAATGTTGGTGGATCACATCATCGGTGTATTAATAGTTGTGGATAGGGATATGAAATATTGTAAGAAAGATATTCCTATTAATTGTGAATATATGTACATTTTCTATAGATAGAATTTTAACCCTGACAGCACATTTGTTAAATACAAAGCAATATTTGAAACCAAATTCAAAGTATAACATTCAGCAAAAGATGAAACAATTCTGAAAGACTTTACCTTGTGATTGCCAGCGGAACTGTTCTTCTGTAGAACTATAAAGAAAAAAAAAAAAAAAACATTAGTGAAATCCATACAATAAAATAAACTAAAAATAAATTTAACAATACAGGTCATTTTACACAATTTTCACAAAGTGAATAAATACATATTGCATTAAAATATACAGCAATAATGTATAGGTAATATCTTCTAGATGTTTTACAGCCAATTATGGGACACAATAAAGATAGATGTTTGATCAGATCAAAACTGTACTTTTTTCATTTTTTTATATGAAGAAGATCAATAACTCATTATCCAGCTAAATTAAAATTAAGAATCAAACTGTCCATGCTCAACCCATAAAGATTAACTTGAAGAAAAAAATATAACAATAGATAAAATGTCCCTTTGTCAAGTCACCGATAAAAGTATTTTTACTGATTTAATTTAACTAAAAATATATATATATATATATATATATTTAAAATAGTAGGGTTATTTAATAAAGTGAGAATTGTCAGGAATTCAAAATGAATTCAATGTGATTTCAAATTTAATGTCAAGCCAACTATTCTTCCAATTCAGCTATTTTGGTTTAAAAATTTAAATTCACTTTGAATTCACTTTGATTTACAGACAATTCTCACTTTGGTAAATACCCCTGCTTCTCCCCAATAATATGCAGTAATCTTTAGTTTAAAAATAACAGTGATTAAAGTTCTTTCATTTTCAAATATAGTTAAAGGAAATCTGTATTCTGAATACTATAGTGTATGTGTCCCTACTCATTTTCAGGTCCCACCTAGCTATCTTAAATAGTTAAATAAATAAATAAATTACATATAATCCTATAGGAGTCAATATGACCCCCACATGAGTACAAATTAAGTTTTATACCAAGCCAACCAAAGCACTTTGTCTGTGCTTGCTTTGCATGGGAAAACTCTTGCGGTTTCCTGAAAAAGTTCATTGTAAGTCCATTCTGAGCTCTTGTGTGTCTCACATGAATTATTTATATTGTGCCATGGTTTTTATTAGTTCCACCATTTTTTGCAAAACCGTTTCAATTTATTTTTTTTGTTTAAAAATTTGTATGGAATTATGGAATGTTATTTGGCCTTTTTGGGGGTTAAATAAAAGAATATAAAATAAGAAACAAGACATTTAATGGTTAGTATGATTATTTTTTTTACAGGTCAGGCATTAGGAAAACGCAGCTACAGAAAGCTAAGAAAAGTAATAATCCTCATATAAGAATTCAACCAACATTGCCTAAACAGTCAGTTGATAACGGTTGATAGTGATGTCACGAAGATAAAATTTTCGGTTCGCGAACGACGAACGCGAACTTCCGCAAATGTTCACTAACGGGCGAACCGGGCAAACCGCCATAGACTTCAATAGGCAGGCGAATTTTAAAACCCACAGGGACTCTTTCTGGCCACAATAGTGATGGAAAATTTCAAAGAACTTTCCCACGCTGTGTAAAATGACAAAGAGCACTCTGATTGGCTTAAACCCACCAATCAGAGTGTTCTTAGCCTAATTGCAGGGCAGGACAAGGCTTTATAAGTCTTCCCCTGCCCTGCGTAGCTCAGTCTTGCGCTCTGGTTTTTTCTTTTTCGTCTGGTTTTTTTTTTGGTGCTCGGATTTTTCATTTTATTTTAAGTTCGTCGGGTATGATGGCTTTTTATTTGCCCTGTTTTGGGGGCTGAAAAATTAAGATTTTAGAAAAAAGAAGATGTCAAATGGTAAGTAAAATTTTTTTTTACAGGTTAGTTATTTTATTCCCCCTCACTATTTTTAGGGTGAGAGGGGTAGGTAGGGGATAGCTTGATTTGGGTGGGGGGGGGGTGACAAGGGGCTTGGGACCCCTAGTCACCTTGATTGGGGGGGATTTCATTTAGGGCCCCCACCCACCGCTCAGGGGTGGGAGGCGGGGGGGACAGTAGGTCCCCCCCTTATTGTTTTTTTGGGGCCCCCACCCACCGCTCAGGGGTGGGGGACGGGGGGGGGAGGACGGTAGGTCCCCCCCACCATTATTATCTAGGGCCCCCACCCACTGCTCAGGGGTGGGGGCCGGGGGGAGGACAGTAGGTATAATAAGGTATAATAAGCACTGGTTACTGGCTATGGGGAGGATAATGTATAATAAACACAGGTTACTGGCTATGGGAGGATAATGTATAATAAACACAGGTTACTGGCTATGGGGGAGATAATGTATAATAAGCACAGGTTACTGGCTATGGGGGGATAATGTATAATAAACACAGGTCACTGGCTATGGGGGATAATGTATAATAAACACAGGTTACTGGCTATGAGGGGGATAATGTATAATAAACACAGGTTACTGGCTATGGGGGGATAATGTATAATAAACACAGGTTACTGGCTATGGGAGGATAATGTATAATAAACGCAGGTTACTGGCTATAGGGGGATAATGTATAATACACACAGGTTACTGGCTATGGGGGGATAATGTATAATAAACACAGGTTACGGGCTATGGGGGAGATAATGTATAATAAGCACAGGTTACTGGCTATGGGGGATAATGTATAATAAACACAGGCTACTGGCTATGGGGGGATAATGTATAATAAACACAGGTTACTGGCTATGGGGGGATAATGTATAATAAACACAGGTTACTGGCTATGGGGGATAATGTAAAATAAACACAGGTTACTGGCTATGGAGGATAATGTATAATAAACACAGGTTACTGGCTATGGGGGAGATAATGTATAATAAGCACAGGTTACTGGCTATGGGGGATAATGTATAATAAACACAGATTACTGGCTATGGGAGGATAATGTATAATAAACACAGATTACTGGCTATGGGAGGATAAGGTATAATAAACACAGGTTACTGGCTATGGGAGGATAAGGTATAATAAACACAGGTTACTGGCTATGGGGGGATAATGTATAATAAACACAGGTTACTGGCTATGGGGGGATAATGTATAATAAACACAGGTTACTGGCTATGGGGGATAATGTATAATAAACACAGGTTACTGGCTATGGAGGATAATGTATAATAAATACAAAAAAAATAATGCAAAAGAAAAAAATGAATGCAGCTTCAGAATTAATCTAAATTGTATGCTTTCTAGGCGGTGGGAGGGTCTGGGAGGGAGGGTCTGCTGCTGATTGGCTGGAATGTGTCTGCTGACTGTGAGGTACAGGGTCAAAGTTTACTCAATGATGACGAATAGGGGCGGACCAAACATCGCATATGTTCGCCATCCGTGGCGAACGCGAACATGTTATGTTCGCCAGGAACTATTCGCCAGCGAACCCTTCGGGACATCACTAACGGTTGATAATAAATTTGTACTAAATGAAGCTAACTGTTATTATTATTTTTTATATAGTGTCAACAAATTCTGCAGCGCTCTGCAATGGGTGGATGATTAAACATGTGATTGTTACCAGTCAAGTTACAGGAATTAAGGGGGTTGAGGACCCTGCTCTATGAGCTCACATGGTAGAGGTAGTGGGGTAACGTGACACAAAATTAAGGGTAGGGTAGAAAACTAGAGTACTAGAATAGTATTCACTGAAGACTTTTTTTTTTGGGGGGGGTCATGGGTGAAGAGGGTGCAGTTAAAACAGTTGCTGGAGAGGATCTTGTGTTATGGATCTTGTGTATATTGTTGCAAGCCAAGCTCAATAATTTCCTAGCATCTCTTCATGTATGTAGTAATGTAAACAGACATTATGAAACCACTGTGTACTAAACAATTGAAATAATTCTATGCACTCTTGAATATGAATATTTAATCTATAGATATATACATATAGATTGTATAGTATATGTTGGTCATTCTTTTTCTAGTATATCCAAAATGGCATATTATATAATAAGTAAAATATATAACGATTAATATTATTCTTATAGTTTAGATTGTATACTTTATTATTTATGATATTTAACATGTTGGTTTTATTGTGTCCATTGGTATGTAAAACTCACTTTTCTCCAAAAATAAAATAATAGATATATTGTAGTCTAATGCACAGAAAGATGCATTCCATTCTAAAAAAAAATGAATAAAATAAATGTATTTTGTTTTCTTCATATAATTAGGTTAAATGATTAGCCTTTATAAATATGTCTGGTTGGTTTGTGTCACTGTACCCCTATTACATCTGAGAGCTGAATTTATATAGTGCTAAGAACATGTCGAATTTAAGTATCACCAGGGACAGCTGTTATTGTCTTACAAACATAAACCATCATCATAACCTCACCTCTAGCTCTGGAAGATCTGTGCAACTTATTAACTCTAAACAAACACAAAAAATACACCTTTTGACACATCTTGTCGAAATGGCAGTTTACTCATTCCTCTTCCAGAATTTATTGTATGGGTTAAACAGGCCACTGAACTGTGAGTACCCTTGAAAAATTTCATTATAAACATTTGGAAAGTATGCAACTTGTATTTTCCTTTGAATTCCTACAAGATCCAAGATACTAAAAATAATACCGATAAGTAGACAGAAAAACATGTTTTAAAAAAAAAAAAAAAAAATTAATTTAAAGCAAACAAGTTACATCAAGTAATTTACTTCAATTACATCCATTTGTATACCTACTGGATATTTGTCCATAGTACTGTTATATCATATTAATGTTACATCCTGATGCGGCTAAGGTGTTTTTTTTATGCCTCTGTACTCTCTCGCCTTAACTACTGCAATCCGCTTCTCAGTGGTCTTACGTGTTCCCAACTTGCTGCATTACAGTCTATAATGAAAGCGGCGGCGTGACTCATCTTCTGTCCGCCCGCACCTCCCATGCCTCCCTCCTCTCTCAGTCCCTACATTGGCTTCCTGTAAGATATAGGACTCAATTTAAGATCCTGATACTTGCTCACAATCTCTACACAATGCTGCTCCAACCAACCTATCCACACTAATACACAAATATATCCTGTCTAGGCCCCTACGGTCTGCCAAAGACCTACGTCTATCCTCTGTTAGTACTCCTACATCTGATGCTCACCTTAAAGACCTAGGGCTGCACTCTTCTCCTCTCTGTTAGATTTTCATCCAGTCTACACTCCTTCAAAAAATCTTTGACAACTTGCTTCTTCAGGAAAACATATCAATTAACTTGTCAACAGCTTTCCCTCCCCGGACTCTGATTCCTCTCCTGCAACTGTCATCAAAACAAAACTCTAAACCCTCAGTGAATATTATTTTAGCAACCTACTTTTCTACCCTACCCTTAACTTTTGCGTCACTATACTCCACTCCCTCTAGCATGTAAGCTCATTGAGCAAAGCCCAAAATCTCTCTGTTTCTGTGTGTCCAACTAGTCTGGTTATAAATAAATGTCTGTTAGTCAACCCATTGTACAGCACTGCGGAATTTGTTGGCGCATTATAAATAATAACAATAATAATTAGGGCAGAATCGCGGGCCGCGATGGCCATGGGTTGAGGCCGACTGGGGAGATCACAGGATCTCCCCGGCTGGTCCATGCAGGGCCGACACTGTCCGAGTGCCGGACCTGCTGCATGCCTTCATGGGCCGGTAGGGAGAACAAAGGTCTCCCTCACCAGCCCACTAGCACAAACAAGTGGCCGCCGGCTTGGGAGGGAGAGGAGGACCTGGGGGAGGTCTAGGAAACCTCTCATGAGGTAGGAGCGTTTCCGTGGTTACCATGGCAATACTCCGATTTCACGACAGTCAACTCACCACTACAACCTCCATGTATTCACCTCCACTACGACCACCAGGGATTCAAGGGATTCACCTCTATGTCCCCCCTCTCAAGCAAAGATAAGAAGGGAGGGGGGATGTAAAGTATAGATTTTTTTTATAAAAAACAAACATATTTATGTATTACTTTAATCTTCCCCTCACTGCAAACCAAACACACACATGCACACACACATTAACTACACCCTTCACATACTTTACTCCTGACACACTGCACCCTTCACACAGATACACACACACACACACATCACCTTTCATGCACACTGCACCCTTCACACAAACACACACATCCACACAGCACATTTTATACACACTGCACCCTTCTCACAGACACACACATACACACAGCACCTTTCATACACTGCACCCTTCACACAGACACACATACACACAACAACTTTCATACACACTGCACCCTTCACACAGACACACATACACTCAGCAACTTTCATACACACTGCACCCTTCACACAGACACACACATACACACAACACTTTTCATACACACTGCACCCTTCACACAAACACACACATACATACAGCACCTTTTATACACACTGCACCCTTCACACAGACATACACATACACACAGCACCTTTCATACACACTGCACCCTTCACACAGACACACAGATACACACAGCACCTTTCATACACACTGCACCCTTCACACAGACACACATACACACAGCACCTTTCATACACGCTGCACCCTTCACACAGACACACACATACACACAGCACCTTTCATACACACTGCACCCCTCACACACACACGTACCTCTCACACAAAGCCTCACACTGCACCCATCACACACACACACTACCTTCCCCCTGCACACCAAACACACACACTACACTCCTGCACTCACACACTGAACTCTTCACACAGACACATACACACACTGTAGCTTTCACACAAACACACACACACACACACTGCACCCCTCACCCTCTTCCTCCACTAAACACCAAGCACACACACACACACACACACTAACTACGTCCTTCACACACTGCACTTCTCACACAGACACACACACACTGCACCTTTCATACACACACTGCACCGTTCATACACACTGCACCTTTCATACACACTGCACCTTTCACACACATACTGCAGCCCACACACACACACACACACACACATTGCACCCTTCAAGAGCATTGAACCAACATGCTCACTTTGAGAGGGGGTGTGCTTGTCATTGGTGATGACAAAACACCCCTTCTCTGGCCCCACCCCCTTCTCAGTGGACCTAGTGTGACTCAAAAAGGCTGAATTTCTTTCCCAGTCTGCCCTGATGATAATAATAATAACATCTTGCTAGTTTTTCTACTGTTCAAGTAAAAACCAATAAAGATTTACAAAAAAAAAGATGCATTGAGCAAATGTGTATAACACAATTTTGTTTGCTGCATGCATATATTAAGTAAATGCAACAGGTAATATGAAGATATTTGTAGTAGCTGAACTGCAATTTTTGGGCAACTGGTGATACATTTTATTTGGATACTCAAAAATTCCCATTTTAATATCCGAGATCTGTCCGTAAAATGTATTCAGCTATGTAATATGAAAAATAGAGACATTTATTAAAGAATATACAATAAACATTATACATAGGATGATGACTCCTCAGTTCCCTTCAAAGTCGGCACCTTAGGAACTACAGTTCTCCAAATGTTTCTGCCACTGTTCAAAAACACTCTGCAAAATCCTTTGTTGGAATCTCCATCAGCTTTTAGTTCTTGCACTGCCAGTCACTGATTTTTGTTAATTACAGCCCATATATGTTCAACATTGTCAGCTGTTCTGCGTGTTGCAGGCCTTTCAACAGATTCTCGACCATCTTTGAAGCGTTTGTGCCACACTTTTATTTGCACTCATTGCATCATCCCCGAAAAAGCCTTTCTGAATTATCTAAATAATTTCCTCAGAGGAATGTTCAAGTTTAAATTCAATATTTGATGCAGATTCATTGCTCTACTTGGTCATTTTGAATGCGATGGCTACACAATTTACATGTTCACTCAATGATGTTTAGCATCTCCACTGACTAGGTCAGTGAAGTCATCATTGTTCACAGAGAGCATTCCAGTTCACTCTCTTTGGCTGCTGATGTCACGCAAACTGTTCTAATTATATTAACAATGGTTGGACTTTTTCTGGACAGACCTTGTATATAAATATATATATACACAGAGAGAGAGAGAGAGAGAGAGAGAGAGAGAGATTAAAATTGTAATTTTAAGGATCCAAATTAAATTAAGACTAAAATAGCTAAACCGAAAATTCTTAACCTAAATTCTAAAATTACCTCTATTTTAGTTACTTTAGTTATCTATTTTAACCTAAAATTTGAAATTCACTATCCACCAATTTACACATTAGCAAACAACTTGTAAATGGGGACTCACTTTATTGTAGTTCAGATTCTTGGTTAGAAAAGGGACTCCTGTCCTTGAGACTCAAAATTTGAGACGTTGGGAGACTCCAAACTCCTTTTATCTAATGTAAAACATTTATTCACATCCAACAAGTGGACCCACTCACGGTTATTCACTAAAGTGAGAATTGTCAGAAATTCTTAGTAAATTTAGAGTGAATTTTAAATTTACAAACTAGAAGTTGTTCTTCCATTTTAGTTACTTTAAACTTAAATTCGAAATTCACATTGAATTCATGTTGAATTACTGACAGTTATCACTTTAGTAAACAACCATGAAATGTGTTGTTTTCAAGCTTTGACTTGAGGAATTGAGGTGTATCATTAGATCATTCAGCAGGAGCAAGTAGGGTTCTGAGTACACTTTGACACTACAGAAATTATAAAAACATTGTAAAGTTGTCTGCTGTGACCCTACTTACTATTTGTTGGTTTTGTTTCCAAACATTTATAGACATAAAATGTTATCCCTTATCTTGCTAAAATTATACACCTGTTTGTTAAGTCCATTCAGACCTTTCAGTATCATTAAAGTATAAACCATCAGATTAGTTGATTTCCAAGTGGGCGTGACTGATCCACTCCCTTTCTATGTATGTAAATTTGGTTCATTTGGACTAAGATTTAGACTTATTTGGAGAATTCCTGACATTCCACAGTTTGGTGAATTACTGAGTTAATGGAGACCAGCACTGAGCAGAGCTAACTAAGTGGGAGGGTTTTGTTTAATCTAGATTTACATTTTCATTGCTGTGCCCATGTAAGCACATGCATGAAAGAAGGAGTTAACTTTGCTCTAAAACAAGAAATAAAAAAAGATCCACTATATTTGTTAATGTGCAAACTGATTAGTTCGTAATACAAACTGTTACTAGTTCTCTTAAAGGAGCACTATAGGGTCAGGAACACAAACATGTATTCCTGACCCTATAGGGTTAAAACCACCATCTAGCCACCCTTATGTCTCCCTAAAATTGTAAAATTTGACTTGTATTCAAGTCTGCAGCTTCATGCAATGTCCCTGTTTCCCTTAGACCTGCCCAATGCCTGACAAAGAGGCAGATCAGGGGCAGAGCCAGCACAATTCAAACACAGCCCTGGTCAATCAGCATCTCCTCATAGAGATGCATTGAATTAATTAATCTCTATGAGGAAAGTTCAGTCTCTGCATGCAGAGACTGGAGGAGATACTGAATGTTTGGATCCATTTTAGGCAGCCATGACCCAGGGAGGATCTCTAACAGCCATCTGAGGAGTGGCCAGTGAAGTTATCACTAGGCTGTAATGTAAACACTGCTTTTTCTCTAAAAAGACAGTGTTTACAGCAAAACGCCTGAAGGTAATGATTCTACTCACCAGAACAAATTCAATAAGCTGTAGTTGTTCTGGTGACTATAGTGTCCCTTTAAACATGACAATCATTCAGATATTAATATATTTCCCCACTGAGCATAAAATACAGCACACAAGGTGCATAATTAGGTGTGGCCAAAAGAATTTACACAAAAATGAGCAATGCGCTCTTTTAATTGCAAGTGTTACTTTTAGCTCGCTTCCGTGTACTGTACTTAATATCTGTTAAAGTAAAATAATTTATGGTAAACCACAGTAGCTCAAGGGCATTTGGATGTGTTTACAGAAATTGCTATGGTTCTCCCTAACTGCCAGCTGGCATCTGTCTTAAAATTATATTAACTATAAATATGAAATAAAGAACAGTAAATATTCCCCAAAGCAAAATACTCTATATAAAAGCAATAATTGAATACAAGTTTTGTACAATTGCATGACAGTTATTTTCATCCAAAAAAATATCAAAAATGTACCCATAATAGTCTCAATTGTAGTAGTAATGTAAGCACAGGATCATCACTGTTAAAATAATGAATTGTTTGGATGTCTTTTTAGGTACAATCTCACTATATATTTTACTTAAGACAATGCTACTTGGTTTAGTTTCAAAATTTGTTTAAAAGTAATCAGTGGAAAACAATATAGGCTAAAGTAGTTGCATAACTAATGTAGACAGTTCCTTTAAGCAATAATTTTTGGCTGGCCCCCCACTGGCCTCCCACTGGCCTAAAGGTAGATGTGTCAAACAACTCCCATTATGTTTTGATAGCTAAGGGTCTAATATTTGCTCATCCTTGCAAAGGTTGTATATCAGAGCAATGTTGGTGTGTTTGCATGTAAGCATGGTGTGTATGGAGTATGTGTGTGTGCATACTGGAGTTTATTTGTATGTGCTATTGCCCTTGGAATGCAGTGGTGTACTAATGGATAGTGTTTGCATTTGAATGCAGAAGTGTGTTTGCATGTAGTGTTGGCTTTTAAATGTAGGCATCCTTTTGTGTGTAGTGTTAGTGTTTGAATTAAGGGGTGTTAGTATAGAATGTGAGCATTTTAATAAAAGGGGTGTGTTTTATGTAACGTTTGATTGCAGAGGTATGTTTGCATGTAGTATTGGCTTTTAAACGTGATTGTGCAGGTGTGTGGAGAGTTGGTGTTTTAATGAAGGGGTGTGTTTGTATGAAATGTTTGACTTTGAATCCAGGGAGGGTGTGTGTAGTTAGTTTTGGTGTTTGTTTGCTGATTTGTATGTACATAGATACACATACTGACGAATACATGTCCAATTGTTATATTTTTTGCCACAATCCTGTTAATATACCTTTTCTGCGCAGGAGGCTAGCCACCCCGTGGTCCTGCAGATGCTGATGGGTGTGCAGGCTCCCTTCTTCCTCTCCCCCATTCCTTTCTCTCTCTGCCTAAGATGCAGGCTGTCTGCACTAGCTTTCTCCCAACATCATCAATCTGACAGGGGCCTAGTCACACTGTAAAAAGGCCACGCCGTCCAACTGAGCCCCTGTTCAGAGATGCTCAGTCAGAGGCTCTAAGTGCATGGGACAACCAATGGGCCTTCCATTGGTAGTTTTTTCACTGGGCTAAAGTACAAGCTTCCAATTTCTATTCTCATATAAGTACCATACAAAAACTAGAGAAAGCAAGTAACGAGAGTGCAGTAAGTAAAGTCATTCCTAAGAAGCATACATAAAGCTTCCTTTAAAACCTTTTTTTTTTTTTACCTACATGGTTATTTGGCAATTGGCATGTGAGCCAATGTAATCAACTAATTGACATGCAGCAAATACATGTAAAGAAGAACTGAAACTATCAGAACAGGTTCTCTATTTAAGTTCTCTCTTGCTCATTAGCTATTAGTACATGTCATTTTCTAAATATTAATTTAAAAATGGAATGAAAATGGGATTTAAAATGTTAATGTATAAAAACCATCTGTACTGGTGAGACTCAAAAATTCTACCTTTACATTTAGCTTAATTCTACCATATCTTAGGTCCACAAACAGAATCCGCTGCAAAAGTTATTGATTTTCTTCTTTTAAGACCTAGACTTTACAAATGTATATTCCCAATTCTAACTTGTTTATCCAGCAACTGCCAAATAGAGCAAGTGGTACATTAAGACAAAAGATAGCTGTTTTCAATGAGAAGCTTATCACTAAGTAGGAAATAAACTTCGTGAGAAGTTGGCATCTTCATCAAAGTACTTCAAGTTTATATTTTTTTGGAGTACCAAATCAATATTTGATCAATATAAGACATAATTTTCAAGCTGTTGCAATCAATGTCCTCTCTTACATAGACTATACAAGCAACCATATATTTTATACTACCTTTTATTTATTAAAGGTAATGTGATATTATACTGAGCTGTTTATTTTTTCTTCTCCTGCCCTATAATGAAGTAGCTTTGTCCTTGTCTTGATCAGCTTTAGTGTAAAAATAGATTAAGAGTTTGTCGTATTGTGGATTGATTGTTTACAGTAAACACATTGTACTGCAGAGGTGAAAAAGTCTTCATCCACTGATCTCTGTTTCAGGAGAGTAATGGTCATTTAAAACACAATATTGAATTTCCATTTTTTTCAACTTCTACCTCCCACTATGGAAAATAATTGCATTTGATACTAAAATGCCTTCATTATATAATATGAGAGTGTTTTACATTTTACATTTAAATTTTTTTTTACAACTTATTCTGCTAAATTGCCATTTTGGTATCTGTAAACTATGCATTCATTTGTCTCTCACGTTCTGCATCTTTTTCTCTATTGCCTATTCACACATGTATGACTTTTAAAGGAAAGTAAGCTGAAAGAAAATCAATTTAAATAAGTTCAAGATGTTACAGCCTGCACTATTGAACAAATGCCAAGTATGGGGTAAATATATTGACTTATTCTGACTAAAGCCATCTTGAGCCAACTCTTCAGTTCTCTTGATGCTGACCAGTTGTCATGTAATTGCTCATTTACAACTGACTTGAAAAAAAAGATTTGTTAATGAACAACTAATAAGCACCAGTTGCCATCAGGGAGAAAAGTGCTTAGTGATACTACTGAGCTTCCAGTGGGCAAAGAATACAAGATCTGATGAATAAACAGTGAATTTGGAACTCCACGCTATCTATGTTTTTAGACTACTACCACATGAAAAGGATTCCCCGTGGCTTCAGAATTAAAATTGCCCCACAATCGGACAGAATAACCCAGGAATTTATCGAGGTGGCTGGCAGTTCTTTATAAATGTTTACTAGGTCTAATGCTGGTAGTTACAGAGGAAGTGGGCCATGAAATCGAAATCACAAAGGCTGAAAAAGGAGAGTTTGAGGTACAACATGCTGAGAAAATAACCTCCGTGGACACATGGTGCCAGGATCCAATTGTGAAATTAGGAGAAGATATGAAAACTTACAAAAACTACCTGATCCGTTTTAAAAGAGAAAAGCTTGATAAAATTAATAATGACTATAAAGAGCACAGGGTTTATAGGTGGCTTACAGGATCTAAACCTTCAACTACTAGACGCTGGCGACAGAGAATCCACAAACTAACAGGTGACACTGTAGACTTTACCCCCGATGAGTCAGCTTCAGACAGTGACAATGGTCTTTAAAATCTATCACCATCAGACAGATCTCTAACACTCCACCTAAACAGGATCCTTTTTTAGGACAGGGAATCGCAACCTTTGCAGGGGGAGGACTAACACTATTCCAAGCCCTCATCCAGTGCTAAGGATACCAAGTTACCCCAGGTATTTCAAAACCCTCCATGTATGAGTTACAAACGGGATGCTAATTTCAAGGAGATTCTGGAACGTACATACACCCACAATAATTTATCGAGAGGTCAATGGCGGGAGTTTCCATTACCTAGGTTGTGTCACATGAAATAAATAAATAAATATCCTGTATTGCTTTCTGATAATGATAATGTATATATTTATAATGCTATCCTGTGTTTGAAACTATTTTCAACTATGACTTAGTTGATTCTGCATTCTATAGTTACAATTTATAAAAAGTATCTATGTTGTTAGCACTTCTGGGTAGCTCTTACTCTTCATACTGCTCTGTCCTTTTCTCTCCTCAACACATGCTCTTCTCCACTCTCTTGGGTGACTGATCCAAATATGCCTAAAGCCCTTACTTTTCACTCACAGACAAAATATGAAAATAAATATAAAAGAGTATCATTTTGATAGTAAATTGTTTTACTGAAATTTATTACATGTATATATATATATATATATATATATATATATGTGTGTACGGCACATTTAGAGGAACACATGGTATGATGAAAGTTTAGTAAGAGCAAAGTCAGTTGAGGTGTGTCAAAACTGACGTGAGGTTAGGCCTGTAAAAGAGGGCCCACCTAGATGATATGAAAATAATAAAGGGTGCGGTGGGAGGGGAACTTCTGAGATTGTTGTCAACAGGTAAGCAGGGGCTCACTGGGTTTAAATAGGATTAATTGTCCCTCCCACAATTACAGGCCAAGCCTTCCATTTGTGTACGGCACATTTAGAGGAACATATGGTATGATATGATGAAAGTTTAGTAAGAACAAAATTCGGTTGAGGTGTGCCGAAACCGACGAGAGGTTAGACCTGCAATAAAAAGGGCCCATCTGGGTATATTAATATGAATAATAAAAGGTGAGGTGGGAGGGGAACTTACGAAAACATTGATGACAGGTAAGCAGGGTTACTGAGGGTTTAAATAGGTCAAATAACCCATCCCACAATTTTAGACGTATGCCTTCCATATATAAGCACCTAAGCATTATTCAATAGACTCACATTTAAGGAAGGTTTAATGGCCGATCTTTGTTAAAACATTACGTTGGACATGTTTACATGACTTACTAAATCAAGCCCATCAAATGAAATTGGATTTTGTTTAGTTAATAACTTACTATAAAACATTACATTTTAGATCCAATTTATTAAAAATCCATGAAAAGACATAGCACAATTGATTTATGTTTTTACACATTTCACTGAAAGAAATTAATTCATATTTAACTAGCGTGTTTGATGGGTCCTATCAAGGACTGTCCTCCACTGGATACATCAAAGTACAATCAGGAACAAGGAAAATAGTCAAAGAATCTCCACCTCCTCCCCAGTAAGTGAACGACATACAGCTCTGGGGGTTCAACTGAAGTTTATTGACACATACACAGCTTTTATGCCCAGTCCCATGCAAGGAGTTTAACATACAATAAGGCAGGGTTTTCAATCCTAGTATCCTGTGAGAGAATTGCCTGATAAAACACATCTAATTTAATTATCTCCCAGGTACAGAAAATCCACAAAATATCCTGTACCCCAAAAGTACCTCAACAATACCCCAGAACCTCACAAAAAGAACATTCCCCAACAGCCCCGAGTGTCCAACATATCCAAGAATCCCTCAGATCGGTTTGGCAAAATGGAAATGGCATTGTGGTAAGGTTTTGATCGACCAGACCCAAGGTGCTAGCCCAAAACAATTCCAGGGAAATTGGTGCCCTGGCCGGTCTCCGTTCGTGAGGTTCTGGTGTGAACACCATACAAGGGAATCTCTTTATTACACGATACGAAGGCTCCCCCTCTCTGCCACGTGTTTGGCTATACGAACTGACAGCCACCCCGGGGAAGCCCGTATTAATTGTTTTCCATGCGGTTTCACACTTAAGTGGTTGGTGTCAATGTGTCAAGATTACTATTTGATCCAGCATGTAGAACTGTATGACACGGATGACAAATAAGTAATGTATTACCGGTCCTTAGAATGGCCGGATTTAACGTACATAGAATAGTCAAAATACTAGCCGAGGTCAGGAAACACAGAAAGGGACGCAGCGATGAGGAAAGCCAGGAGTCAGGATACCAGAATATAGAGAAGTCAATAAACCTAAATACCCCTCCTTTGGTTCTGATAGGCTGTAACCAGCCTTTGACCCCAAAGTCAGTTACCAGGCTTCATTTGCATAATTGCTGCTCAGCATTAACCCTTCTGTGGATTAGGTTGCTGCTTGGCACAACTTTTCCTGTGTGGACAGTAAATGGCATTAACCACATTTATATAAGCGGATGAATACGTGACACAGGTTTCATTTGCACAATTGCTGCTCAGCATTAACCCTTCTGTGGATTAGGTTGCTGCTTGGCACAACTTTTCCTGTGTGGACAGTAAATGTCATTAACCACATTTCTATAAGCTGATGAATACGTGACACAATGTTGACGAAGGTATTCTGTTCGTATGAAGTCTCCCGAACGGCAAAAGAGGAACCACACTAAATAACCAGGAAAAACACACGAAAGGTGGAAGTTCTGCTACAGGGGATACGGACAGTCTAAAAGGGGGAATAAAAAGGGGCTGGCAAGCATCCATTCCGCTAACACACACACACATATATATATATAAAGTGAAAAAATACCGGCACTCCAAGGTTTTCCAAATCAAAATCTTCTTTATTCTGATAAGTACATCAACGTTTCAGCTCCCCTAAGGAGCTTTCATCAGGACACTCATACCATGTAAAATGAAAAAGCTTATTTAGGACATATAATTAATAAAATACGCACTTACAGACAGGTGTTCATCATTTCAGTCTAACAAGGGGAATAAAAAGGGTCTGGTAAGCATCCATTCCGCTAACACACACACACATATATATATATATATATATATATACACACACATAGTTGTGCTCAAATGTTTGCATACCTCATGAGAATTGGTAATATATGTACCATTTTAAAGAAAACATGAGTGAGCAGGCAAAACACATTTCTTTTATTTCTTATGGGATTCATATTAAACTGTAGGGTTTAACAGAATGGTGCAATCATAAAACAAAACATGTCAACAAAGAAAAAAATTAAATGGCCCCTGTTCAAAAGTCTGCATAACCTTAGTCCCTAATTCTTGTAGATGGTGTAGCTGCCCATTTGTCTTGGCAAAATGCCTCCAAGTCATACAAAGTCTTTGGTCAGTTTGCATGAACCTCACGTTTGAGATCTCCCTAGAGTGGGTTGATGATATTAAGGTCAGGAGATGGCCACTTCAGACCCTTTGCCTTTATCTGCTGTAACCACTGGAGGGTCAACTTGGCCTTGCTGGAAAGTCCAATAGCGCCCCATGCGCAGCCTTCGTGCAAAAGAATGCAAATTATCTGCCAGTATTTTCTGATAACATGCTGTATTCATCTTGTCAATTTTCACAAGATTCCCCGTGCCTTTAGAGCTCACATACCCCCAAAACATCAGTGAGCCACCACCATGCTTTACAGTGGGGATGGTATTCTTTTCACCATAGGCCTTGTTGACCCCTCTCCAAACATAGCTCTTATGGTTGTGATCTTAAAGCTCTATTTTGGTTTTATCACTCCAAATTACAAGAAGCTGTGAGGCGTGTCAAGGTGTTGTCAGTCTTATTGTAACTAGGCATTTTTGTGGCATTGGGGCAGTAAATGCTTCTTTCTGGCAACTTGACCATGCAGCTAATTTTTGTTCAAGTATCGTTGTATTATGCTCCTTGAAACAACAACACCGTCTTCAGGATCCTGATGAAAGTCCACAAGATGGACTGAAACGTTGATCTGTTTTAGTAGTTGGAATAAAAGTTATATTTTAATGGAAATCCGAGAGTGCAACCAACTACTTTTCTATTTATATATATATATATATATATTGAAGAAAAATTGGCCAAAAGATCAATATCCCAGAATCTAAGGAGACATATATATATAATATTTTTTTTTTAACTATGACCTAGATAGTTAATTCTGTAGTTGTAGTTAGACATGTATACAGACATATATACGTACATGTAAAATAAATAAATATATACAAAACCAAGATGGCTGCACTCACCTGAACATGCATACATTATAGGATGCTGCTGAGGCCAATATATTAAAATATTAAATACAAAATCCAGCGCACTCGCTTATTCACTACACCATGATTTCAAATCTCACATATTGTTTATTTTTTTTAAAAACCTCACCTAGGCAAAAAATAATGAAGGTTTAGTTACATTATATGATCATATATTGCATAAGCCTGCCACAACTTCAATGTACCCTATTCTTGGCAGGTCCTACTCCAGCAGCCTAATGCATGCTCCCCATTATTTTTTACCTAGGTGAGGTGTTTTTAAATAAAACTATTACAATGAGATGATGTCAAATGCTGGGAGGAAGTGACAGCCCTGGTTACTTCCTTCCAGCAACCACTGGGAGCCACATGGGCAGAGAAAGGAGAGGAAGGAGTCAGAGTGGGAACTCTGACTCCCATCAGGCTGAGCCCCAGAGAAAGTCACCCTCCTGCACCTAAAAGGTAGGAAACAGGAGGGTGATTTTGTATGTGTACCAGTTTGTATGTGTCTGTATATGTGTGTGTTTGTATGTATGTGTGTGTGTGTGTTTGTGTATGTGTGTCTGTATGCATGTTTCTGTATATGTGTGTCTGTATGTGTATGTCTGTCTGTGTGTCTGTATGTATGTGTCTCTGTGTGTGTATGCGTGTGTGTGTTTGTATGTATGTGTATGTGTGTTGTATATGTGTGTGTGTGTATGTCTGTCTGTCTGTCTGTCTGTCTGTATGTATGTATCCTTAGTCCGACTCTACAAAAAAACCATGACACCATAGAAAGCATTGCACCAACACGCATACGCACTGTCAAAACCCACAACAATGCACCATGGTTTGATAGCACCATCAGAGAAATGAAGAGAACAGGCTGTAAATTCGAGAGAAAGTTGTGCAGGACACATGATCCAGAATATTAATTCAAGATAACTCAGAAAAAAATCTTTTTTATCACATGAAATTGCACTCAGTAGAAAGGCTCTGCAAACCAGCATGCACGCATATCCCCACCAACTTTTCTCAGGATAAGTGTGAAGCATTTGCAATCTTCTTTAGAGAAAAGATTACCTCAATACGAGCCTCTATCACAGCAGGCCAAACAGTTACACACCAGAACCACTACAATGGAATGCCAGATTGCCACAGTTTATGGTCCACTTTTACAAATGTGGATATAAAGGGAGTTAAAAGAATCATGCAAAAGTTACACCCTACTACTTGTGACTTGGACCCTGTGCCAACACAGCTTATATCTGCATGCATTGAAACACTTGCCCCCGCCCTCACAAAAATAGTGCAGTGTTCACTAAAAACTGTAGACTTCCCAGATCCTCTAAAATAAGCTGTGGTAAAACCACTCCTAAAGGAACCTTTATTAGACCCAGACTGCATGGCTAATAACAGACCAGTATCCAACCTTCCATTTCTGGGAACAATAAATGAAAAAGTAGTGGCAACTCAAGTGGAGGCCCATCTATCAAGCTTGAACATCTTTGATCCTTTCCAGTCAGGTTTCAGATACTGCCACAACACTGAAGCAGCGCTAGTCAAATTGCTAAATGATCTCCTTATGGCGAGAGACAAAGGTGATTACTCCATCCTAATCCTCTTGGATCTCTCAGCTGCATTTGACACCATTGCCCACAGGATTTTAATAGAGCACTTGCAGCACATCTGTGGTCTAGGAGGCACAGTCCTTAACTGGTTTAAATCTTTTCTCACTGGTAGATCACAGAGAGTAACATCAGGATCAAGCTCATCGGCACCAATAGAACTGGCCTGTGGAGTTCCACAAGGATCCATCGTGTCTCCCATGCTATTAACAATTTACTTGCTACCACTGGAGGACATCATTAGGCCACATGGCCTAAGGTTTCATTGTTACGATGATGACACACAACTCTATTTCTTCTAAGCTCCAGATACCACAGACCCAACATGCCGCATCAACAGTTGCTTAGCAGACCTCATAGAATGGATGAATGCTAGTTGGCTTAAAGTGAACACGACAAAAAAGAGTTACTCTTGGTGAGGGGACCCCGGGCAACAAAAATATCCCATCATCACCCAAATGGCCTGGAGCTTGTAGGCTCTGAACTCATTAGTTCATCAAAGGTACAGAACCTTGGAGTGCTGATTAACTCTGGACTATCATTTAAACAGCATATTTCCTCCATAATAAAATCTGCCTACTATCATCTGAAAAACATAGTCAGCATACAACACTTAATTCCATGGGATGATATGCCAACATTAATCCATGCATTTGTATCCTCTCGGCTAGATTACTGCAACGTATTTTACTTGGGCCTCCTAGAAAAAGAACTCCATCGCCTGTACAAAATGCAGCAGCCAGACTACTGACCAATCAAACTTGCTCCTGCCACATAACACCTGTTCTCCACTCCCTGCATTGGCTTCCAATTAAATGGTGTACATATTTTAAAATTGGCCTGCTAACCTTCAAAGCCTTAAACAATCACGGCCCATAGTACCTGAAAGAAGTCCTTACACCCTGCATTCCATCCTGTTCACTTTGGTCAGCCATCAAATCCCTCCTGTCAGTGCCAAGAATAAAGACAGACTCAGGTTCCAGGGCATTTAGCCACGCTGCTCCTACCTTCTGAAACGCTTTACTGTGCACAATCAGAGAGGCACCATCCTTACAGACTTTTTAAAAAAAGCTAAAGACCCACCTCTTACATCAGGCATTCAGTCCGTTCATCTGACCTTCAGAAACTCCTAACTTTTATGTCTTTATGTTTGTATATTTGTAACGTGCTTTGAGTCTCACAGGGAGAAAAGTGCTATAAAAATCAAAAATTCTTCTTATTATTATTACTATTATTATTATGTATGTGTCTACATGTGTGTATATGTGTGTGTGTGTTTGTATGTATGTATGTGTGTATGCTTGTCTGTGTGTGTGTTTGTATGTGTGTATGTGTATGTGTATGTGTCTGTGTGTATGTATGTATGTGTGTGTGTATCTGTATGTATGTGTTACTGTATGTGTGTGTCTGTGTGTATGCGTGTATCTCGGTATATGTGTGTGTGTCTATGTGTGTGTCTGCATGTGTATCTGTTTGGGAAGGGGAGGGAAGATGTATGGGTGGTGGTGGCGGGGGGTAGACCTATGGGGGGATGAGATGTCTGTCTATTTTGAATTATTTAGCTCTGATTTTTTATCATACTGTTTATAGTTTTATTCTATATAGTAATTATTTGGGTGTGCAACATTTTATTTGTTTTGAGAAGGAACAAGTTCCATTTGCTCTAATTAGAGCCTTCGATATTGCACAATCTGTTAAATAGGTATATTTGTATTTCACATTTTATAATTATTGTTATTGATATGTTTTAATTAGTGTATTATAATAAATTGTGATAAGCTATGTGGCAAAGATACCTCTGCCACAAGCTCCTGGAGGAGACTGCTGGCTAGCCTCCGGCCCAAGGACTATGAGCCATGTAAAAGAAATGTTAAAAGGCCTTGTTTGTGGGATTTCCCTGTATGGTTCGGGAACCAAACAAACCCAAGAACTGAGAACCACACTCATGCTTGTTAACCCCACTGACACCAATAACGATTCACACCTCAGTGTTCTAAGTGTTCATCTGGGTGGCCACCATTCGTATGCACGTTCGTGGCCATCTTGTTCACATGAACGCAGGCAGCAGTGTTTGGTCGTCGAGTTCATGGAACTCAAATCGGACACTAACTTGCGAACACTGCTGAACTTCCTTACATCTTAGAAGAGCCCTGTTCGGTGAAATCGTTCATATGGATTAGGTGAACAAGCTCCACATTACAACTATAGACCACGTTCGGTAGTTCGTTCGTTTTTTTCACTCCCGAAATTGACCGACCACTACCACTTATCTTATGGAGCTATTTTGGGCAGAAGCCTTGTGTGAGGTCGGTCAAAAGTTGGCTTCCATGGAAAATCCGAATCACTGAACCGATCGGAGTGATTTTTAGATATGTTGGTCACTCATATCGGGGCAATCTGAAGATGTGACTCTTGTGGGGTTCCCATGGATTTTGGGGGTACTTTTGGGGTGTTTGAGAATTGTATGTTTTTTTTGTACATAGAGATAATTGAGTTTGTACAGTTCCTGACTCAATTATCTCTCAGGCATAGGGGAGGAGTTGTGACATGTATAAATTCTGTGACTGTGCTTCCATTAAACAGATCACTTCCTAGCATTAAGTCTCAGCTAATGTGTGTGTGGGGTAGAGGGGGGGGATGCTACACTGCTCTATTTCTTGCTATACCTGCTATACTCTCTGCTAGGAGAGTTCTAACCACTGGGATCCAGGACCCTGGTCCAGGGTGGGAAGAGAAGGCGAGACCCTAGCCAAGCTGCGGTGACTAAGGGCTGGAAGTGCTTATGGTGTCCCAACAAAGTGCTTATGGTAGCTCAGTGATAACTAGGAAGCATGTTTGGCGGAGGTACCCAGTCGGGGTACCAGGCGGTTCACCACAAACTATAACTGGCATTTTGTATACATTTTTATTGTTTTGAATTGCTTTTTTCAGTAAGCAAAACGCATATTGTTTAGTTATATTTAACAAAGAACATTGAAACTAAAAATACTGAATTAAGGGGGCAGTTGAATATTTTTAATTTTGGTGTTCTTTGTTAAACATAATTAAACAATATGATTTCTGCTGCTTACTGAGAAAATCATGTGTGTGCAAGAAAATATTTATTGGTAATTTGCTTGGACTGGCCCATTGGGAGTGAAATAAAATATTATCCTTTGTGAATGTCTGTATCTGGCAGGAGGAACTCTATACACATATATATAGAATTCCTTGCAGTAGTGCTCTATCACTACTGCTCCTTCCTTGTCTGCTGATTTGATGGTGATAGCATGATTATTTTTCAAGTCATTTATAGCAGTTTGTTCCTGTACTGGGAGATTATTATTATTTTCTTTTGGTTTTGCTTGGTTGCCAAGCATACCACTAAGGGGCAGGGGAGATCTCTAAGGGACGGAAGGGAGAGCTCTATAGGACAGGGGGCAGGACAGGGGGCTCTTTCACACTACTGACACACACACAATGCATCCCTATACATACACAAAAACACACAATGCACCCCTACACACACAGAAACACAACATGCTTCCCTTACACACAGAGAAACACACAATGCATCCATTACACACACACACACACACACACACAATGCAACCCTTACACATAAAGACAATGCATCCTTTGCACACATACATATAAACACACAATGCATTCCATACACACACATGCAAACACACATTGCTTCTCTTACACAATGTATCACCTACACAAACTGGTATCCCTATACACTACATTCCATAAGCACACACATTAGATCCTCTACCATAACACATCCCCTACACACTCCACTTCCTGTGAGCGAACATATAGGTGGACTTGTGGGTGGACCTTATGGGCATACTCACCGTCAGGCCCTGGGACCCAGACCTTGAGCTGTGTAAGGGGCCCCAAAACATGGTTCTCCCAGAACATTGAATTTTATGACCACAGTTACAAACAGCCTGCAGAGATCCTGTTCTTCACCAGACCAGTGGAGCCAGACTGCAGCCAGAGCCCATCACCATCCTCATCTAGTTGTCAGTAGGCAATCTAGTATATTATTAGTGACACTAATATCTAATTTACCTTACATTAAAGGGACACTATAGTCCCCAGAACCACTGCAGCTTAATGAAGTGGTTCTGGTGTCTATAGTTTGTCCCTGCAGGCATTTTAATGTAAACACACACTGTGTGCAGCACTGGCGTTAGTTCATATGGCAGATCATATGGGTGGGGCATGGTGATGTCACTGGGGGGGAGGAGAGGGCGGCAAATCTTTATTTTGCCTAGGGCGGCAAAAATCCTTGCACCGGCCCTGCATACACACACACTGCTCCCCCATACACATACACTGCCCCTCATACACACTGCCCCCATACACGCACACTAAACCATACCATCACACTGCCCCTCACACAAACTGTACCCCACACACACACTGTACCCCTCATACAACCTGCCCCCCACACACTGTACCCCTCACACACACTGTACCCCTCACGCATAAACTGTCCCACATACACACACACACACTACATCCTTCACACACACTGCACCCCTCACACACACACATACACACACACACACAACATCCTTCAAACACAATGCACCCCTTTACACACATTTCACCCCTCACATGCACACTACATACTGCAGCCCCTATCCAGCAGATCCTAGGTAAATTGTCAAACTGTTCTTAAACAGTTTGACTACTTACCCTAGGAGGACACTAATGACACCATAACCATTACAAAGTAATGTAGTAGTTATTGTGCTTGGATTGTTTCTTTAAATAATCTACCAGTGCCCCTCCCAAGATTAGGTTCTGGATCTGCGCCTGAACGGCAAGCATTTCTACCGAACAGGGGCCCAATATATACAACCTAGGAAGTTGTTTTGGCTTGGGGTGCCTTGGAAAAATATTGAAATATTAAGGGCGCCTTGAACCTAAAAAGTTTGGGAACCACTGGTCTAAAGTGTTTTTTCTATCTTTATAAAACACCTTAGACACAATTAGGTAATCCATAAATCCTGAACTGTTAGGGGGTACTTGAAGACTGGGTTGGGAACCACTGCCTTAGACCCTTAATGGCAGGCCTGGCAGGCTACCTGAGATATATAGAGTATGTTAGTGACCTACAGCTAAACAGTGGTAGAACTCAGCTACAGATACTTTTAACATTTCAGAATTTCACATTTTACATGTTTTACCTGATTACAGAAACATATTCAAACATTATACACATTATATTTGTAGTTAAATAATCAGGATAGGTTGGGAAAATGCTTCACCTTGCAGTTTGAGCTGAGCCAATGTGTCTGTTAATATAAGGTTAGATGCAGGCTACAAATTATATTATCAAACAAATCTAAATAGATTTTTGAATACATTTCTTCCACTGGCTGCTCAGGGCATTCTATTTTGCTTGTCATAAGCATCCTAAATAACTGAATATGTATTCCTAACATCCTTTTGTTTTGTATAAAGAAAAACATGAAACTGTCTAGTAAGCAAACATAATATTCATTACTCTACTAGCATACCAATGATTATGAAGCTCTAAAAAAAATATTTCCAAAGAGGAATTTACTATATTTAGTTCCATGATATTCCAACATATGGATACATGATATATGAATACATATAAGAAATATACATCTTAAATCTACGCTTAAAAGGACACTACAAGCACCCAGACCACTTTATCTATCATTTTAAACCTGCACCTGAAATTAATGACGTACTGCAGGAACAGCAATGTTTAACCCTGTAAGGACGGAGGCAATTGAACAAGATCAAAACTAAATCAGGAATTTGACTTTATGTCTGTACAACCATAGTTCACCTCTTACATATTAAGTGCACCCACACAATATTATATATAATTTTGTTCAGGAGAAATAGGGCTTTCATTTCACATAAAAATTTAGATATAAAACATAATTTCATATCAAGAAAATATAAAAAAAAATGTGAACAATTAAGAAATGTTATTTTTCTACTTCTGCATAGCATTTTAACTGTGAATGTCATAATACTGTAATAAAATATAGATATTTGTACTCAGCATTGTCTCACAGGTAAAAGAGTACCCCCAATGTACAGGTTTTATAGTGTTTTGGAAAGTTACAAGGTCGAATATAGCACATTACTGTTTTCAGTTTGTAAACATTGAAATTTGCCATATTGGTTATGTTGACTTTGAGGCCATATGGTAGCTCAGGAATGAGAATTATACCCATCATATCATACTATTTGCAAAAATAGACAACCCACAGCATTACAAATGGGGTATGTCCAGTCTTTTTAGTAGCCACAAACATAGTGTTTGTGACTAAACGGCTATTAAAAAAGACTGGACATACACCATTTGCAATACCTTGGGTTATCTACTTTTGCAAATGGTATGCCATCATGGGGATAATTCTCATTTCTGGGTTACCATACTGTCTCAAAGGCAACATAAGCAATATGGCCTAATTCAATGTAAAAAAAAACCTGAAATGCAAGCCTTATATTGTAACTTTCGAAAACACCATAAAACCTGTACATAGGGGGTACTGTTATACATGGGAGACTTTGCTGAACACAAATATTATAAAACATATCACAACAATGAAAGTGGCATTTGTGTGGGAAAAATGCAAAAAATGGCACTTACACTGACAATATAATTGTTGTGAAACATTTTACTGTTTCACAACAGTAAAGGTTTTTTGGTGTCTTGGAAACTTACAGGGCTAAATATAGGGCTTGTGAACTAAATTCTCTGAACTTTCTGCCTGGGTTGTTAAGCAGATCCCTCATATTGTAATGAATCCAGAAGTATGCCCCTCCTCGTACCCTCCGCTCTGCCCGCGACCACCTCCTGACCGCTGCTCGCACCCGTACGGCCAACTCGCGCTTGCAGGACTTCTCACAGGCGGCTCCTCTCCTATGGAATAACTTGCCTACTGCCATCAGACTCTCCCCTAGTCTTCAATCATTTAAGAAGGGCCTTAAAACCCATCTCTTCAGGAAAGCATATGGCCTCCCAGAGTAATCTCTCCCTTACATACCTATCTCTTGCTCTCTCCTATGGGACAGTGATTTGCTCTCTCCTCCAGCTCTGCTTCACTCCTACTTGATATTTCCTATCCTAATGTTTCTAATACCCCACCTCCTATAGACTGTAAGCTCATTTGAGCAGGGTCCTCTTCAGCCTAATGTTCTTGTAAGTTTTCTTGTAATTGTCCTATTTATTGTTACATCCCCCCTCTCAAAATATTGTAAAGCGCTACGGAATCTGTTGGCGCTATATAAATGGCAATAATAATAATAATAATAATAATATGCTTAATTATGCTTAATTATGTAAAAATAAATTAAATAATGAAATACTTTAAATATGTATATTACATTATTAAAGGGACACTCCAGGCACCCAGACCACTTCTGCTCATTGGAGTGGTTTGGGTGCCAACTCCCACTACCCTTAACCCTGCAAGTGTAATTATTGCAGTTTTCCATTAACTGCAATAATTACCTTGCAGGGTTAACTCCACCTCTAGTGGCTGTCTACTAGACAGCCACTAGAGGTCACTTCATGGGTTCTAGCACAGGAAACCTGTGCTAGAGCGTCGCTGGACGTCCTCACGCTGTGTGAGGACCTCCAGCGTCGCTCAAAACCCCATAGGAAAGCATTGAAATGATTTTTCAATGCTTTCCTATGGGGAGACGTAATGCGCATGCGCGGCATTTTCGCGCATGCGCATTAGGTCTCCTCAGCCGGTGGCCGACGCAATCACAAGGAGGAGCGTCGCGGAGGCGGAGACAGCGGAGAGGGACATCGCCGCTGTCACAGGTAAGTCACTGAAGGGGTTTTCACCCCTTCAGTAACCGGGGATTGGGGGGTGGGAGGGAGAGGGACCCTCCAGTGCCAGAAAAACGGATTGTTTTTCTGGCACTGAAGTTTCCCTTTAAGACAAATGTAGGGAAAAAGAGGCTTGCACTCACGGTCTTTAGTTTCTTTAAAACGATTTCCTTTTATTTCATTCCTTTAAAATTGATCCATTTTTGATTAATCAATTTTATAGGAATGAAATAAAAGGAAATTGCTTTAAAGAAACTAAAGACCGTGAGTGCAAGCCTCTTTTTCCCTACATTTGTATATTATGGCATTGGCTTAAGAGCACCAGGCAAATACTACATTGAAGTGTGTGTGCAAGGAGACAACAGAATTTTATATATATATAATTATTTTTATTTATATATGGCTAGATCGATAGGTAGATAGATAGATAGATAGATCAAATTAATATTCAGTTGTGGACTAAGAGAGGAGAACACACATAATGGCATAGCTCTGGAGTATCCCTTATGTAGAGTAATATTTTCATATAATTTAGTCCATAATTTAATTGTTGATTTAGTCATGGGAAACCAATGTATTTGCTCTGATTTTTTTATTAATGGTAAAAATAAAACTTCTTTCAATAAATAAGGTAATATTGATTCTCCTTCCATAAATATCCACTTTGGTAAATGTGCATCCAGATTGAATTTAAGGGCAACCGCTATAGTTCTTAAAGTCTTGGACACCTGGACACCCTAATTTTTTTATGTCTCTTCATAGCTGCTAATTTGATTCTATTTATTTTATTGTCAAGTTAATTCTAATATTTCATGATCTTTCATATATTGTGTTTCCTAGACCATTTAAATTTGAGCTTTATGTTCAACCTTTTGATTAAAGAGATTTTGCAGGTCTATACCTGATTACTATGGAAATGTGGTTGTTAACCTGATAACTAACAAGCTACATTATTAGTGGAGCATGTTAATAAAGTCACCATGCCATTATGCATATTGGAGAAGTAGGCCATAAAAACCTCTTAAAGTGTTTTATGTTTAAATGTCTTACGTTAAATAACGCTAAGCACATGCACTACATCATTAAAACACCAGGTTATTTCTATATGTATGAAGCAAAACATATTCAGTTCATTTGGGTCATCTGCATTCAGATATGAGTTTTACCTATGACGTATTTAGAACATTTTCAATGGGAAAGTTTGTTTATTATAACATCAGTTTAGAACATGCAGGAAATTGGCTCCAGAAAATCTAAATCACAAGACCCTATAATTGAGGTAAAACACAGTGATTTGCAGTCATCACACCTATAATGTGTTTTTGAAATGTGAATATTTTTTGAACTTCTGGATAAATATCAAGGTGTACATCATCAATTCAAGAAAGCTAGAGGAAATAAAAATAAAATGTCAGCAGCAATACAAGATTTGATGCACGTGATCATCAAGATGGTTCACAAAAATAAAACTGCATCTCCTTCAAGTTCCAAATATCACATTTTGTACTTGAATGTGAATGCAAACATTTTCTGTTGCTTACAAAATAAATAAATATTTCCTTGTCACATTAAAATGCTTTAGGCTTGAGTTGATGACAATGCAATGTGACATTTCAATAATCGAAAAACAAACACAAACAGCTCTGACAATATAAACAAACCAAGTGAACAATGTTACTAGTAATCTTAGATCAAGGTAGGGATCATCATTCGATATTATTTTAGAGTCTGTATAAAGTGCAGACTAGAAAGAATCAGAAAATGTTAAAGTTCAGGACCTTTTTGTTTAAGCTCACTGGCTACAGAGAGCCACTGTTTTGAACAAAGTGTGCAGTGCAATAATAAACAGTCAACAACAGATTGTTTTTCATTTTGTATATGTCTTTGTTTTAGAAAGTAAAAGTAAAAATTTTTTTCAATGGCAAAATATTTTCGATTGATTTTAGATTCTTTTTTTGTTTTGCAAACATGTATATTATGCTTTGTACATTATGCATGTAAGCCAATATACATCAATCTAGCATTGTATTTGTCAAAGGAACCATGTAGGATTAACAGTCGCAATTATTAGCTTTTGCTCAGATAACATGCCACATTTCAGCCATTTAATTCTTGCTTTAAATGGACACTGTAGGCACACAGACCACTATAACTCACTGTAGTGGTCTGGGTGCCAACTTCCATCACCCTTAACCCTGCAAGTGTAATTACTGCAGTTGTTATACCTCAACTATTTGAGGTTCCCAAACAGAATATGGATATATTGTTCGTTAGTCGAATCAACCACCGAATGGGGAGACCACACAAGGGAGTCGTGTGCCTCCAATTGACTATTGTAACACCAGAAAACCACAAAGTTCTAAATGGTCGAATGGGTGGCCGACATTCGTATGAACGAACACGTGACGTCGGCCATCTTTGTTTACGAACGCACAGTGGTGTTTGGTCGTCGAGTACGTGGAACTATAATCGGACACTCGACTGTGTGAACACCGCTGTACTTCCACCCTGTTCAGACATACATTTCCCTTAGTTTAGAGAGTACGGCATTCGACTGAACTGAACGAATAGACACCAGGCACACGACTACCCAATTCATGAACATTTGTATTTGTTATTTTACTAATAAAAACTCCCGAAAGAAGACCTGTGTTTTGGGGCTTCGCTTCGTGGTTGACCGGTCTAAACTTCACTCGAATGGCGTTCCTGCTCTACCGAACAGATCTGAGCAGTATTTCGACAGATTGGGCGAGGAGTTCATGGAGTTTTGATTAAAATGATTTATGATGTTTTAAAATATTGTTTAATTTTTTGTACTTGGGAGACATTCAAATTAAAGAATTGTCCTTATGCAATTATCTTCCAAGTACAAAAAAGGAGTCTGGAAAATATGTCTTTGTTCCCTGTCCCCTACAAGGTCCACCAGGGGAAAACCCCCGGAATGTAATTAAAGAAACCCCTTGCATGGGGAATTGTATAAAAGCCTGCTGTGGCTCAATAAAAACCAGCTGACTCCCAAAGCTGTGTATCGTCCAGTTGTTGGGGAATTGGGATGGGATTGCTGTGCTACGCTTCTCTTGAATGCTGATTCTACCAGCGGAGATATTGCAGTTAATACTTCTACTCCGCTACATTTTTCTTAAGTGTATTTTTATTACACTTGTTGCTGTTAGGTATAAATATAGGATGGCAAAAAATACCTTTTTTTTTCTTTAAAAAAGTGATGTATAATATGTGGGGGGCACTTAAAGGACCACTATAGGCACCCAGACAACTTCAGCTCAATGAAGTGGTCTGGGTGCCAAGTCCCTCTAGTTTTAATCTTGCAGCTGAAAACATAGCAGTTTCACAGAAACTGCTATGTTTCACTGAGGGTTAATCCAGCCTCTTGTGGCTGTCTTACTGACAGCCGCTAGAGGTGCTTCCGCGATTCTCACTGTGAAAATCACAGTGAGAAGACGCTGGACGTCCATAGGAAAGCATTAAGTAATGCTTTACTATGGGCTGTTTGAATGTGCATTCGGAGCTGGAGGAAGAGCGATCAACAGCGCCGAGGGAGCCTGACGCTGGAGAAGGGTAAGTGGAGGGGGGCCCTGAGGGCACCCTATAGTGCCAGGAAAACGAGTTTGTTTTCCTGGCACTATAGTGGTCCTTTAAAGATAAACCCTTATATTACGGTTAAACAAACACATAGAACACATTCTAGGTTTTGCTAAAATTGTCTCTGTCCTTAAGGGGTTAATAATGCTACATTAACACTCTAAAATACTCCCACCTATATTTAAAAATGGGTGTAGTTATTGAATTTTTATTCGAAATTTTGCATATAGTAAAACATTTGCTAAAAAACAACAACAAATGCAGCAGGGCAATAAGCCGGCAAATAAAAAGATAGATAGATAGACAGACAGACAGTAAAATACTGCACTATATAAATACTACAACCACTACTAGCGCAGCCATACATTATAGGAAAAGGTATATTTGTGTAAAAAGCCAACAATATTTTATCTGGTTTTGGCTTTCCTTTTATTTGGAACAAAGAAAAGTTAATGCATTCAAGCAATTACCTGACAACAGTAGCTAGGCTGAAGAAACAGTTCCTCTTCCAATTTGCTTTTTGTTACTGATCAATCAAACAAAGCACAAAGAATGAGATATAGTCATCTCACAAGGGCAAACACATTGCTCGTGTGTTGCATGATTTCTCTATTGTCAGGTAATATTTTACTGCACCTTTAACACTATTCTGCGAACCTTTTGAGTGACAGAGGAGCAAGTAAAAAAAACTAGACTACACACTGATCTCTCACTAAAAGCTTTTATACAATAATCACACAAGAAGCGAACATCTCAAGGTTGTTTCATGGTATAGATTTATATTCTACACAAATAAAACATTGTCACTATGGATACATTGGCATGTTGGGAAACAGGCTAAAATATATTTGACAGTAAGACACTTCTTTTGGTTGCTTTATAATATTGACACTAGGTTAAATTGATACAAAAAATTGTGTTTATAAAACAGATTTTAGAATGTGTATGCATTCAAGCTATACAGAAAAATAAAAACAATGAGAGAGTCTGTCAAAAGTATTTTTTGCTGCACAACAGCAACATTTGCCAATTTCCATTATGACAGATAAGCCTACAGAACACCCAATGGTCACCAGTCTGCTGCTGCTTTAAGAATCATTTCATGCTCCCCAAGATTACATAGGAATGTGACTAGAAGTAAATAAGCCTACAAGACTGCTGGGGGTTAAAGGAAAACTATCACAATTTTTTTTATTATAAGAATCTTTCCATCATGTATTGAAAAGATATGACATTTTTTAAATGAATTATATGTGAAAATACCTTATGTGATTAGAAAAACTGTGATTTTCTCACGAGAACCAATGTTACTGAATCAATCGGGCTGACTGAATTTTGGCTGCATTTGGCAACTCACATAATTTCTAAAGCCAAATGCGGTCAAAATTTGGACTGGGCAGAACACATGTCCTCATCACTGTTCAGGGAATGAAGCAAGAGGGGTCGAGGCACTCAGTGAAGACTTTCTAAAGGCAGGCATCATGGGGCTTCTAGGGGTGTCCCTAGCCTGCCTCGTTGTAGAAGGAGGCTAGGGTCATCCAATCAGAGCTTGCCCCTATAATAATATTTATTATTACTTTGATCCCCATCCCCATTTATCCCCATTTATCTGGTGTTTTTTTGAGAGAGAGAGAGATCTGTGTGTAGGTAGAGAGAATTACGTAGTTTTGGGTAGGGGTTTGTAAAATTGTGAGACCCAAAGGCTCCTTTCAGAGCCATTAACCCCTATCTTGCCAGTGATCACTATAAATCACTGACTCTTGCACAGCAGCACTTTTTTGCTGTCTGTGCATTTTTTTAGGGGTTCATTTTTTTGTGATTTTTTTTTTTTGTGAGACCCAAAGGCTCTTTTCAGAGCTATTAACCCCTATCCTGCCACTGGTCACTGTATAGATCACTGGCTCTTGCACAGCAGCACTTTTTTTTCTGTCTGTGCATTTTTTTGTGACATTTTTTTTGTGATTTTTTTTGTGACAGAACACTAAATAAAGTGATTGTGATCATGTCACAGAGGTCACATAGGTTGTATAGCGCTGAGCAGGCATATGCCATCCTTGTGTTAGAGTCGTATGCGTCTATGTCTGACTCCGACCCTGATTTTGACTCTGCCAGGTGCTCAGATACATCACTAGATACAGTGTCCTCTGCTAGTGATGTAGCTGGTAATGTATCTGTGACTGCTAGGCCCCCTGCCAGAAGGAGATGTGGTATAGGCCTTCAAGCCTTCCGGGTTTACGAGGGAAAGAATAGCCACCCTGACCCTACAGGTTGCCCAGAACATATAGGAACCAGTGGCAAGATTGTCTGGGACCTGGCATCACCCTGAAGAACAAAGGGTATCAATTATATATAGATAATTTTTATACAAGTGTCCCTTTGTTCAAACTACTGTATTGTTTTCATACAGTAACTTGCGGTACAATCAGAAAGAACTACACAGGTTTCCCAAGACAAGTTGCATGAATACAGCTATGAAGGGGGGAGACCTCAGCTCTGCGCCAAGAGGAGCTGTTGGCAGGTAAGTACAGAGATAATAAGGATGTGTACCTTCTCACCAATTTTTTTTACATTTGCCGTTCAGTTTTGTTTTGTTTTTTGTTACGTTTACTGTTACTGAGTTAGTTTTTTTACTTTTACTGCGTCAGACTATTTGTATGATCAAGTTCAACCTATGCATGGGGGCATGAGTGTACTCAGGAGGCCTTTCAGAAAACAACCTGGAGTGTTTCCTTGCAATAACCAACAACAGGCTCCCCAAAATTACACACAAATGTGTGTAATTTGTGTTTAAAAATTAAAATTAAAAAATTACCACCACACATTTTCTCCAATTTTTTTGGTTAAAATTGTTGAATCAAAGGCATCAAAACACTCCATACACAATACATTGGGGTGTCAACTTTTCAAATATATGCACGCTTATGGCAAGAACATAAATTGGGATGTGTAAAAAGGCCCCCAAAATCAAGATAGGCAAAGAAGATATGTCAAATTTGAAAAACACAGGAACTGAGAATCCATGCCTAAAGCACAATGTGAGAGAAAAATAACACAAAACAATGACTACCCAAAAGTTTGACAAAGACTGGTGGTAGAATTAATGCATGGAAAGTGTTAAACTACCACCATTTGAAATATCCTAGGGTGTCTACTTTTCAAAAATATATGGTTTGATGGGGTTAAATTACATTTTCCGTCTTCAAAAATGTCCCAAATAGGACATGGGTGCATAATGACCAGATGTGAAAATTCCATGTTGGAAAACTGGAATGCGCACCCTCCAAATAAGGTATTTTAACCCCCAGAGAACCCTACACACCTATATATGGGTGGTATCACTGTACTCAGGAGATGTTGCTGAACACATATTGGCGTGTTCTTTGGCAGTAACCCTTAAAGTTCTCAGTACATGTATTCTTAAATTGTTATGTATGTCAAAAAATCACCATTATTTTTTTTTTAATTTGGCATAGATTGATGGTAAAATGGTTGCATAAAAAGAGTCAAAATATCCCAAGTTTAATACCTTAGGTTGTCTTCTTTTAAAAAAATACATACATGTAAAGGGTTATTCAGGGATTCCAGACAGATAGTGTTACAATATAATTTGCGTTAATTTTGAAAAAAAAAAAATGATTTGGAATTAGCAAAGTGCTACTTGTACTTATTGCCATATAACTTGCAAAACAAAGGCTAAGAACATGTTAATATTGGGTATTTTTAAACTCAGGACAACATTTTTAAACTATTTAGCAAGGTATTGCAAATGGGGTATGTCCTGTCTTTTTTAGTAGCCACTTAGTCACAAACACTGGCCAAAGCTAGCATTCATATTTGTTTTTGTGTGGAAAAAAAAGCAAAAACACTAATATTAAGTCAGTGTTTGTGACTAAGTGTCTACTTAAAAACACTGGACATACCCACTTGCAATATCTTGGGTTGTCTACTTTTGAAAATGGTATGTCATCATGGGGGTAATTCTATATACCATATATATAATATAAAGGGTGAGGTAGAGGCAAAAAATGCCTACAAAATTCAAAATATAAACAAATAAAAAATTAGATCTGTGCTGCTGATACTCCACACTGAAGTCCCAACAGTGTATATACAACCAAAAAGCAAACACGAGTCCTGCGCATCCAGTATAGGTGTGCACACCCAGGTGCTACCACAATTTATTTGAGGACAAAGTTAATGCAGCAAACGTTTCAAGCAGCAGCCCTTTCTCAATGCTTATGTCCTCTTAACTTTGTCCTCAAATAAACTGTGGTAGCACCTGGTTGTGCACACCTATACTGGATGCGCAGGACTTGTGTTTGTTTTTTGGTTACATATATATAAGATGTGTGTGTGTATATATATATATATATATATATATATATATATATATATATATATATACACACACACATTTAATTTATTTTAACATGTTTAGTAAATTAGTTTTTTACACTACCCACCAGCAGAGGGACTGTCTGACAGCCCAGGCAGTCCCCTTGCTGGCAGATCTATTGCAGCCATGTGTACGCTCTTTGAGAGCGATCACATGGCCCCCAGGGGCCTGATTTGCCAGGGGGAAGGCTGCCTGGGCTGTCAGGCAGTCCGCCCGAAGCGGATCACGGTGGAGGTAAGTATCGCGGAGCTCCTGGGGTAGAAAGCCGTTACGGCGTTCTATGCCACCACAACAGCTTTAAAGCCCATTATAATGGGGACGGCATAGAATGCCGTAACAGCATTAACCCCTTAAGGACACATGAAATGTGTGACATGTCATGATTCTCTTTTATTCCAGAAGTTTGGTCCTTAAGGGGTTAAGGGTTAATAACTTGCTAGACCTTGCAGAATCCTCCTGTGGATTATATTTTTCATATAGTATTTTAACCCCTTAAGGACACATGACGTGTGTGACACGTCATGATTCCCTTTTATTCCAAAAGTTTGGTCCTTAAGGGGTTAAATTAAAATGTGAATATGATGTGTTGTGCAATAAATTGATGAGATTTACATAGCATATGTTTTCTGCTCTCTTATTCCAATTTGGAGTTATGGAACACACTTGAGGTTGCAAAAATAAATAAACGGAGAATAATAATTAATTCCAAAGAACCCCTACTAAAAGAGGGACAAGGGAAATGAGCAAGTCCCTAAAAAATGATAAAGAAAGTTCATTCAAAATTGGACAAAAACTTTATTGAAATCAATAGTATTCAAGGATTCAAATAATCAGTAAAAAATTATAATAAACCCATCACCTAACAAAAGAAAATATATACATATGAGGTCTCCTAATTAGATCTCAGAGATGATTTAAATAAATAACTTAAATAAGGAAGATTATTGAATATATGTCTGTTGTATTAAACACATTTGTCCATGTAAATGCTATGTGTGTCTGCCTATAGGATATTTCATAAAATAGTCTATTTGCCAGTTCACTAGTAATTGATTAAAAAAATCTCAGTATAATTCTTTCCATCTGCTCTTGCTGGTGTATAGGCAATCTTTAACACAATGTCACAATCTAAAAATCATTGCATTGATATCATATCTAATTCTTGCATCTGTTTCTCTGAAAAAAAAATACAACAAAAGAAATGTGGATCACAGACTGATTTTCACCGATTTGCCCAGCAACTTCACGGCTGAAGACAGGGACAGTTAATTGAAGTGTCATATAAGAGTGAGCTTTAGCTGGGGTTTAGAAGAATGCATCAAGTGTGAAACTGGATTTTCTGCTATGATTAGCGATAAAACCAAATACAGGAGGGGGCTTAATGGAGAACTATACTTCAGGCTGAAATAACTCAAGACTTCAGTAGATATTCAAATATTGTGCTCTGTGAAGCTACTCACCCCTCCCAACAGGAACCAATCCAATTCAACTTTTGCTATTACATTTTTATTTATTTAGTTATTGTTTATGAGACCATCGTAACTGCTTAATGCTGTTTTATGATTACTTAGTATTTTACAATGCTATGTAGATATAAAGATAATGCAAAATCTCTTGAAAGAAGTACGGTGCATGATGTGCATCAATAGATTGCCCTTGCTGAAGGATAACCTAGGATAAGTATGGTTATACAATGTATTTACAATTGCTACCTCTAAGTAGCCCAGTCATTTTCAACTGAAACTTTTTCAGCTGACACCAACTTTACTTGCTTAGTCTCATTAGTGTACTAATTGTCTGATTATTAAATGACTTCTGGGAACGGATGCAGTCACACTAAAATGATGTGTGAAACACCACACAATCTTAAGTAGCACATAAAGTCACATGCACCAATAGTCTTTACCAGTCACATAATATCATAGAGGTAAAGGCTGAGAAGTACAAACAAAAACATCTGGAGAAATGAAGTATGTCAATAACTAAAGATATGTAGCACTAAGAGAAATACACAAGTACAAAGAAAAACACACCTGTATTATAGATCTGGTCAGGGAAGGGCTGCCAATTTTTCACTTATGATTTTTAGTTTTGGCCTAACATAAATTGATTTATTTATACTTGGCCAAAAAAAAAAATATTTTTATTGTGCTTTTTTTATTTCATTTTATTGTGCATATAACCTCCTTCAGTATGACCTATACTGCCTGATGAAGCATGCTCAGTGATCTGTGCAGGTCTCTGTGACACAGATTCCGTTTCCTGCAACTCATTTTCCACCAATGTCAACTAACATGCATTAAAGCATATCTCACCCTACAGTCACTTGTTAGTATGTCCAGGGACATCACCTGTACTCTTCAAAGTATGGAAGCCTGGTCAGTACAGATACCTCAGTACACCACTTAAAATCCAAATGTGCCAGTCCAGGTCTGGAGAATATTGAGCTTACTTGCACAGTGCTTCGTTTGCAAAGGTCCTACCAGATTCCTGTATATATGAAAATTATAAGATGTTCTCTTCCTTTAAAGTACCACTCTAGGCACCCAGACCACTTCAGCTTAATGAAGTGGTCTGGGTGCCAGGTCCAGCTAGGGTTAACCCATTTTTTTTTATAAACATAGCAGTTTCAGAGAAACTGCTATGTTTATAAATGGGTTAAGCCTTCCCCCAAATCCTCTAGTGGCTGTCTCATTGACAGCCACTAGAGGCGCTTGCGTGATTCTCACTGTGAAAATCACAGTGAGAGCACGCAAGCGTCCATAGGAAAGCATTATAAATGCTTTCCTATGCGACCGGCTGAATGCGCGCGCAGCTCTTGCCGCGCATGCGCATTCAGCCGACGGGGCGGAACGGAGGAGGATCGGAGGCAGAGAGCTCCCCGCCCAGCGCTGGAAAAAGGTAAGTTTTACCCCTTTTCCCCTTTCCAGAGCCGGGCGGGAGTGGGACCCTGAGGGTGGGGGCACCCTCAGGGCACTATAGTGCCAGGAAAACTAGTATGTTTTCCTGGCACTATAGTGGTCCTTTAATGGCAACTTTCTTGTATGTATCTGCAATTGCTATTGCAATACCTCAATTGAATGCTGCTGTAACTTCAATATTTCTATAATATATATGCATATTTAGCCATTACTTTCAACCACTTCCATCTAAGTTTACTTGCACAAATATAGATCTGGGTGTATGGCAAAACAGTTTAACTATATGGTACATATGCAAGGAAAACTATATTGACGTCTTGTTATTAAAATAATTCTGGTAGCTGTAGCAATCCAGAATCACATATTCTTAACATACACTGTTTTAAATTCAGACTTCCTTGAATGATTATTAGATTTCTCTTGAGTTCTACAAGTGATTGGCTGCGTAGCAAACCATGTAATCCAAATGCACCTCTAAAAGGTAATCCATTAGGCATTCCTCAAAGATTGTTGTTACTCCCAGCTGTGATCTCATTAATACAGTGTGGATCCTTTGAGACAGAAATGAAAAGGCCATACAAAACTAGTTTTTCTGCCAAGAAAACACAATTTTATAATCTTAATTTTCAAATCACTATGTTTCAAGATCTTCAATGGATTGCTTACTGATATTCACAACTAAAAAACAAATTGTACTCAAGCTGAAATCAATCCATACTTTTATATCAAATACATTATAAATACCAAAGGAGACAGTCATTCATTTGGCAAAAAAATCACTATGGAATTAGTTTTTTTTTTTTTTTTAGTTTTAGTATTTTTTTTACTAAAAGTAGTAAACATTTTCATAAATGGTAAAGGACAAAAGCCCCATTTATTTTGCACCATAGCTACGTTCACCCAGCAGAAAGAAAAAATAATCTGAACCAGGGCAGCTTGCAAAGACCTGCATTGTCCACAAGTGTTTAACTGCATGTATTTTATGTGAACATTAGGCCCACATACAGGGCCGGATTAACATAGGGGCTGATGGAGCTGCAGCTCCAGGCCCAGGCCCATGGAATAGGCCCATTTGAAAAAAAAAATATATATATATATATATATATATATATATTTTTTTTTTTTTTTCACACACTACTCTTTGGTTTTCCACCTGACTGGTATTTTTCTGGCACAGCTGGTATTTGAGGCTGCCTGTCCAGTGCCAGTATTGCCGTAATACCGGCAATACAAATGCAGGTATTTTTCTCAGTATAAACAGAAATTACTCTGCGATACCAGCACCGGCCAGTAGGGGTGGAGAGAGGCAGGGATGGGAAGTAAGTGCCTCTCTCTACTGATCCGTGGGGGAGCAGCTACACAGCACAGAGAGTCCACACAGCAGCTCTACAGCTCAGGTAAGTGAAGGATGGGGGAAAGGCAGCAGGGAGACAAGGGGACACTGAGAAACTAGGGGACACATGGGGACACAGACACTAGGGGACACAGACACTAAGGGACACATGTGGACACAGACACTAGGGGATACTGGGAGACCAGCGGACACTGAGACACTTGGGGACACTGGAAAACAGAGGGGGACACTGAGACACATGGGGACACTGAGACATAGGGACATTGGGAGACACTAAGACATTGGGACACGGAGACACTAGAGACACAGTGTCCCCTAGTCTCTCAGTGTCCCCTAGTCTCACAGTGTCCCCTAGTCTCACAGTGTCTGTGTCCCCATGGCTCCCAGTTTCCCCATGTCTCCCAGTGTCCCTAGTGACTCAGTGTCTCCATGTCTCCCTGTGTCCCCAAATGTCTCAGTGCCCCATGTCTCCCAGTGTCCCCAAGTGTCTCAGTATCCCCGGGTCTCTCAGTGACATGGGGACACAGTGAGACATGGGGACACTGGGAAAAATGGGAACACGGAGACACTGGGAGACTAGGGGACTGGGCAACATGGGGACACTGACACTGTGATACATAGGGACACTGAGAGACTGGGTGACTTGCGAGACTGAGACACTGGGAGACAGGGAGACCCCACTAGGAGCAGTCCATCTATACAGCAGAATCAAACTGTGAGTAGTTTGTTGGTGATTTTACAGAATTTTCTCTTATGTCACTCCTTATGATTTACATTGTGTGATGTCACGCATAACTAATTAATTATACAAATGTATAAGGCTGGTATTTTTTTTCCAAGAAAAGTGGCAACCCTAACTACTCTTCACATACTCTTGCTTAACCCCTTAAGGACCAAACTTCTGGAATAAAAGGGAATCATGACATGTCACACATGTCATGTGTCCTTAAGGGGTTAAAGGAACACTATAGGGTCAGGAACACAATCATGTATTTCAAACCTTATTATGTTAAAACCACTATTTAGCCCCCATGACCCCCTCGTGCCTCCCTAAATATAGTAAACTCTTACTTGTATTGAAGTCTGTAGCTGCTGGCTCTGTCCCTGTCTGCGTCTGAACTGACTCTGTCTGCTGACATCATCAGAAGTGGTGGTATGAGCAAATTACAATGCTTACCCATAGGATTGGCTGAGACTGTCAACTAGGGAGATCAGGGGCAGAGCCAGCACAAGTCAAACATGGCCCTGGCCAATCAGCATCTCACCATGAAGATACATTGATTCAATGCATCTCTATGAGGAGACTTCTGCATGCAGAGGGTGGAGACACTGAATGGCCGTGCTGCACACTAGGCAGTACTGCCCCAGGAGGCACCTCTAGCAGCCATCTAAGGAGTGGATATCAGAGTTATTTTCTCTGAAAAGACAGTGGTTACTGCAAAAAACCTGGAGGGAATGATTCTACTTACCAGAACAAATACAATAAGCTGCAGTTGTTCTGGTGACTATAGTGTCCCTTTAAATTTGGAAGCTTAAGAGGGATGCATGGGAATAAAACCTGTGTGGACTGGCTGACAATAAAATTAGTCTAGATAATGCAGACTTTGGTCTCTCTAACACTGTGGCATGTCCCCTTTCTTCTACACTCACTATATACACCTTTTCTCTGCCCCAGACTATATACCAGGAACTTCTGCCTGCTAGTAAGATGATAAGGAGACAAGTGGACATGTGAGTGCTAGAGGACAGACCTTAGAAAGCGTGGAGTAGGCGCATCATTTGATGCATTTATGTCAAGCTCAGGGTGCTGTCTGCATAGTATCTCCTTAGTTGGACAGCCTGCATGATTGGCACGCAGCCTGCATGCATTCATGCCAGGCTGGCCTTCCAATTCTTTGGACAAACATGCCCCTTTTTGGGCATGTCCACCCCCTTTTGGCAGTTCTGGTCACGTGATTCGCGCCAGTGGCACACTCTTTTACCCTAATTTACTGGACACTGCTGTTAGGGGATATGGATTTACTTGAAAGATGAAAGCATAAATTAGAGAGAGATTAGCATAGAGTATGTGTTTTTGTATAGCTGCATCCTTTGAGTTTCCCTCCAACACCATCTCTATCAGATACATGATACTTGGGAGGTATGATTGTTTGTGTTTTTGGTCAATAAGATTCTGTAAATAGGCCCATCATAATTGTCAGCACCAGGCCCACTGGGCTCTTAATCTGGCCTTGCCCACATAGTTACTTACCTGAAAAGAGACAAAGATCCATCAAATTCAGCCTTTCTCACATGTTTTTGTTGTTGATCCAAAATAATGCAAAAAAAAGAAAAAGTTTTAAGCGCTTCCAGCTTTGCAACAAACTAGGAAAAAAATCCTTCTTGAACCCAGAATGGCAGTCAGATATCTCCTTGGATCAATAAGCTATTACCCCACTAATTAAAACATACAGTGAGGGAAAAAAGTATTTGATCCCCTGCTTATTTTGAACATTTGACCACTGACTAAGAAATGATCAGTCTATCATTTTAATGGTACGTGTATTTTAACAGTGAGAGACAGAATAACAAAGAAAAAATCCATAAAAACACATGTCAAAAAGTTATACATTGATTTGCATGTCAATGAGTGAAATAAGTAACCATTTATCAAAATGGTTGCGAAATGAAAGTATTTTTAGTTGTAAATTAAATTCGTAACAAAAAAAATCAATCCCATTTGCAACAGAAATTTTTTTTATGATTTTAATTGTAAAATTATTTAACTAACTTAATTTATTGGAAGCATGTTCATGGTGATAAGTGTTACAAGATGAGAAATATGTGTTAAAACATGGACAAAGATTTAGCAAGGTAAAACAGGTGCTAATGTAGGACAATATGCTAAATATTAAAGAATCAACATAAACTAATAAAATAGTAATAATAGTAATAATAATAATAGCAAACTGCATCTGCATAAACTTGATAAATCTTATCCATAGTCTATGCATTCAGGTAAATATTAAATTGTTATAGTAATAATTATATCCACATTCAAGATCCCCCAACAGAGTGGCTCAAGCGATATTGCTCAGGGAAACTGTGAAACTGAAAAATTGAGATTTCTTATTTCAAAGCAGGCAGTGTTAACTTTTATGTGATCTTCCATTATTTAAAAAATAAAAAATAATTAAATATTTAGCCAATAACATCACAATTCAGTTCAGTCCAGGCACAGTCATGGCACACATTACAAACAAAGATAAGAAATATGAAGATTATTTTATTTCTCCTCTTCTCTATGCTGACTATCAGGCAGGAGTGTACGTAGGAGCTCTGGTGCAAGAAGAAAAGAAAGGCCACATTGTGACCCCAGTCTAAACAACAGGGCCGGACTGGCCCACCGGGACACCGGGAAATTTCCCGGTGGGCCGGCACACTAGGTGGCCGGTGCGCGGCCGCCTAGTGTGCACCAGCCCAGGCCGCAATTACAGGGTGACCGGCAGGAGGGGATGCGCTCCCCTCCTGCCGGTCACAGAATGTAGCGTGGCCGGGCTGGCAGACCGGGTAGGGGCATTGGCACTGGGCCAGCCTCTTCTCCTGGGGGGCCCCCCGAGGCTGGCCCTGCTTACACCCGGTGGGCAGGCAGGCTCGCCGGTGCGCGAGGGAGCACTCTCCCCTGAGTGCTTCCTCTTCAGCTCCCTCGCGCACCGCAATGATACCGGAGCCGGAAGATGACGTCATCTTCCGGCGCCGGTATCATTACGCGGCGAACGAGGGAGCTGAAGAGGAAGCACTCAGGGGAGAGTGCTCCCTCACGCACCGGCCAGCCTGCCTGCCCGCCGGGTGACCAGCCCCCCTGGAGCCCAGCAGCACCACTGGACCCCAGGGAATCCCCTCAGCACTCCAAAAGGTAAGGAGGCTGGGGGGACTAAATAAAAAAAAGTGTTAGTGTGTGTGTGTGTGTGTGTGTGTTAGTGTTACTGTGAGTGTTAGTGTTACTGTGAGTGTTAGTGTTACTGTGAGTGTTAGTGTGTGTGTGTGTGTTAGTGTTACTGTGAGTGTTAGTGTGTGTGTTAGTGTTACTGTGAGTGTTAGTGTGTGTTAGTGTTACTGTGAGTGTTAGTGTGTGTGTGTGTGTGTGTGTGTTAGTGTTACTGTGAGTGTTAGTGTGTGTGTGTGTGTGTGTGTTAGTGTTACTGTGAGTGTTAGTGTGTGTGTGTTAGTGTTACTGTGAGTGTTAGTGTGTGTGTGTTAGTGTTACTCTGAATGTTAGTGTGTGTGTGTGTGTTACTGTGAGTGTTAGTGTGTTAGTGTTACTGTGTTAGTGTTACTGTGAGTGTTAGTGTGTGTGTTAGTGTTACTGTGAGTGTTACTATGAGTGTTAGTGTCAGTGAGTGTCAGTGAGTCTGTTACTGAGTGTGTTTGTGTTAGTGAGTCTGTTTGATGTCTGTTAGTGAGTGTGTGTTTGTCAGTGAGAGTGTATGTTTTGTAAGTGAGTGTGTATGTCTGTCGCTGAGTGTGTCTCTGTCAGTAAATGTGCGTGTCTGTTAGCTAGTGTGTATGCGTCTGTTCGTGAGAGTGTGTGTGTTTCTTCAGCACTTACCTTTCTCCAGCGCCGGACTCCCTTGGCGCTGGGGATCCCTCCGCCGCTCAGCTCCGAATGCGCATGCACGGCAAGAGCCGTGCGCGCATTCAAACCGCCCATAGGAAAGCATTACTCAATGCTTTCCTATGGACGTTCAGTGTCTTAGAATTGCGGAAGCTCCTCTAGCGGCTGTCAGTGAGACAGCCGCTAGAGGCTGGATTAACCCTCAGTGAAACATAGCAGTTTCTCTGAAACTGCTATGCTTTTAGCTGCAGGGTTAAAACTAGAGGGACCTGACACTCATACCACTTCATTGAGCTGATGTGATCTGGGTGTCTGTAGTGGTCCTTTAACCCCTTAAGGACATGTCATGATTCCCTTTTATTACAGAAGTTTGGTCCTTAAGGGGTTAAGTGTGTGTGCATCTGCATGCACTGGTGTACATACCGCGGTCGCAGGGGTCGCAACCCCTGCAACCAGGTGCCCGCCACCATGTGTTGCGGCCCCGGCCTGCGCAGAGTAAGCGTGCCGGGGGGCGGGGGGGGGTGCAGGGATCAATTTTCGCACCGGGGCCTGTGTATGCCACTGGGTAGGGGAGCTTCTTTTCCCCTACCCGGTCTGACAGGAACCTGCAAGCGAGAACGCTCCTCCTGCGAGCAGGCAGGTTGGAGCGTTGCCGTGCGTTACCATGGCAACGCTCCGACCTGCCTGCCGTTCTCGCAGGAGAAGAGCGAAGTCAGCCTGCAGCCAGAGGAGCTGCAGGCTGAACAGCACGCACCACCACTGGACCACCAGGGATTGAAAAGTTCCCCCTCTCCCCTGGGCCCTGACCAAAGGTAAAGGGGGAGGGGATTAAAAAAAGTTTTTTTTTATATAAATATATCAATGCTATAACCCCCCCATACACACACTACACTCCTCCCCCCCACCAACAGCACCCCTCCACACACACAGAACCCCCCCCACACACAGAACACCTTCACGCACACAGAACTCCTTCATGCACGCAGAACCCCTCCACACATAAAAAGCACCCCTTCACGCACACAGCACCTCTTTACGCACTCAGCACCCATTCACGCACACAGCACCCCTTCATGCACACAGCACCCCTCCATGCACAAATTTCTTTCATGTTTGAGTGCTAGTTTTCAGTTTTTTTCCCGCTTCCATATCTGCGCACTATGCTGGCGCGATGCATTACGGGGCTGGTATGGAATTTTTTTCCAGGGCTGCTTTTCATTCCCAGTCCGGCCCTGCTAAACAATACACCTGAATGAGATTATGTGTGGAGATGTCCAATTGTAATTGTATTGGCGGAGTGTGAGGATCATGTGTAGAGTTGCATGAGTGTGTGTAATATTAGCATTGGAACTTACCCCCTCCTGGAACCTTGCCCTACTATACTCTGGTGGTCCTTATGTCCACATCGGTGTGTTCTCATTGTGTATATTTGCATATATATTAACATACACACATACAGAAACACAAACATTATTATTGCATATGAATGTGCACACAGACAAGCTCACGCAACTATCTTACTGACACACACATAAACACACACAGGCAAACTCTCAAACAGATAGGCAAATGTACTAACAGGCACATGCAATGACACACGTGAAAGCTGATACATACAGGCAAACTCACATGCACACATAGGCAATCTCACTGATACACAAACTCTCACACACAGACAAGCTCACACATACACAGATACACTCACTGACATACAGACACACTCACTGACATACATGCTAACAGACACACAGACAAGTTCATACACACAGGCAAGCTTAATGGAACAAATGCAATCTCTATACACAGTGAAGCTCACAACCAAACACAGGCAAGCTCACAACCACACACAGGCAAGCTCTCTTTATCTCACACAAACAGGTATGCTTACTCACACAGGGCAGCTCACTGTCACACACATAAAAACTCACTAACAATCAAGTACAATAGCATTCACACACATACACAAGCTCTCTGTCACTCACCCATGCTGGACATTTGAAGTTTATTAGTGGCTGGCCAAAGGCCTGGCTCCATGTATTTGGTTGGTGTTTCCTGGCCTCTTCCTGTGGGTTCTCGAAAAGTATGGGGCTAGCATAATGGGAGGCTGAATTAACATGCCAGGTGCATGTAGGCACTAAATTCTAAGCTGTCTCTGCTCCCCAACCCTAAATAAAGCAAAGTAAAAGTTTATTTGCAAAGTACTCACCCTCCTATGTCTTCTGTAGAACAGTCATATTGATGATACTAGAGCTGCAGGAGTGGTTATACAATGTGCAGAACTAAACGCTTCCCCTGCTCCTCTTGCAAGGCACAGCTTGTGTGAAAGGTTACTAGTGGGCAGAATGGAAGGGATTTATTCCAGGGGTTCCACTTCCTGTTCAGCCTCACATACAGAAATTGGAGGAGCTAAGACAGCACTTAGTTTTACACCTTCTAAAACTGTTCGTGCAGGTTTACTTTTAAGGCTGGCTGGAATACAGAGTACACTGGCCAAGGAACCTGGTAATTATCTCTCACCCGCCTATTTAAGCTCAAAAAGTCACATATGAAGTGCTGAAAACAGGTGCCTCCTAGTTGTCAGGCAATTGTAGACAAGTGCCTACTCTGCTTACAGGACAATCGAGCCTTTGTGTGTATGCGGGGGAGGGGGGTTCTGCAGTTGAACTCAGCCTTATGCCTATTGGGAGAAGATGTGAAAGAGACCTGAATCTTATATTTTATGTCCACAAAACGGAGAGGCTGATAGTAGAGGCAAAGTTTTTTGACATGGCATCTGCACTTGCTCTGAGGTAATTTATTTAGTATATTGCCAAACTGGCAATATATAAAAATGATTTTGCAAGGTGGCAGCCTGTGCCTGGTGTGCACTCTTGGCAGTCAGAACTCCAGGGCCCAATCGCAGAGTTTATAATAATGATTAACAGGTACCTAAGATAGAGATGTCCAGTTCTAGGACAGAGCACAGTTCATTTCTACAGCTAATATTATTTTCCACTCTTAGAAAGAAATATTTGGTAAAAATAGTTAGGATAATATTAATAATCCTGGGAAGAGACAGTTCCCTTTAACACTGGCTGTTAAAGAGTCAATGTTGTGTATATGGATTTAAAGTTTATATAAAATTGCATGCTGAGATAATAACATGATAATTGTATCACAAGACATCCTGTATTTTAGAGAATGTAGATAATGAGGGCTACAGATAGAGAAAAAAGTAATGGGAAGTTGAAGTTGTGTACTGATTGGCTGCTTTGTGTTTTTATCCAGTTAAAATGCAGCTGGGATACGTATTCTGGTCAAAGACCCAAAATGCCCTGACAGGAATATAACATAGTCTTCTATAAAAGACTTTTATATTAACGTTGAGGCCCACCAAACATTGATTGAATTAGCATTGATAAAGAGCTATTGCCCAAAACGTTTGTTTTACTTTGTCCTTCTGAAATGAAAGGTGTAGCATCAGGGGGTGCACTGCAAATTCAAGTTGCGCAAGACTCCTATCTTCTTTTCTTGTCCACCAAACATTGATTTACCTGTGGTCCCCCGCAGTAGATCAGCTGGAGAAGGTTGTTTTCAAGGTCGATTGTTAGAGATATTGAAAACACAAGGGTATGCAAATGCATTTTAGTGGGTCTAACCCACACTTGAGAAAATGCATGCACAGGGTCTGTACCTCATCCAGTGTATTTGTAATATACAAATAAAAAGTCCCTAAATCACTGTACCTTTTGTATTTCTACATTGACCTATGCAAAATGACTTATAGCTTTAAAATGTCCCTGCCAGGTTTTTTTATTTAGGTTTTCCTTTTCTTATGCCCCCTGTATTTTAATAATTAGTCTCCCTCTGTTGCCATTTACTTTAATGTATATTTATTATTTATTACCTTCAGCTGGGTCTCAGTACCTAGGTACCTAGTACCTTAGTACCTAGGTGCAGCCATTTTGTTCTCCTCTGCACATAACTTCTGCTGTTTGCTTTTCTGTGGGATTCATTTCACTGATGGATTGTGGGCAAATGTGATTAGCAACTGAACAGAACCTTGCTTTAAGCCCTGCCCATTGTCAAATTACATTCATTAATTTGACTGCCATATGTGTTCCCACTTTTCTTTATTTAGTTTATGAAAACATGAGTGCTCAGGAAAAACATAAAAAGAGATTCAGATACAGGAAGCTATACAGAAGCAGATTAGAAGATATTTTTGGTGATAGATGTGCTTTTAATTTTGCACATTCTTCTCCTAGAAGAAAGGCAAAAATAATAAAGTGATTAAAAGACATATTGAAACTAAATGGGTTACATTCATACTGTTAATTAAATAACCATGACTACATCTGTTTAAACAAATTGTGTTTCCCCACTTAGCCAATTCAGATACACGGCTATCAAACTGACTATATTTTCTCTTACGTGACAAGTAGTAAATGATGTAATCTTATAAATTAATAATGTACAAGCAAACGAGATAGAATTGATACAGAATCGTATGAGTTAAGTCTAACAGAGAAATACAAGTGCCAAGTTCACCACAGGTTCTGCTGGAGGTTTCGACTGGTTGCTTAGCAACACTAGTACGTGTCTAGAGTGTTCGGCCCAACATTTCAGAACATGAAGAACTGCAAGATGTGCTGTGCAATGGCGGATTATTAAGGAAATTGCTGGATAAAAAAAAGATGAGTGGCTCAAACCAGCATGATACTAAGCTGCTAAGTTTACAGATAGCAATAAGAGGACCCCCAGCTGTGTTAGCCAGGGCTTGACATACTGTAACATTGACTGTCCATGTAGCGAGACATTTCAGTGTATCTTAACTGTTCATTTTTAACTCTGCAGGCACTCTTAATGGAGCTTTTTAACAAAATATACACTGCCTGATGTCGTATTTACTGTCAACCCCAAGGCAGGTTTGCATATAGTGCTGTGACCTTGATCAATAACATTTCACTTTATAGAAATGCTAAATTATTTATAATGTTCATGAATGCATTGTTAATTAATTTCTATAATTGCAAAAAACAAAACAAAAAAACACATTCTTTATCTTCACACTAACTGTTAGACTGAAGTAAGGAATGTGGCGTTTGAATGCAGACGTACCGTATGTAGTACAGATAAAAACGACTGACTTTGAAGCAAACTTCAAATAATGCTTTTCTTTATATCCTGGAATTCATTTTTTCCCATTTAACTTGCAACCATTTCTGACTCGATTTCTGCAACTTGTATGCTTTGATCATTTTTATTTCTAGTTTTATTCTCTGCATTCAGTGTTGTGTTTCTGCACTAAGAATAATAATAATAATACATTATTTGACATATCATTTATAAAATGAATTTATTCAGGACAAGATTTTTACTTTTTCTAATTAAAACTGTTCCCAGCTGATATAGACTGTTCAATTTATAACAAAGCAAAAGAAAGTCTAATGTGGCAAGTGTCACAAAATGTACTTAATATAACACAGTAATGGCAATGTCCGTAGTCAACAAAAAAAACAAACAAACAAAAAAAACAAATTTATCCAAACCAACAGCTAATATAACCAAAATTTAAAATAAATGGAATATAAAAATACATAAAATGTAATTATGTCCAACCAAATAGATAATAGGCCAAATGAATACATAAAATACTATTACATACACACACAATGAAACCAACACTACAGGGAAACATTACTAGCACGCAAAATGGGAACAGTTAAAAAAATATTTTCTACCCCAATTTGTATCCTCTACTACTGTCCTCATTACAGTGCATAGACAGTACCACTATTAATTTAAAGAGAAATAAATAACAGGCATGATTACAGCTTACATGTACAGACTACAACATGTGCGATGTAACGACATGCTTATTACAAAATCAATAAGACCACACTGACCTACTCAGACACCCAAAGACTTTCTAAATGGCTGAATTTATGTTACCCACTTAACTAACACTATTTACATTGCAGGTCTGTACCAAGTCAACAAGTGCCAACAAGTTCTGCAGCACTGTGCGATGGGTGGACTAACAGACACATATTTGTACCAGACGAGGTGGACACACAGGAACAGAGGGATTTGACACAAAAGGTAAGGGTAGGATAAAAAATTAGGTTGCTAGGATAATGTTCATTGAGGGCTTAGTGTTTTGTTTTGATGACAGTTGCAGGAGCTGAATCAGGGTGCAGGGAGGGAAAGCTATTCACAGTTTAATTGATATGCTTTCCTAAAGAAGTTTTCAAAGATTTTTTGAAGGAGTGGAGATTGGGTGAAAGTCTAACAAAGTGGGGAAGGGCGTTCCATAGGAACGGTGCAGCCCTAGAGAAGTCTGTAAGGTGAGCATCAGAGGTAGGAGTACAAACAGAGGTTAGACATAGGTCTCCGGCAAAGCGTAGGGACCTAGATGGGACATATTTGTGTACTAGTGAGGATAAGTAGGTCGGAGAAGTATTGTGCAGAGATTTGTAAGCAAGTATCAGGATCTTAAATTGAGTCCAATATCCTACGGGAAGCCAATGTAGGGACTGACAAAGGGGGAGGCGTGGAAGCTGCGGGCAGACAGGAAGATGAACCTTGCCAGTGCATTCATTATAGACTGTAATGGGGCAAGTTGGGAACATGTAAGACCACTGTGAAGCGGATTACAATAGTCAAGGCGAGAGAGGACAGCGGCATGGACAAGCACCTTTGCCGTATCAGGCAATAAATAGGGTCGGATGCGCGCAATAATTTTTAGATTGAAGCAGCAAGATTTAGCGATTGACTGGACATGAGGGGTGAAGGAGAGGTTGGACGCAAAGAGAACAACTAGGCAGTGAGCCTTGGAGGTAGAGCAGATGGTAGCATCATTAACTTGGAGGGACACAGACAAGGGAGTAGCAACACTTGAGGGAGGGAAGACCAGAAGTTCTGTTTTGGTCAGGTTCAGTTTAATGAAATGAGCAGCCATCCAGTTGGAAATAGCAGAGAGGCAGTCAGAGACATGAGTCAAGAGGGGTAGGTGAGAGATCAAGGGAGGACAGATAAATTTGCATGTCATCCACATAGAAATGATACTGGAAGCCGAAGGAGCTGATGAGTATACCAAGGGAGGCAGTATAGATTGAAAACAATCGGGGACCAAGGAGAGATACTTGGGGAACACCAGCAGAGAGGGATTGGGGAGAATAGGCAGAGCCAGAGAAAGAAACACTGAATGAGCCCTGTGAGAGGTAAGAAGAGCACCAGGAGAGATCAGTATCTCGTAGACCAAGATTATGGAGCATGAGAAGAATCTGGTGATGATCAACAGTGTCAAAAGCAGCAGAAATGTTGAAGAGAATTAGGATAGAGTAATGGCCATGGGATTTTGCAGTGTTAAGATCATTGGATACTTTGGTCAAAGCTGTTTCAACAGAGTGACGAGCGCGGAATCCAGATTGAAGCGGGTCAAGCAGAGAGTTGGATTTGAGGAAGTCTGTCAATTTCGCATACACAACTCTCTCAAGGATCTTGGAGACAAATGGCAGTAGCAAGATAGGGCAGTAGTTGGATGGGGAATTAGGGTCAAGGTTGGGCTTTTTCAGAATTGGTGTTACAGTTGCATGTTTGAAGGGTAGAGGAAATGTGCCAGAGGAGAGGGAGAGATTGAAAATTTTAGTGAGCGACAGAGCAAGAGAAGGAGATAAAGTGCGGAGATATGAAGAAATAGGATCGAGGGAACAGGTGGTGGGGCGAGAGGAACAGAGCAGAGCAGAAACCTCTTCTGCTGTAGTGGGTGCAAATGAGCATAGGACAGCTGAGGAAGTTTGGTTAGGGGAAAGGTTGGTAGTGGATGGAGAGAGATGAGAGATTTCTTCCCAGATTGTAGAAATCTACTCAGTGAAGTGAGTTTCAAAGTTTGTTGCAGTCAGTTGGTAGGAGGAGGAGGCATGACAGGGCACAGAAGAGAGTTAAAAGCATGAAACAGTCATTTGGGCTCCTGGGAGAATGTGAGAATGAGAGAAAAGAGCCAGACTGTAAGAGCGCAGCACAAATTTATAGTGGAGGAAGTCAGATGCTCAGTGAGACTTTCTCCAGCAGCGTTCAGCAGTTCTGGAACATTATTGGAGGTATCAGGTCAGCTTGGTGTGCCAGGGTTGTAATTGGGGGGCGCTTAGTGTGTTTAAGTGTAGAAGGGGTAATGGGTGGGTAGCAGGGTTAAGTGTACCCACACTGGGGTATGCAGATGTCAATGGACCGCAGATGGTGGTCAGACAGAGGAAATGGAACATTGGAGATATTAGAGGTGGTACAGAGATTGGTGAAGATGAGGTTAAGAGTGTTTCCTGCTCTATGAGTTTCTGAATTAGACCACTGTGAAAGTCCAACGAAGGAGGTTATAGAGAGCAGACAAGAGGCATCGGGGCAGTTAGGGTTGTTGATTGGGATATTAAAGTCCCCAATAATGAGGGAAGGAGTGCTAGAGGAGAAGAAAAGTGTTTAATAAATAGCCTAGGATGACCGGGGGATGATATATGATTGCAATTCTTAGAGGAGTGGGTTTAAATAGACGAACAGTGTAAACGTCAAAGGAAGTAAAGGATAGGGCAGAGGGCATAGATTAAAATGTACATTGAGGGGAGAGAAGGATGCCTACACCACCTCCTTTACAGTGGTTTGATCTAGGAGTGTGTGAGAATTATAGCCCGCCATTACATAAGGAAGCAGGAGTAACAGTATCAGAGGGGGTAATCCAGGTCTCAGTGAGTGCAAGAAGTGTGAAAGAATTTGAGATGAAGAGGTCCTGTTGATTTTATATTGCTACAGATGGAACGGGCGTTCCAGAGTACACACTGAATATTGGTAGATGGGGATAGACGGCATTGTATTGGGATGAGGTTTGTGTGGTTTCTGGTTGACTTAGTGTGAGTAGAGTAGATGACGGCCCCTGGGTTGGGAGAGACATTCCCAGCTGCTAGAAGCAGGAGGAGAGATAGAGACTGAAGGTGTGAGCGGGTTTCATATGGATTGATTCTGGGATGAGATCGAGTGGGAGAAGGATGGAGAGAATAGAGAAAAGAGTGCAGGGCATGAGATGAAAGAAGGGGGAGTGCAGCATAGAGGGGTTAATGTGGAGGTTGTAGGGAGGTTGAGGGAAGTAGGTGTAAGGAGAGATTTCGATACTGAGGGAGAAAAGGGAAAATAAGAGGAGGACAAGATAGAGCATTACTCAGATTACCTTATACAAAAATACAGAGTTTACAGGGACTACTTTGGCTCATGTAATTCTCCTATGTTTGACAAAGCTTGACAAAAAGGCAGAGCTACCACTGTCAAGCCTTTTCAAGCTCTCAGATAAAGGCTCTGTCTATGGATGCTCTATCCTCCTTAGACATCAGTGTTGTATTCTCCCACTTACGCAAGTGTTGTATTTAGTGTTGTATTCTCCCACATACGACCATGTCAGGGCTGGCCTTAGGGGTGTGCCAGTTGTTAAGCCACACAGGTCAGAGGGGCAGATCTAAATGTGACTTCCACCTGCTGCTGTTTCTGCTGCTCACTAAGAGGAAGCAGGAAGGCGTCCATGCTTCCCCAACTACTGGACACCAGGGACTTCAGTGAATGCACTCCTCCTTCAGACTATACTGTCTGTACGTGAGAGAGAGAGTTTGGGTGTCTGTAACTGTGTATGTGTGCCTGTCTGCCTGTGACTTTGTGTGTGACTGAGTGTTTGTGAATGTATGTAAGTGTTACATACATATTTTTCACACAGGACAGCTAAAGGCCTAAGGCCGGCCCTGACTGACATCAGCTCCTGGCAGATGAAGCCTCAGGAGCTGAAGAGGACCTCACAGAAGAAAATGGCTGTGGTGAAAATATAAAGCATGGTGTTCTACATTCGGGAGTCCCCACGCAGAAAACCAACCCTAGCAATAATAATAAATGAAATTACTGGGCTTACTTGAATAGCAATTTTCCCATAAAATTCAATGGAGGAATTGCAATGTTTAACACATTCAAATAGATATGCATTATACTCCTTTCTTCAGTAAAAAAAAAACACTATTCCACATATAACAAATACTTAAACTCTCAAAATTAGTTTATACCTCAAATCAAATTTGCAATGAGAAATTCAACAATAATGTTACAATATATATGATAGTTTGCTTACAGGAGAATTAAAAAAATCATGTTTCTTTGACTTGTGTGAATATTTAGGAGCAACCACAAAACAAACAGTCACTGCATTCTGATGATGCAATTTTTTATTTTCAAGCAAGAGAATACAGACACTTGGAATTGCAACTATAAATCCGTTCTATAGTAATTGGGAAAAAAAAGTATTGAATTAAATTTTTGGACCTCAATAAGATTGTCTGATTGAAAACAACAAAAGAGCTGCTTCTGTGCGGATAGATTACAAGCAAGAAGGAGTAGACAGGAAGCTTAACAAACACAACAGACCTTCATTCAGATGTGTTTGTTAGCTTGGCCATAGATTGTTGTATAGTTGCTTGGTGATCAAAATGCAGAACTTTGCTATAGTATTTACATATAAATCGATTCTTTGTTATGTTGTATACCTGTCAATATGAAATTTGTTTATTTCTTCCTAAATTAACTTTGAGCTTTAATATTGTTATAAATGTGCCTGGTGTAGATTTCAGGTTCATTTTGGAGCTGGTGTTCGAATTGACCTTGGGTGTTTTGCACCAGTGCACCTAACTGTAATTGTATATTAACAATAGAATATCGATCTTCCTTGTGTTCTTTTCTTCTGGTGCTGTCAAATGTGAGAGCTTGGGGTATAGTGCTGAGTGGTCAAATGATTTCCTAGTTTTTCTAACAGAGAAAATCTATCTAAACGCACCATCATTTTACAATAGCATTAAAATGATCTGCATTATAATCATTTTCTTTAAACCCAAGCTGTTTAGGCCAAGATTTAAATGTCCCGTCTTGTGCACATCAAAATAATTATTCTAGTGACCAAGTAAACAATGTACATCCTTCAAATTCCTCACAAAGTACAAAGAACATTTTATAACAGCAGACCATAACATCTTTTGAATATGTTTATATTTGATGTCCCATCTTATCACCATAGGCCAATAAACATCTAAGGTGAACCAGCAAATGTAGAATAAACTATATCCAATATATGTATCTGTTGTACTATCCTTGTAAATAAATGGGAGACTAGGCATATTGTTCAAAGCCTAACTCACTACAGGAAGATCAGAATATAATGATTTCCTGTCGATGGATTTTATTTATTTATTTTTACACATTGTATTTTTGGACAAATGGAAATTGAATAAATGCTTCAAACATCTAAAGTGTTTACACCAAGTGTGGATTGTAGACAACAGATATGGTTACAAAGTGGAAATTGATTACAGTGAAGCAGATATGTCCCAAAATAATTAGAATTACCATTATATTGAAACCCCACATTACTGTAGCACATAGCACATTGATAGCGTCACCCAGACCACTTAATCTCAATGAAGAAGTATGGGTGCAAATGGCCTGCCCTTTCAATCCTGTAATGTAAAACTTCTTGGCTGTCATAATGACAGCTACTAGAAGCGCTTCTGCTGCACTGACCAATTAAAACTCATTCACATGAAGCAAAAACCCCATAGGAAAGCAGTGATTCAATACTTCCCTGTAAGGAAGCCAGAAGTGAAGGTGTGAGAGGCGTTTGCCAAACATGCACATTTGATCCTCAATGCTCAAAGAGCATTGAACTAGACCACACCAGAGGAGGCCATGCCTTCTCCATGATGTCACAGGAGGTGAGGTGGAAAGATCCTCATCACTGAGGGAGGCTTGGTACTGGATAAAAAGTAAGTAAAATGTTTATTTAAAAAAAAAAAAAAATTTTTTATTGCAAATGTGTGTTTGTGGGGGAGGGGAGTTGGGGTACTGTACACTATGAACACTATAGCATTAGGAATACAGGTTTGTATTTCTAACACTATATCTGTCCTTTAAGATCTGAAATTATAAAGGGCAACATTTTATATGATCAAATGCAACTGCAAGAACTTGAAATCAATTACAACTTATTTTTCATTTTATTAACTGCATACTATGTGGTGACTTATTTGGTAACAAATTGCGAGCAAAAAGAAACAAAAGTAAACCCAGGCCAGTTAGAATTAAATTAATGCACGATTACCTTGAAGAATAAATACATAAAAATTACAGTATGTCTGGAGGCAAATAAATAAAAAATGTGGTTCAACCTACCGTCGACTGGCTTCGATTGATTTTAAGTGTACAGCTTCCACATTTCTCTAGAGAGTAATGTAAATATACAGCAAATTACGTGTGAATGGACACATCCATGAAAAGGAATATGTCCCATTTATAATTCAAGAAGTCCTTTTCTTCTCTCTGAAAAGCTGCCACTACTGCCATTCTTGCAATTTGTTTTATATTTAAAAGTTTTATTTTATATGTCATCCATTTTTCAATTTACCATCTTATTAAAATGTACTACAATAGAATATGACTGTGCATCGTTTTTGTACTTTAATAACTGAAATCCCTGCACATTATTGAAAAGTAATATCCATGAACCCTAACTGAAAGGAATTTCATGTTAAAGGATTATACTGATAGATAGTAGCATTGTTAAGGTAAAATTAAATGCATTCATTGGTTTCTCAATGTAATGCTGTTGCATTTTGCCATTTTAGATATACTAATATGTGGGGAATTCAAAGTAAATTTCAAATGAAATGAGCATTGGGGGAAATATTGAGGACTGTAAGTTGCAAGTCATACCACTTACCAATGTTTCCTAAGCAATGTTAATAAATTAATACATGCATTGCCTCAATAATGGAGTTGTAAATATATTCTTTATAGTGATTTAGAAGAATATTTAAGAGACTTTTACCCAGAGTGGTTGAAAATGCTTAAAGATGTACTGTCACTTCCAGGGAAGTGATAGTATCCCATCCTCTCACTCTTGTAAATGCGATTGTAGTGTTTACCAAGGTGAATAAAGTAGCAGAGGTAATTAAGTAAAAAATGCACTTCCTTCTGCTGGAATGTGGATTGTAGGCTATGGATAAATTCTGTATGAGTGCATGCATGCACACCATTTTTCTTCACTAGCACTGTATATACACAATGTTATATGTTCAAAAAATATGGCCCTGCAGGGGATAACTTATTTTTAGACTTGTGCAGAGCTTCTTCCCAAAAAGTTTTTTTTGGGGTGGGGTTAACAGAATTTAGTTCATGCCGCTGTTTGGCTCAGGTAAATTTTGGTAACAAAACAATTATTAGTAAGGTCATTCAGACTGCCAGAACAACAGTAAAATGCTGCCCATGACTGTACTGACATTTAAAAGCAGATACAATTTTGCCTGGCCTAATGGCTAAGCTGTCACAATGCCTGCCCCTTGGGGCATCGTGTAATTACCAAAGTGATGTTTATTCTGTGTACTGATTTACACCAACTCATTCCTATTTTTCTGATGCCTCATGATGACATCATATATGACATGGAATCCTCCCATTGGTCTCCTCTTATAATGTCAGTCTATGTGGCGATGTTTGATGATTTGTATACACTTGTGACATCATGGCCCTCTGTAACCAATCACAACCCAGTATAGGGTATATATCCTGGTGGTTCTTGTTTCCATGCACTGTCATGATTTCTGTTTCTCGAGTGTATGTTTTTGTCTATACTTTCCTGAGTTTTTTACTTTGGCTTGACTGACTATTCTTGCTCTCTATTATCCTGACCTTGGCTTAGTTTCCGCATTCCTCTGTTATTCTTGATTTTGCATGTTTATGTTTATTCTGTCTCTTCTTATATGTTTATATGTTAAGTGCTAGCCTGGTCACTCTAAGGGCCAGTACGTATTCATATTTTTTACTTTACCTAGGTTTGTGTGTTAGGGTCATGTCAGTCTTGACATATGCAATATCAGCCATTTTTGAATGCCAATTGAGTTTACAAAATTAGACTATTATATATTATATAACTATTATATGATTGATTGTACCCTTTTCCTTTTTCTATCTTGTATTAATAAAAAATGGGGAAGCATTGTCATAATCCCGCGGGCGGCTGCGAGGGGAGGCTGCAGTCCGCTCGCGGCACTCACCCTCCAGCCGTCCGCGGTCCCCTTCTCCTCGTGCGCTCGGCGAGCGGCAGCCTCCCAGCCTCGGATGCCGCCCGCGTCTTCCTCTTCGTCCCCCAGGGGCAGCATGCATGACGCTGCACGCTGGGAGACTGCCCAGTTTTGAAAACGCCGGGGTCAGCCAGCTGACCCGGCATTAAAGGCACAGTGCCTCAATCGCAGTGGGAGGTATAAATATCTCCCACGTGTGATTGTTAACTCTGATTGGAAATTATCCAATCAGAGTTAAGCAATGGGTTTAAACACTTACCTTTCCTGTCTCTCTCTGCCCTGTTGTGGTCTTTGCTTTCTAGTATTGCTGTTCTACTTGTGGTTCTCTCTGGTTTACATACTCTCTGGCTTGTTTATCCAACCTTGTGTCTTTCTCCTACCCTTTGACCTCGGCTTGTCTCTCGTTATTCTGTCTTCTGGTTTCCCTTACTCAGCTTGTCTCTGTCAGGGTACCTGTTGTCTCTACCTCAGAGGAGGTGAGATACTTAGACGTTCATCCTCTCAGAGGGGTTGACTCACTCGTTCCTCGCAGTTCTCGCGGTTGTTTACACGCCGGCCGCGAGGGATCCACTTCCTTTTATGACGCGGCGCTCAGTAGCCGACGTCATGACGACAATCCGTTCCGACCTGTCAATCAAGTCCCGACCACGAATCAGGACTCGTCGGGGGCGTGATTACCTATCTAGAACCAGGGCATAAAGTAGGGCTTTATGCATTTGTTCATTGCCCTGTCGTGGTTCTAGCTTGTCTAGTCACTCAGTGCTCTTGTTATCTATTTGTCTCTTTGGTTTTGACCCGGCTTGTTTGTTCTATCCTGCTTACCTCTATTACCCTTTGGCTCGGCTTGTCTCTCGCTTATCTGCTCTCTCGTTCCCTCGACCTCGGCTTGTCTGTAGACCATTCTTTGCTTACTCCTTACGTTAGTCCGGCCATTCTAAGGTCCGGTATACGTACCTACCTCCTGTTTGTACTTTGCGTGTTGGATCCCTGTCCCAATCCTGACATTACGACAGGGCCAATGGATCCTGCAGGTACAAACACTCAGGTTGGTTCTTCCGACTCTAGATTTGAGGCCATGGATCATAGAATGGGTCAGATGGCTCTAGCGCTGCAGGCTTTATTATCTCGTTCTAATAATCAACCAGAAGAGATGCGTACTACATCCATCTCCCCTGTAAGTTCAGGTCTAGAGGTAGCCACAGTAGGTGCTTCTTCCCGTATTACTCCTCCTGTACGTTATGGTGGCTCTCCGGATAAGTGTCGTGGTTTTTTAAACCAGATAGGTATTCATTTCGAATTACAACCCTGCTCCTACCCTACAGATAGGGCGAAGGTTGGATTCATTATCACACTACTCATTGATAAGGCTCTGAGATGGGCCAATCCATTGTGGGAGAATGATAACCCGTTAGTCTATAATTATAATGCCTTTGTCGCTGCTTTTAGAAGAACTTTTGACCCTCCAGGAAGAAAGGTCAATGCAGCTAGATTATTGTTGCGCCTTAGACAAGATAACCGAACCCTTGTGGATTATGCACTAGAGTTCAGGTCCTTGGCGGCAGAAGTTAAGTGGAATGAACAGGCTTATATAGACGTATTTTTAAACGGATTATCAGATGAAATTCTAGACGAGGTTGCTACAAGAGAGCTTCCTGAAAATTTGGAGGATTTAATTTCTTTTATTTCTCGTATTGATGAACATTTAAGAGAGAGGCAGAACACTCGAGATAGAACCCGTAGACCTTCCTTTAAACTAGCTCCCTCATTTCAAAGTCCTGAATCCACAACCTCAGCTTTTCCAGAACCTATGCAGATAGGCAATACTCGCCTCTCAGAAGAAGAGAGACAGTACAGGAGAAGGGAGGGGTTGTGTATGTATTGTGGAGTAAGAGGTCACCTACGCTTAAATTGTCCTAATCGCCCGGGAAACGCTTGCACCTAAGTTTCTCTAGAGGACAGGCCTTGGGTGTTTCTATTTTGTCCTCTATACATAATTATAAAGATCACAGGCTTCTGCTACCTATTTCTTTAGCTTGGGAAAAGGGAGTACTAAAAACTATGGCGTTGGTAGATTCCGGAGCTGCTGAGAGCTTTATTGACCAAGTTTTTGTTACTAAACACTCTATTCCATCCCAGCTAAGGGATACACCCTTGGCCGTTGAGGCCATAGATGGTAGACCATTATCTGAACCTGTTATTTTTCGTGAGACCATACCTGTTAACTTAACTGTTGGTATCCTACACGAGGAAGGTATATCCCTTATGCTTATTTCATCTCCTTCTGTTCCTATAGTCCTGGGGTATCCGTGGTTAAAGAAACATAACCCTATTATTGATTGGGAACTAGGGGAGATAGTCTCATGGGGCCAGGGTTGCCAGAGCAGGTGCTTACAGAAAGTCTCACCGGTTTGCGTAGTTAACGCACCGGCTAATTCTACCCAGTCTACAGACGTACAAATACCGTCTCTGTACCTGGATTTAAAGGCAGTCTTTGACAAAAAGAATGCTGACACTTTACCTCCACACAGGTCCTTTGACTGTAAGATCAGACTCCTGCCTGGGACCATGCATCCGAGGGGTACGGTACACCCTTTATCCACTAAGGAGAACTTAGTCTTAGAGGAGTATATTCATGAGAACCTAGACAAAGGATTCATTAGGAGATCCTCCTCTCCTGCCGGGGCCGGGTTTTTTTTTTGTGAATAAGAAGGATGGCATGTTAAGGCCTTGCATTGATTATCGAGGCTTGAATAAAATAACGATTAGAAATGCCTACCCGATTCCTTTGATTACTGAGCTCTTTGATCGTCTAAAAGGCTCCAAGATTTTCACCAAGTTAGATCTCAGAGGGGCGTATAACTTGGTGAGAATTCAGCAGGGAGACGAGTGGAAAACAGCGTTCAATACCCGATATGGGCACTATGAGTACACGGTAATGCCTTTTGGGCTCTGTAATGCACCGGCAGTATTTCAGGACCTGATCAATGAAGTTCTTAGGGAATTTCAACAGGATTGCGTTATTGTATATTTGGATGATATACTAATACACTCTAGAGAAATTGAGACCCACCACAGACAAGTCAGAAGGGTATTGCGCAAACTTCTACAACATGGGTTGTACTGCAAATTGGAGAAATGTAGTTTTGACCAATCTCAGATAAACTTTCTTGGTTACGTGATTTCTGGGGACGGGTTTAAAATGGATCCGGATAAACTCCAGTCTATTTTAGATTGGCCATTACCCAGGGGTCTCAAAGCCATTCAGAGGTTTATTGGATTCTCCAATTATTATAGGCGTTTCATTAAAGGATACTCTTCTATTATTGCTCCTATTACCAATATGACCAGACAGGGGGCTGACACTAAGACTTGGTCTACTGAAGCTCTCGTTGCTTTCAAGACACTCAAGGAACTTTTTGCTTCTGCACCAATTTTAGTTCACCCTGATACGACTTTGCCTTTTCTACTCGAGGTAGACGCCTCAGAGACAGGTTTAGGCGCTATCTTGTCTCAAAGGTTAGGTGTGGATAAACCGTTACATCCATGTGGTTTTTTTTCCAAGAAATTATCTGGGCCTGAAAGCAGATATGACATTGGTGACAGGGAACTACTAGCGGTCATCATGGCTTTAAAGGAGTGGAGACATTTATTGGAAGGGACCTTGCATCCTGTTACAATTTTGACGGATCACAAGAACTTGTCCTATATTGGGGAGGCCAAGCGCTTGTCCGCCAGGCAAGCTCGTTGGTCCTTGTTCCTCACTCATTTCAATTACGTGCTCACTTATAGACCTGGTTCTAAGAACTCTAAAGCCGATGCTTTGTCTCGCCAACATGAACCTTCTACTATATCTGAGGTGGTTTTGTCTTCTATAGTTCCCAAGTGCAATATTATCGCCAACACGAGTCTCAGGATTCATTCTCCGTTGCTTGCTGAGATCATGAAGTTACAGCATCTGGCTCCTAGACAGGGTCCTGGGGCAAGGTATTTCGTTCCTCCTGAACTCCAACTGGAACTGTTACAGTGCTTTCACAACAGTAAGGTGGCCGGGCATCCTGGCATTCGCAAGACGTGTGCCTTGATTTCCAAAGATTTCTGGTGGCCTTCACTACGTAAGGATATTAGGGATTTCGTCGGAGCATGTGAGGTCTGTATGAAGACTAAACAACCTCATACGCTTCCATGTGGGTTTTTGCATCCCTTGGAAATTCCCGAGAGACCGTGGTCCTGTCTGGCTATGGACTTCATTGTCGATTTGCCTGTTTCTAAAAAACAGACTGTTATCCTCACGGTGGTTGACAGGTTTACTAAGATGGCTCATTTCGTGCCCTTACCGAAACTTCCATCTTCTCCCGAATTGGCTGAGATATTCGCGAGAGAGATTTTTCGCTTACATGGGATACCCTCCGAAATTGTTTCTGATAGAGGTTCCCAATTTGTTTCCCGTTTTTGGAAATCCTTCTGTTCTCAACTGGGCATCAAATTGAATTTCTCTTCTGCCTATCATCCCCAGTCTAACGGAGCTGCTGAATGCACCAACCAAAAGATTTAACAATATTTGCGTTGTTTTGTTTCCGAACACCAGGACGATTGGGTCGGTCTGATTCCTTGGGCGGAGTTTGCACACAACAATCTCGTTTGTGATTCTACTCGTTCTAGCCCCTTTTTCATGAATTATGGCTTTCATCCTTCCATTCTTCCCTCGGTTTCTCCTTCCCAAGGGGTACCGTCGGTTGATGTTCATGTTGCCAATTTGAGGAAGTTGTGGGATCAAACTCGACAAATTCTCCTGCATAATTCCGCGTTGTTCAAGAAACACGCTGATAAGCGTAGAAGGGCGGCTCCGGTTTTTGTTCCAGGTGATAGGGTATGGCTGAGTACCAGAAACATTCGCTTGAAGGTCCCTTCTATGAAATTCGCCCCTCGTTACATTGGTCCTTACAGGGTTCTGACTCGAATTAACCCAGTTGCGTATCGTCTGGCCCTTCAATCTGCCTTACGCATTCCTAACTCCTTTCATGTTTCCTTGTTGAAGCCTCTAGTATGTAACAAGTTTTCCTCCACTGTATCCTCTCCTCGCGCTGTTCAGGTTGAGGGTCAGGAGGAGTATGAGATCAACTCCATCCTCGATTCTCGAATCTCTCGGGGGAGGTTACAATATCTTGTTGACTGGAAGGGATATGGTCCTGAGGAGAGGACTTGGGTACCTCAGGAGGATGTGCATGCTCCTCGCCTCCGCAGGGCTTTTCACTCTCGTTTTCCATCTCGCCCCAGTTCCTTCCGCCCGGTGGGCGTTTCGGAGAGGGGGGGTACTGTCAGGGTACCTGTTGTCTCTACCTCAGAGGAGGTGAGATACTTAGACGTTCATCCTCTCAGAGGGGTTGACTCACTCGTTCCTCGCAGTTCTCTCGGCCGTTTACACGCCGGCCGCGAGGGATCCACTTCCTTTTATGACGCGGCGCTCAGTAGCCGACGTCATGACGACAATCCGTTCCGACCTGTCAATCAAGTCCCGACCACGAATCAGGACTCGTCGGGGGCGTGATTACCTATCTAGAACCAGGGTATAAAGTAGGGCTTTATGCATTTGTTCATTGCCCTGTCGTGGTTCTAGCTTGTCTAGTCACTCAGTGCTCTTGTTATCTATTTGTCTCTTTGGTTTTGACCCGGCTTGTTTGTTCTATCCTGCTTACCTCTATTACCCTTTGACTCGGCTTGTCTCTCGCTTATCTGCTCTCTCGTTCCCTCGACCTCGGCTTGTCTCTAGACCATTCTTTGCTTACTCATTACGTTAGTCCGGCCATTCTAAGGTCCGGTATACGTACCTACCTCCTGTTTGTACTTTGCGTGTTGGATCCCTGTCCCGATCCTGACAGTCTCCTGACTATTCTTTGTGTGCTTAGCCCGGCCACTCTAAGGTCCAGTACTGCACCTTTTCTGTGTGTATGTTAGCGTGTTTTGGTTCCCAGAATCGTGACAAGCATGAGGTATTTCAAATTCAAAAGAGGGGATTAATCCAAAATGGAAAAGAAAAGATCAGTAGGCAATTGATCACCCACTCACCCACCCTGGCAAGAACACATTTTTCCACATGTCCAGTCTGTAGCGTCTGTGACCATGGATGAAACAGTGCACTTTAAGCTTACACCAAATGTATGTGCAGTGGCAGCAGGGACCCCAAGACTCGGAAAGACAGGCCAAAACCACTACAATGTAAATTCGTTGTTCATGTTTTTTTATGTGGTTTTCTCTTTTAATTCACCAGATGATGAGGGGTGCAACTTTCACTGTCTTACCTGCCTCTGTTAACTTGTGGCACTAGACTACATCATTAACAGAATCAGATACCACACCTGTGGACTTCCTGCCTGCCCAAATTCCTTCTTGTTATCATTCTCCCCTTACTAATACATACATACTTGTAGTTTATTTGTAGATGTTGCCTCACACTGATACTGAGAACGCTTTACACACCTCGTATCACTTATGTGCATCACAATTCCCACTTTGCAAGTAAGCCTTCTTAGAGGAATGCAAAGTGGCCCCAAATTTTGCTTTCTTGGTGCAATACAGTACGATCAACCCTTTGCATAGCATCAGCTAAAGATGGATGTGCATCACTGTCAGAGAAAGCTGCAACAACACTAGACTGTGCAGAGGCATTTGGTTTATTAATGCTAATGCAAATATTGATTGATATGCCAGTAAGTAATGTTGATGGTGTTTATGCCTTCAGGTAAGAGTGCGCCTGGGGGCCTCCTGGCACCATAATAACTTAATTTAGAAGAAGTTGTTATGGTTCCTGTAGTGTTCATTTAAGTTTAGCTACACCGAGCAAAGCACGAAGAGGTAAAAGGATTGCATGTCTGACAGCCATTTGGTGTAACAAGGTTAATTTATAAAAGTGCCAACTTCTATTGAAATTTAAACTTTTTGTAAAAGGAAAAACAAAAGATACATTCTTCACACACACAATACAATTCAACAAGTTGACATGTTTTAGGGGTCTGGAGTGTCCCTTTAAAGGTTATGTGATAGGGTTCAGTGGAGATGAGCTATCTAATTAGAGCAAGCCCTATTCCTGTATTTAATTAATATGTTATAGCACGACTATACATTTTTTCATATTTATCTGAATCCAATTCTGTATTGTATGTTCTATGAGATTGCATTGTCAACAAGTTGTACTGCCCATGTATTTCTATTTTTTTCCCAACACTTGTTGTAAAACTACTAGAATATTAACCTTTTCAATCTACCTATATCAACCCAAATATTGCCAGAGACCTAAACCTATCTATCCAATATTACTGATATTTCTATGCTATTTGGTTTATTTAAGTTGCATATATATATATATATATATATATATATATATATATATATATATATATATATATATATATATATATATATATATATATATATATATATATATACACACACACACACACACACACACACTATCAAGGACTCTGAGACACAAAGTTATTTTTTCTCTATTCTCTCTTCACATGGGTTACTAATGAATCGCCCACTTAAAGTATAACAATACCAGTAAATTATAATGTATCCTTCAATTAACTTAATAAGGTGAAGAACTTCAGAAACAAGGAAAACCAAGCCATAATTAACTTTTATTATTATTATTGTTATTAATAATAATAATAATAATAATAATAATAAAAAGAGAGATTACACTTGTTAAAATCAATGTGTGTATCATGGTGGCTTACCTTGAGTTCATGGAGTTAGCCATATCTAAATCCTCATTAGCTAGAATCACCTCTTATCCAACCAAACACAGGTGCAGGTAATCAAAATCAAGGGTGTTTTCACAAATCAAATGGCACTTCAAAAATGTGGTCTAAGCTGGGTCCAGACTTTCAAATTGAATATGATATTGGAAGACCACTTAAAGATGGCTATCTCCACAGAACAATAATTAGCCAAGAGGCACACTAAAGATTGAAATTATACACACACAAGCTATATCATTTTCACTGATAATAAAATGTCTTTTTATAGAAGATTGCATGTAAATAATATTGGTCTCCGATGAAGGCACAAAACGTGTAAGTGTCATTGTGATGGTGTCTTTCCTCTGCTGTACAATCTCAGCCACTTTAACATGAGGGAATAAAGGTTAACTGTTTTAAATTTACTTATGGACAGTATGGGCATTTTTTCATTTTTCTCTCTACTAAATATTTTCTCTCTATACATATTATTTCACTGTATTATATCAATAGAGCAACGATCTCATATTAGTCCCTGCTTTGTGTAACAAATGCAAAATATTATCAATCTTAGCTTCACATTTAAAACTCATTATGTTTCTATGCCATACCTCTTGAAGATTAATAGCACAAAGCCAAAGTAATAGCTTTGCCAGTTTAAATGCTTATATTTTAACATTTCATTTGAAGTTGTCTGGTAATTACATTATCTCGCTTCTGGACGATTTGTAAAACTCTTTTCTAATAATAACAAAATGTAGAATATAGCAGTATTAGGTCCATCTTTACTGAAAATGTACAGCCAGGAAAAATAAGCTTATTTGAACACAATGAAGAACAAAGGTACAATTACATAAATGTAGAAGTCTTAAAATCATTTAGCTCTTTTTTTCCCTCTAGGGACAATGAGTAATAGTCAAGACTGAATGACCTCACTTGTTAATATAAGAGAGCAGGACTATTATCGGGTCAGAAAAAAATGGTAGTTTAAATATCTGTTATCATCATATAAGCGTAGAACATTTTCAGTGCTCCCACACCTGTTATATTTTACCATTTGAGTATTAGGCAAGAAACTCAAAATAGTGTGCAACAAAGTGCATACAGAGATGTTAAAGAGTACTAATTTTGTTTTTACATATATATAATACATGAGTTTGAATTCTAGAAAAAACATGAACTAGGATTGTGGGTAAAACCTTGTTCCCACCTTTGATATCATGCATGACATGAAATTATTTACCCATTCTACTTTTCTCAGTACCACCTTACTTCAAAACATAATAATGACACAAGCCCTAGCATCATTAACTATTGCAATTAATGTAAGAATTTGTGTTTTTTAGTTTGCATAACATATACATGCGCATCGCTGGGGGGGCTCCTTGGCCCCGAATATCCGTGGCCCCAAAGGTAGCCATTAAAATAATCCCTAGTCTTGTGCCGCTCTCTCTGCCCAGTCTGCTCTGTGAATTTTGGTTGGGAGCTGACGAGAATCACAGAGCACACCAATGAGGAGAGCAGCACAGAGCAGTATACTTGAAATTAACTAGAGTTCATTTATTCACTAGAGATTATTTAGCACTAGCACTATTTGATTTGTCTCCCAAGTTAAAATCAGTGTAGGACCCACCGATATTGTGGTACTGTGATGTAGTGGTGTGCTTAATACAATATGGCAATATGGTGGAACTGAGTCGCCATATTTGTTTGCTTTGATTTTAAGAAGTCTTGTAAAATTTGAAACAGTAGTTTTGTGTTTTGTGCTGTTCCTTAATCTGTATTTTGTATAAATTGTGGCACCACTGGGAATGCATGTATGTTTGTCCAGACCAGATTCCTTCTGGGTCGATCACCCCGCCCCACCTCCCTGTTTCAGATGCCCCTTTGGAGGTGACCGCCGGAGAATATCCTTTTGAAGATGTTGTGAACAGTAATGTCACTTTTATAATAATTCTTATTGATATAGAGCAGATAAATGATATGCATTGTGAATACATACATAAAAGCACTATCACTTTAATTATTTAGTTATGACACAGTATTTTTTTAATTGGGGTTTTTATCATGGTAATTTTGCATATTATTTATATTCACAATGCTCTTACACATATTAATTCAATATACTTTAGTTCTTTTAGCACTAGTACTATTTGTTTGCCTCCCATGTTTAAATTAGTATAGGACCTACCGATATTGGGGTACTGTGAAGTAGTGATGGGCTTAAACAATATGGCTATATGGTGGTACAGAATTCCTATATTTGTTTGCTGAGATAAGGGATTTTAAGTAGCCTTGTAAAATATAAACCTGTTATTGTGTTTGTGTGCACTGTTCCTAACCTCTATTTTGTATACTAGAAATCCAGCTGTGATGCCACCAAGTTTCGAAACTCAAGCCTTGGGCCTATTTTGACTCTAGTAATGCCCCTGAACATATGTATGTTTAGTTACATATTCTCCACTAAAGCGTTTTTCAAACCTCTGCATCAAGTGAAAAGCAAAAACATTTTTAATTAGAAATAGAATTTTTTCATAAATATAAAGTGAATGTTTAGTGCATAACAAAACAATTTTTTTCCAGACAAAAGCAATAATATGAACATCGTTATTGTGCTTCATTTAGCAAACACACATGCTGCTTTTAGGTTTTATTTTCACAGTAGAATGCAGTAAAAGTAATCTACTATTCTAAATTGAATTGTTTTTCTTTGTTGGGAATAAAACTTAGTTTGCAAATTAATACAGTTAAAGCACCGTAATAATTCAATTTTGTAAACACTTTTGCCAATATTTTTCAAACGTTATACTTGGCTTAATTTGTCTAATGCTATATAAGTACTTTTTAAACAATAAATAGCAAGATGAGAGAAAAAAAGGTTTGCTAAAAGATTGATTTAAAAGACTGGAATAAAAAAATCATATTGGAATTTTTTTTAACATAAAATAAAGAATTTAATAACATTTTAAAAATGTTTAAACATGCTTGACAACTGTAGAGCACAACCCTATATGCAGATAATGTACAGTAGGTGTGTTTATCATGAGAATAGTTTATGAATATGATGTATTAATGATATAAATATTTCTGAATTTGTTATTAAATGCCAAATGAATTTGTAATGTAAAATGGTAATGCGTAAAAGTCAGAATATCAGTAACATATTCAAGAGTTATCAACTAAAATACAAGGATAACTAAACAAGGATAACACTGACTAACCTTTCTTTTGGGAACTTTTTTGAGACAAAGTATTAAATCTGCCTTTTTTGTTCCTTCTGTTGCATATGTTTCATCATGTTGCTTTTGAATGTACATCATTTTTCCAGTGAAACAAGAGATTTCTTAATATTTCAGTCACTTTTTTCATAGGAAAAAAAAATATTTTTTCCCCACCAGTCAAATTTTGGCAGTCTTCTGTGATATGACTTATTTCGAAGGCGAAAGGTGAACACTTTTTAGATAATTTTTAACAACTTAATACATATGATGAAATTACAGAACTAAAATTGGAGAACAATCTCCCCGATTGTTCTGATGAAGACAATTGACATCCGCCTAATATAGACTGTCAATAAAGATTGAGTGTCATCTCAATATTTGTCATTTCTTTTTGTTTTTCTGTTTATAAATGATGGATATCTGTATAATGATCTTTAATTCTCTATTTTACTTATGAGTTAATTTAGTTTAGTTGCAATCTTATACAGTGATGCTGACGACCTACCATAAAATAAGATGTAGACTATTAAAGGAATACTTTAGTGTTAGGAATACAAAGATGTATTCCTAACACTAAATTGTCTGTCTGGCCATGGGGCTTCACACTCTCTGTCCGTGTAAGGGTTAAAAAACCCTTTTCTTAACTTACCAGATTGAGCACAGTGGGTGCATGGAATCAGTGCTTTCCTATTCGTTTTTTCTTGACGCTGGATGTCCTCATTTCAAATTCCCTGAAACTGTAGGAAGCGCCTCTAGTGGCTGTCTGGTAGACAGTCACTAGAGGCAGTCTTAAAGTGATACTATAGTCACCAAAACAACTTTAGCTTAACCTGATAATACCGTTACAACGTTCTATGCCATCCCGCATATAATAGACTTTAAAGGTGTTCTGGCAGCATAGAACACCATAATGTCTTTCAGCCACGGAGTCGCCAGGATACTTACTTTCCAGGCAATCCGCTTCAGGAGGACTGCCTGAAAATCCAGTCAGTCTTTCCACAGCAAATCAAGCCCCCGCGGGCCATGTGATCACTCTCAAAGAGCGATCATATGGCCACAATAGCTGCATGTAGATCTGCCTGTAGGGGGACTGCATGAGCTGTCAGGCAGTCCCCCTAATGGTGGAAAATGGGGAAAAAAATATTATTAAACGCATCAGAAAAATTATATGTATATATAAATATATATATATATATATATATATATATATATATACACATACACATATAATTACAATAATAAATAAATATAATATTAAAATAAATAAATAAAATGATTTAAAAAAATAAATTACTTACATATACAGGGAGTGCAGAATTATTAGGCAAATGAGTATTTTGACCACATCATCCTCTTTATGCATGTTGTCTTACTCCAAGCTGTATAGACTTGAAAGCCTACTACCAATTAAGCATATTAGGTGATGTGCATCTCTGTAATGAGAAGGGGTGTGGTCTAATGACATCAACACCCTATATCAGGTGTGCATAATTATTAGGCAACTTCCTTTCCTTTGGCAAAATGGGTCAAAAGAAGGACTTGACAGGCTCAGAAAAGTCAAAAATAGTGAGATATCTTGCAGAGGGATGCAGCACTCTTAAAATTGCAAAGCTTCTGAAGCGTGATCATCGAACAATCAAGCGTTTCATTCAAAATAGTCAACAGGGTCGCAAGAAGCGTGTGGAAAAACCAAGGCGCAAAATAACTGCCCATGATCTGAGAAAAGTCAAGCGTGCAGCTGCCAAGATGCCACTTGCCACCAGTTTGGCCATATTTCAGAGCTGCAACATCACTGGAGTGCCCAAAAGTACAAGGTGTGCAATACTCAGAGACATGGCCAAGGTAAGAAAGGCTGAAAGACGACCACCACTGAACAAGACACACAAGCTGAAACGTCAAGACTGGGCCAAGAAATATCTCAAGACTGATTTTTCTAAGGTTTTATGGACTGATGAAATGAGAGTGAGTCTTGATGGGCCAGATGGATGGGCCCGTGGCTGGATTGGTAAAGGGCAGAGAGCTCCAGTCCGACTCAGACGCCAGCAAGGTGGAGGTGGAGTACTGGTTTGGGCTGGTATCATCAAAGATGAGCTTGTGGGGGCTTTTCGGGTTGAGGATGGAGTCATGCTCAACTCCCAGTCCTACTGCCAGTTTCTGGAAGACACCTTCTTCAAGCCGTGGTACAGGAAGAAGTCTGCATCCTTCAAGAAAAACATGATTTTCATGCAGGACAATGCTCCATCACACGCGTCCAAGTACTCCACAGCGTGGCTGGCAAGAAAGGGTATAAAAGAAAATCTAATGACATGGCCTCCTTGTTCACCTGATCTGAACCCCATTGAGAACCTGTGGTCCATCATCAAATGTGAGATTTACAAGGAGGGAAAACAGTACACCTCTCTGAACAGTGTCTGGGAGGCTGTGGTTGCTTCTGCACGCAATGTTGATGGTGAACAGATCAAAACACTGACAGAATCCATGGATGGCAGGCTTTTGAGTGTCCTTGCAAAGAAAGGTGGCTATATTGGTCACTGATTTGTTTTTGTTTTGTTTTTGAATGTCAGAAATGTATATTTGTGAATGTTGAGATGTTATATTGGTTTCACTGGTAAAAATAAATAATTGAAATGGGTATATATTTGTTTTTTGTTAAGTTGCCTAATAATTATGCACAGTAATTGTCACCTGCACACACAGATATCCCCCTAAAATAGCTAAAACTAAAAACAAACTAAAAACTACTTCCAAAAATATTCAGCTTTGATATTAATGAGTTTTTTGGGTTCATTGAGAACATGGTTGTTGTTCAATAATACAATTAATCCTCAAAAATACAACTTGCCTAATAATTCTGCACTCCCTGTATACACACACACACACACACACATATATATATATATCTGTAACAAAATACACTTAGAATGAAATATCTATAAATCTATCTATAAATAAATAAAAAATAATTATAATAATAGTATTATAGTAATTATATATAATTACATAAATAATTACATAAGTATACACATATAATTTAAATACAAATATATATCTATTAAAATTCTATGTGTATATTTATATAATCTTTTAACATAATAGCTATCTCTCCTCGCAGCCTGATTCCTCTCCTGCAACTGTCACTAAAACACTCAGTGAATACTATCCTAGCTCATTGAGCAAGGCCCTCAATCCCTCTGTTCCTGTATGTCCAACTCATCTGGTTACAAATACATGTCTCTTAGTCCACCCATTGAACAGTGCTGGAAAATGTGTTGGTGCTATATAAATATTTAATATTATTATTAATAATAATAATAATAATAATTATGTGATTTTATTAGTTAACATTTGAGGGACGTGCCTGACAACCCGGGCAGAACGTCAAGAGAATTGTATTTGCAAGCCTTATATTTAACCCTGTAACTTTCCAAAACACCCTAAAACCTGTACATGGGGGGTACTGTTACATTTGGAAGACTTTACTGAAATATGAGTGTTTCAGAAAAAGAAAATGTATCACTATGATGATATCACCAGTGAAATTGCAGTTTCTGTGTGAAAAATGCTACAAGCTCCTATAAACACTTTGACCAGCGTTTGAGACTAAGTTGCTACAAAAAAAGACTGGCCATACCTCATTTTGAATTCTGTGGGTTGTCTACTTTGTCTACCATGTATTGGAAATACTGTCCGCTCTCCCAGGCCACAAGTAAGTAGGGAGGGGGATATACACTATATTTAATTTAAAACAAAATAATTAATATACATTATCTTTAATATGGCCCCCTACCTCTTCACACAAACAATAACTCCCCGTACAGTCACATACTGCACCCCTCACACACACCCCTCACACAAAAATACTTCCCCCAATACACACACTGCACCCCTCACACACACACTGCCCCAATATACACACTCCCCCAATACACACAATGCCCCGTATACACACTGCAACCCTCACACACAAAAACATTGCACCCAATACACACACTGCAACCCTCAAACACACACACACACTGCTACCCTAACACAAACACACTGCCCATCAATACACACAATGGCCCCAATACACACACTGCCTCCCATACATACACACACACACACACACACACACTGCTACCCTCACACACACACACTACTACCCCTATCCTAGCAGACCCCAGGTAAGTTGTAAAACAGTTTTTTAAATGGGAGGGCTCCATGGCACTCCTTGCACCATAACCACTACAGAGAGCTGTAGTGGTTATTGTGCCTGGATTGTTTCTTTAAATAATCTGCCAGTGCCTCTCCCGAGATTAGATTCTGGATCTGCCTCCGCTCTAAGCACAATAACATAGACCCCTGCTTCTCTGGTCTGTCATTGAAGACATTTTATAGACAGGTACATTTATTTATTTTAAAGTAAAAATAAAGCATCTTGATAACTCAGTCTATGATTTACCTGCAGAAAAACAAAAACAAAAACAAAACTTATTTAAAGACTGTACATGGTTTGAGAGGAGCTACTGACAAGAGTTTCCACCTCTAGACAATATCAGCATCTATATATATATATATATATATATATATATATATATATATATATATATATATATATATATATCACAACCTAAATGGGGACTGCACAGAAAAACAGCATACCTTCAAAAGTAGAATAAAAATAAATACCATGATTTCTTCACATCAAGACACACAGGATATATTGAAATCACAGAGAGGACTATATGCTGGTAGACCTGGTAGAGTGGGACACTGTCTAAAAAGTTTCCATTTTATAAAATAATTTTAAGTGACAGCTTCACACTAAACTATGTCCATTTTCTGATCCCGCAGACGTATCTGACACTCTAGACAGAAATCCAATAGTTTGTTCTCTACACGGTCAAGTCACTAGTTATTTAGAGACAATAACCACTAATACTCGATTGACACGCTCGGTATCATTATTAACGATGAGGTTATTTTGACAATTTTTCAAACAAATATCTACTTCACATCAGGCTACTTTTATACACTGTTATTACATGCAGAAAATAGCTTTCCTTGGTCATTTACATTACAGAAGTAGACAGTGTGAACCTGAGGTACAAGTCCCACCAGTGGTAGTTTTCCTGATATTAAGTACACTATTTTCAATTCCAATAACTCCTGCACCCCTTCCCTTCTTATTCTTTCAAATCCTACCCATTGCTTTACTAGGTATAAAACTGCTTTGATTTATGGGAAACGCCGCCCTTCAGAGAAGTATGATTTCCTTACCCATCCACATCCACACATCTTCTGGGTTGAGAGGGAGTATGCCTACATGGGAGTCATCCAGGCTTCAAATTTTATTAGCAGCCCACTATGTTGGACAATATAATACAGTTATGGGAGATACACGATTCTCCTTAACTACAAAAGGTTACATTGAACCTAGGTCTTGATCAGGCCCTTTGCTGACGGTGGCCCCTTCGTGGCATAAATATGAAATATAAGGGACATGGTATTGAGAACAGTATAACATTGTAAGACACTGCTTTAATGTTATAATGTGAGAGATGGTATATTTAGAATGTCATTATAGGGAAAGATATGGCTAATAACATGAATCATGAATGGTCGGTGTGTGGCTATTAGGTAAGCTTTGGGCAGTGGCATGAAAGGGGTATACAGAATGAAAGGCGATGACCATAAAATGAAGAAGTAGATTATTGTGTTGGAAATGGCATGACAGATCAGGGTGTGCGACATGTCTCAATAAAAAAAGGGTGCATGTATGTAAGTGAGTCAACTTAAAAATACAGTACGTACACCAATAATTAGGATGCATTGAGTATTTGAATAGTCAGTTTTGTCTTAACCAATGTGGCCCTAGTAATAAATATAGTGCAGCAAAACATAAATCAAAGCTCATCATTTAAAGGATGAATATACAATATAATTATCATTCTCCTGTATGCAAATGGACACCAGAGTTGCACACATTAAATGAATTACTAGCACATGACTGTCGAACAGACATCCACTAGAGGCACTTTTTTCTTAAGATCTTTATTTTTTTTAAAGCTTTGCAATTGATATAATCAAATACAGCATGATAACATTGAACATGTCCAGTGCTTGGCTTAAATACTTATCTATTAAAATGCAAAAATGACGGCTAACCGCCGAACGAGATGGCCGCTTAGTAAACTCGCTCCTGCACATGGGCTCCCTATAACCCACTCCAAACATCGCTGAAACCATTCCGAAACTTACCAAAACGATGGCTACCTCTAAAATGAAGAAATCTGCTACTAAAGCAGAAAAAATGAGCTTCTTCGGACAAAAATCGCAGCCTGCAAATGAGACTGCACGGGCAGCTGCACCAGATGGCGCGGATGACTCCGACACCACGATGCCGCACACAGACCAAGAAACACCTCAGCCTGCAGAATACCTCACAAAAGGATTCTTTGGAAAATCCATGGAGGGCATGGCAACGAAATTAATAAGCACATGGCAAATAACCGCGGAACAGATTATGAGAGAGGTGAGGGACCTTTCTGCAAGGACCACCTCAGTGGAGAAACACTATGAAGAACTGTCATCGGCGCAAGGGGACTTGTCTCAACAACTAAAGGCCCTGCAATGTCAAATGGAACACATGGAAGCCCAAGTAGCGGACCAAGACGACAGAGCTCGGCGTAATAATCTGAGACTGCGGGGAGTGCCGGAGACCGTCCTTCCGGACAACCTGCCAATCTATGTACAAGGCCTACTCCGCGCCCATGCCCCGGACATTCCGACGGATATGCTCCTCATGGACAGAGTCCACCGGGTGGCTAAGCCAAAACACATACCTGACTCCATACCTCGTGACGTCCTACTAAGGGTCCATTTTTACCACATAAAAGAACTAATCCTCCGGACGCACCGCAGCAAGGCTGACCCCCACGAAGATTACTCTTCAGTACGTATTATGGCGGATATCTCAGCGGCTACCCTCAGGCGTAGACGGGAATTCCTCCACACCACAACGGAGCTGCGCACCCACGGAATAAGATACAGGTGGGGCTTTCCCCGCGAAGATTATACTCACCAAGAACAAGAAAACCGTGCAGATATCGACTCCGGAGGAAGGAAAGAAAATGCTCGCTAACTGGGGTCTTGATCATAACCTCACCACGGAGGCACGGCCTAAAGCCCCCAGAGCAAGCTGCAACACGAATATGGACTAATCAACTCACCCATGGTCTTACGGACTAAATAGATATCTGAGGAATGATCACTGCAAGTATAATTGAACTGCATATTGTTGTTGTATAACTGTACATGCAATATAAGATATATCTGACCCATACATGAGTCAAAATAACCCCAGGGCACAACAGAGGCATAGGCATGATGCCAGTATCTCACATATCTCATACATAACATGCTCTGCTAAAAGGCAAAGGCCTACATTTAAACAAATAAGCGCTCAAGAAGCCTCCCCCTAGGCTGTTGCAGCTTAAACATTCGCCAGCTAGTTACATCGCAGGCACTCCTGTTGTTACCACAAATGTAAAATAAACAATAAAATTGTGGTCACACTTGAGTATGACAATGCCAAAACTCAAGTGTTTCAAGACAATGTGCAGCAATTGTGTGTGGTGTGTACGCCTTTAAATCTGCCGTAGGCAGCATAGGTAAGGTATACACCAGGTACTACACTTTATATCAACCATATAGAGTAGAGGAGCAGTGTTTGGTACTGTTCCCTATGACATAGTGTAATTAGGTATCCTGACTGTATAATGTACCGCAACCATATACGTGTGTACGCCTTTAAAACTGCTGAAGGCAGACAAAGTGAAGTATACACCAAAAATGTACTTTATGGGAAAAGATGCTAACCATTTTTAATAGAAGCACAGTACTTGGAACTGCTTTCTATAGCAAAGATGTAAGATGTTACAATAGAAAACTTTAAATCACCAGAACAACAATGTATGTATGTTTAGATGTTACTTGCATGCCTCCTGCAATCGAAAAAGTACTGACCTATGTTTAAAATTGTTATTGTTTATGTTCTTATCTAAGATAACGGTTTCAGCTCCAAACAGTTCTCCCTATTGGAGCCCAATTAGCCACTCACTTGGAAATCTAATTCCAAACCCCCACGGTATGACTAAAGTGCCAGACCTACAGGTCACCTGTAAATACCCCCTAACCATCCCTGCTTACCCCCCGTATCCTTGCCCCCCCCCCCCCCCCCTCCGGCTGATAGACGATACCTGCAGATCAGTTTCACCCATACCGATGGAACAACACCACAACCAACGTAACACACCACACACGCTACCAACACTATAATCATCTACTCACACAACACCAAAGGCCTAAACACCCCACATAATAGGCGATTACTCTTGGAAGATCTAAAGCGAATCAAAGCAGACATAGTCTGTGTGCAAGAAACTCACTCTGTCACAAACCGCATTCCCACGTTTGCTACAAGAGACTACCCACTGCAATATCATGCAACACACACTTTGAAATCCAAAGGAGTCTCTATTCTCTTACACAACTCCCTAACAGTAGAGACACTTCGGGTCAAGAAGGACAGCCAAGGCAGATATGTGATCCTGCAATGTATAATCAACAATAACCCAATCACATTAGTATGCCTTTACGGCCCAAACGACCAACAGCGCAACTTTCTGCACAAAGTTCTTAGAAAAATACCGACAGAAGCGACAACCCCCATGATTATATGTGGAGACCTCAACCACACCATGGACTCACGTATAGATTCGACAATGCCTAGCAAATCCATCAGACATGTTAAACTGAAAAATGCAAACAAAGCACTGGTAAGCTCACACAAGAATATGGCCTATATGATGTATGGAGAACAACACACCCATCAGCAAGAGAATATACGTTCTTATCACAGAGACACAAAACCTATTCCAGAATTGACCATATACTCATATCGGGCACATTGCTCCCACAGGTGGAAGAATGTACCATTGGAAGCATAGTGTGGTCAGATCACGCACCAGTGACCTTATTAATGCACAACCAATATCAACACAGAGGGAAACCACCGTGGCGTCTCAACGACACGCTACTATATGACGAATCATACACAACAAAGCTTGCGGAAAACTTAGGAAATTACTTTCAGATGAACGACAACCCAGAAACCTAAATACTCTCTATTTGGCAAGCCCATAAAACGGTCATAAGGGGTCAGTTGATCAGCCGAGCCTCATATCTCCACCGCCAGCGTAACAAATCATATATAGACCTACTCAGAAGACTGAGAGACACTACAACGGCACACCTCCTGAACCCAACAGATGCATATGCAGAAGCCATCAAGGATATCACTAAACAACTCAACACCAGGGCGCTCGAAAAGACGTCCTACATCCTCACTAAATTGAAACTGAACTCCTACACTTAAGGCAACAGAGCAGGAAAACACCTAGCTAACGTACTCAGGCAGAAACAGGCAAACTCCAAAATTCCGTTCCTGATTACCAACACGGGAGAAAAACTCCACAACCCACAAGACATAAATGACAAAATGGCAGACTACTATCACTCTCTTTATAACCTCAACACAGACCAGACACTTCACTAACCCAAAGCACAAGAGATAGATGAATTTCTCACCTCTGTCCAACTACCCACACTTACGAATGACCAACAAACAGCCCTCAAAAGTCCCATAACAATAGATGAAATAATAGACACCATTAACTCCCTCCCGAAAGGGAAGTCACCAGGCCCGGATGGACTGACTAACCTATACTATAAACGCTTTGCCCCTAACATAGCCCCCTATCTACAAAGAGTTTTCCACCACGCACTACAGACGGGGACACTACCGAAAGACATGCTTATGGCACATGTCGCCACCCTTCCCAAACCAGGAAAACCACCAAACAAATTCCAGAATCTAAGGCCCATATCCCTGTTGAACACAGACGTAAAGATATTGGCAAAAATTTTCTCTAACACACATAATCCCCACAATAATAGGGAGAGATCAGGTGGGGTTCGTAGGGGGAAGACAGGGAGCGGATGGCACAAGAAAGACCCTAAACCTGCTTTACGAGATGCAAAATAAAAAAGCCCCTGGGGTCCTGTTATCACTGGATGCAGAAAAGGCCTTTGATAGGCTACACTGGCCCTTCTTACTAGCAGTTCTAAAGAAATTCGACTTCCCAGACCAGTTCCTATCGTTAGTCATAGCACTGTACTCATCACCAACAGCCCGGGTAGTGAACGGGGGATTTATATCAAAACCATTCACCATCTCTAACCGCTCTAGGCAGGGCTGCCCACTCACCCCACTGCTTTACATTCTAGCGCTGGAACCCCTTACCCACCTCATACGCGAACACCCAGCCATATATGGTATTACAGTGAAAGGACGGGAATACAAAATGTCCCTATTTGCAGATGACATCCTTTTAACTCTTGAACAACCGCGCGTGTCACTGCCAAACTTTCACAAAATCCTCTCCCAATACAGTAAATGTTCCTACTATAAACTAAATATCACAAAAACCCTAGCACTAGGAATAAACATTCCACACACAGACTTGACAACCCTGAAATTGAACCCTTTACTTATGACTGGAGAAAAGATCACGTCAAGTTCCTAGGGGTTAACTTTACTCCTAAGGCGAATGTGCTATATAAGGCAAACTACATTAACCTACAAGCAGAAATCCAAAATACTCTGCAAAACTGGAAAGGCAAATATATATCATGGACAGGCCGTATAGCATCGGTGAAAATGGTAATTTTGCTGAAAATCCAATATTTGTTCCGCACCCTGCCAATCAAACTCCCGAAACAATACCTACTAGAGTTGCAGAACATCTTAAACAACTATGTCTGGTACTACAAAAAACCAAGGGTCGCTAAGACAACTCTATACAGACCACCCGCCCAAGGTGGAATGGGACTCCCCGACATTGTGGGATATTACAGAGCTGCCCACATAACCCCTCTGGTGACAATTTCACACCGACAAGAACTCACATCTTGGGTCGAAATAGAGAAAAGCCACGCACAGGGGCTATCACTCCCACTCCTGGCATGGCTACCAAAAACCCACAGACCAAAAGCCTCTGAACTACTACCTACAACTACATTGACCCTTACGATTTGGGACACATACCGTAAGAAAATGGGAGCAACAGCAACACTTTCTCCAGCACTCCCATTAGACGCGTTCCAAATATTAATACCAGACTTTAACTATAAACTTTGGAAGATACACGGCGTGAACACTATCTCCCAAGTAATGCAAGGCAATAAACTTAAATCACTAATAGACCTCCAGACGGAGTTCCAACTGTCCGGTACGGCAACTTTATGCTACAGGCAATTGAGCTCATGGGTACTTGCCATGGGTACAAAACTAATCTCCACAATATACGCCTCAGAACACACACAAACAATGACCAAACCACCCTCCTTTATAAAAGCGTGGGAACAGGACATAGGTCATCAGCTGACTGCAGAACAATGGCAAACCATCTACTGTGCAAATAAACGAATGACACTCTCCACGACACATGTGGAGCTGCCCCGCAAGATACTGTACAGATGGTACCTGGTACCCACAAGACTCAAACATAGTTTCCCGGATACCTCAGACATGTGCTGGAGATGCGCAGTGGACAGAGGAACCATGATACATATTTGGTGGCATTGCCCACCACTCCGACACTTCTGGTCCCAAGTCATAACATTAACGACCCACTGCACAGGAGTGCGCCTACCAAACACACCAGAAACGCTCCTACTTCTCCTACTCCCACAGATACAACACACGCACACACGGTACTTAGTGTACCATATTGTAATCGCAGCCCTCACCATTATCAGCAGACAATGGAAGCAAACTACCTCCCCCACAATCAACCAATGCATAGAAGCAATAGAATACACCAAAAACTACGAACTCATGGCAAGGAAAACACGGCGAGGAAAACCCTACTGGCTCGAAGCATGGGACCTATGGGACAAACGAAAGCACAAAATATTTGAACCCGACAGACACACATAAATTACAAATTACAATTGGCTAGCTACTCCCCCGAGAGACAACATGACCACATAGGGACCAACACAAAGACACTCATAAACACAGCCACTGCAGCAACAGCTATACTCGCAGTACATCCCCTTACCCCTGCTCATGCCCTTCCTGACCCTTCCTTCCCCTATCACCACATCCTACAAAGAAACCATAAACAAAAGACAACAGCTTGGACCATACCCACCCCAATACCAACCATATCCACTACTGCCATACCTACATAGGTATCACTCGCTAAATGACATCAAAGGGTTAAGAGCATCAGGTCAAGACCACAACTACTGAATGGTTTAGCATACAAGTTATGACCTGCATAGTTATGTATATGAGATACCCGACGCATGGCAACAGAACGCACTGCATAACATTGTACCATACTGTAACAGGCAATCTTTTCCCCCCTCTTCCCTTCTGTACCCCACCCCCGTCTACTTTTTCTCCTGCAAAAAATAAAAATTGTCAAATTAAAAAAAAAATGCAAAAATGACTGAAATGAGGGCCGACACAACCCGTCATAATGATCTCGCTGAAGAAGGAACACCTGGCCGCTGGAGTCCATCCCATTGCTGGAATAAAAGGAAGACTGAAGGCTTTTTAAAAGGGGGAGGCTAGTCGTAAACACACAGCAAAGAACACATTTTTTTCTTTTTATATTTTTTTCTATTTATATTTTATGCAAGAATTGACTTATTTACAATATCTTAACTTAAAAACAAAAATGAATAGAAAAACAAGAAATGTAAACAATATAAGTTGCTAACTAGCTTTGGGGGCTCTTTGAACAATGTGAATTTCTGTAGTGGTGCTAAAGTGATTTATTTAACGCAATGCAACACTAAGAGGTTACGCTTTGAGAATCACCTTGTGCTTGCATCAGCCTAAATGGTCCACAATCATTTTCTGTTCTTGCCACAGCTTTCAGACATATATGAAATATAACGGGAAAGAAGTCTTATCACTTCTAATCCACTATTAGGTGTTTGGACAAGATAAGGATTAATTTGCATTTCTAATAAGGCTTCAAAGTCTATGCATAATGAAGAAGGATAATACATAGTCTATAGACAAACATTAACCTGTTTAATTCGGTTGAAATAGTGTGTTAATTTAAAGTTGAAGAATTATATATACTAATTGCATGCTTTCCCCTAAGACGAAAAATAAATTACTTTTTGTGAGCAATACTGTAAAAAGACAATTTGAGAAAACTGTAGATTATCAGAATTGGTGAAAACTCACAAAATTGGACAGAAATAATTTAATTTCCTTATTGGAAAGCTGTAGTGACAGGTGAAATCTAGTGTAACTGACTGTTTGTCTGAAATCCATCATGGGAAATGTGTATCATGTGCACTTCTACAGAGTAACAGCTTGTGTCTCAGCAAGAGGCAGAAGCATTTAGCAAGTACATAATGAAGTCAACAGGGGGGCTTTTTGACTAGTATTATCAAGGTGATTGTGCCTGGAGTTTCCTGTGGGCAAGGGCTTCTCATAGATAAATATTTGAATATAGAAAGATGTATTGAAAAAAATTGTGAAACATAAGATAGAGAGACTTTAACAGCATTAAATATAAACTCACATCAAATGCACCTCATCTACAAGATATTGATCATTTATTGGATTGAATGCTCCAGGAAACTAAAGAAACACAGTGGGTATGTGGGGCAGTCATACATATTTTTATGGTCGGAAAGAATTTAGTATGGCCTGGGTAGGCAACCTTCGGTCCTACAGATGTTGTATATGTTTGGTCAATATTATTGACACAAAACACTAAATTTCACATGTGCATGTAGATGTTAGGACATTTGTTAAAAGACTCACATGTAAGGGGAAACATTTACTATGTTAAAGTGCATGTTTGTTATAACAAAGACCTGCAGATTTGCAGGCATCCATAAGTGTTACTACAAAAGGAAGAACGGCATTTAAGAAGAATAAAAAATTCTCCTTGGGCATGGATAAATCAATTCATGTGATATACAGTAACTACTGGACTTCTTTGCTGATTTCTGACATTTTAGTGATTGTACTGGCTGATTACTGTGTGTAGTAAGTTGTCAGGCACGGAAGATGAGCAATGCAAAAATTTCTACTTCACAATGTCATTCTCCCAGCCGCTCTGTGAACTGTAAAATCAGATTTTCCAAAGGTAATAAAAGGTAAAAGGATTCTACAATCTCTGTCTGCTCTCTCCTGGACTGACCTTTTCACATAGTAAAAAAGATTAACATGAAGATTATAAAGTTAAACACTGCAGTAGTAAAAATGTTTCTGTTCATGTCATAACTACCTATGGATGACTGGTTGCCAGACAAAAAATAAAGTCAATGTTTTCCATCTGCTAACATTTAAAAAAAAAACAAAAAACTTTACATCATGCATTATGAAGTTTATATAGTATTGTATTAATAACATTATTAATTTACATGATATATACAGTTGTAATCAAAATGTTTATTGTCAAAGTTTACAGACTTGCAGTTGCTTGCATTGAAAAAAATGTAACTAAACCTATTGAAATGGTTCAATACAATAAATGCTTCAAGTGGTTTCCCTAAATCCAACTGAAAATGCAGCTTATAGTGACTTTTACAGTGTCAAAATTATTGAACTCCTCCATGGCAAGCATCTTTAGTTTTTAGTAGTGCATCTTTTTGTTGTTATTAGCTGCTGCAAATGAGATGCATAGCCAGACACCAGCTTCTGGCAGCTTTCCTGAGCAACGGCCTCCAGTTCAGTGATATATCTTGTGTTTGCGTGCTGCAACTGCCTTCTTCAAAGCCCACCAGAGATTTTATATGGGGTTAAAGTCAGGTGACTTATGGCCACAGTAGAATTTTCCAGGATTTCTTCTGCAACCAAGCCTTGGTGGAATTTGAGCTATGCTTGGAATCATTGTCTTGTTGGAAGGTCCAATGATGCCCAAGCTCAGCTTCCTCACAGGTGGCATGATGTTTTCTCCTAGGATTTCCTGATACTTCAATGAATCCATTTTGGCTTGCACATTCTGCAGGTTTCCAATGCCAGAGGATGCAAAGCAGCCCCAGAGCATCACCAAACCACCACCATAGGCAGAGTGTTTTTTTCAGCATATGCTTCATTCTTCTTCCTCCAGACATACCACTGATCCATTAGGCTGAAAAGTTCCAGTTTTATTTCATAGCTACACAGAACAGAATCCAAACACTTATGTAGTTTGTTTATGTAACATATTGGAGCAGACTTTTCTTGTGCTTTTGGGTAGGTAGTGGTGTACGTCTTGGAGTTCTGGCATGGAAACCTTCTGCATTTAGTACGTGCAATACTGTGCTCACTAAAACCTCAGTGCCTGTTGCCATCAAGTCTTGTTGTAGGTCTTTTACAGTCACTTGAGGGTTTTTCACAACCTGCCTTCTCAGAAATCTGGTTACAGTTGTTTCTTCTTTTTTCTGCCCTGTCTAGGTAGTGTAATCACTGTTCCTTCATCTTTCAATTTGTGAACTGTGCTTCCAACTGTGTCTCTAGGAGCATTCCTTTCCAGGTAGTGTAATCACTGTTCCTTCATCTTTCAATGTGTGAACTATTCTTCCAACTGTGTCTCTAGGAGTATTATATTTTTGCATTATATTTTTGTATTTTTGTAAAGGTCGATGATCTCTTCTTTTAAATTTATGGACCATTCTTTTGACTTGGCCATATTTCTAACATGCAGTCAAACATGACACTCAACAATCTCCTAGACAGTTCAGGTATTTTAAATTTTTTTTAAGCCCACCTGCTGCAACTACTGATACCCTTGATTAGGTGCATCAGGTGTGCTTGAGATAACACCAGTTTTGCATTCTCTTCAAGGCGTTGAATAATTTTGAGAATGGAGAAGTCATTATAAGTTGCATTTTCAGTTGAATCTGGGGAAACCACTTTCAGCATTTGTTGTTTTGAGCTAAATTGCTTCTGTTTGTTCATTGCAAACAGCTGAAAGTCTGTACATTTTGACAATGAAACTGATTTTCAACTGGGATTGAATAATTTTGATTACAACTGTATTACCGTGGTTACAATGGACCGTGGACAAAGAGATGATTCTAAGTAAATGTGATGCTTAGAAAGAAAATTAATTTCCTAATTCTATGTATATGATATAAAACTAAAGCTAGAACTACTTTAAGAATGACATTCTATATTTGTGGCAAATACATTTTCATTGAGTCATAAACAAGGGCAGTACTAAAGTTAGCAAACTTTGGAAAAATGTTGCCAGTAGAAAATATTTGCCAAATAACCTTGTAAGGCAAAGGTTTGTTATATGATTATGCACTCACTTGTATATTTTTTTCCCCATGCTCTTACTGTTTTTCAATATACAGTGAATAAAATTAAATGTATTAACATGCGGTAAACATTTTATGTAGCACTGTGTATTTTGCCATTTTTTGTCATGGCATGTGCCTTTTAATGAGCTCATAGTTATAGGGGTTTAGTATACAATATAAAGGCTTAAAACAAACATGTTGATGAGTTATCCAGATTTACATCCATTTTTTTTCTTTATTAAAGGGACATTCCAGGCACCCAGACCACTTCTGTCCATTGGAGTCGTCTGGGTGCCAACTCCCACTACCCTTAATCCTGCAAGTGTAATTATTGCAGTTTTTTATAAACTGCAATAATTACCTTGCAGGGTTAACTCCACCTCTTGTGGCTGTCTACTAGACAGCCACTAGAGGGCACTTCCGTGTCTCTAGCACAGATTTTCTGTGCTAGAGCGTTGCTGGACGTCCTCACGCTATGTGAGGACCTCCAGCGTCGCTCAATTCCCCATCGGAAAGCATTGAAAAGCATTTTCAATGCTTTCCTATGGGGAGCTCTAATGAGCATGCGCGGCATTGCTGTGCATGCTCATTAGGTCTCCCCGGCGGGCGGGATCAGTCTCGCCCACCGGCCAATGTAATGCGGAGGAGGAGTGGCGGCAGAGGAAGAAGCAGCGACGTGGGACATGTCGCTGCCTCTGGTAAGTGACTGAAGGGGTTTTCACCCCTTCAGCAGCTGGGGATTGGGAGGTGGGAGGAAGAGTGCCAGGAAAACGGAATGTCCCTCGTCGGTGGTTTCGGGTCGCTACCGCTCCTCCCCTTCCTTACGTCAGCTGGTGGGCGAGACTGATCCCGCCCGCCGGCCGGGAACACCTAATGCGCATGCATGGCAATGCCACGCACGCGCATTAGGGCTCTCCATAGGAAAGCATTGAAAATGCAATAATTACCTTGCAGGGTTAACTCCACCTTTCCTATGGGGAATCGAGCGACGCTGGAGGTCCTCACACGGCGTGGAAGTGCCCTCTAGTGGCTGTCTAGTAGACAGCCACTAGAGGAGGAGTTAACCCTGCAAGGTATTATTGCAGTTTATAAAAAACTGCAATAATTACACTTGCAGGGTTAAGGGTAGTGGGAGTTGGCACCCAGACCACTCCAATGGGCAGAAGTGGTCTGGGTGCCTGGAGTGTCCTTTTAACATTTATATCAAACATGGGCATGAAGCAGATATAACACCATGGACAACATATACAAATATAGGAAAACAGTACAGACAGCTCTCTGGTAATCTGTTCATTCATATAACTGTACAAAGAACAACAGGTTATCGATTTAGACTTTAACAGAGAAGATTTCACCTACAGAGGAAAGGTTTCTTCAAATAATTAACTTTTTCCTAATTGGTTGCAAAATGGGAAATTGTTTCAAATTAGGGTCTTCTCCCTTTTTTGGATCAAAAGCAGTAATTGTTATTTAAAAGACTAAAGTTGATGGACTTGAATTTTTCAACGTATATCACCATGCAACTATATGTAAAGATACATATTTATTGCTATGTTTTCGAATGAAGTTTATTTTTAATGTTATTCTTACTGTCACGGCTAGTAATGAGGTCCAGCACGCAGAAACTATGTAAACATATACATAAGTAAGAAAAGGAAAATAACAGGATAGAGCGTAAACCGGACCTTAGAATGGCCGGACTAATACGCTAGAGACAGAGAATGGTCAAAGGGAAAGCCGAGGTCAAGAAAGCCAGAAAATACTCAATACCGATTAAACAAGCCAAGTCAGGGAAACCAGAGATCAGAATAACCAGGGAAACGCCAAGGATCAGGATACCAGGAAATCAGAAACACGAAAATAGCACTTTCAGGAAACCAGGAAACAAACAACGACAGGGCAAAGTACTGGGAAAAGCTAGGGGTTTAACCCCTTAAGGACACATGACGTTTGTGACACGTCATGATTCCCTTTTATTCCAGAAGTTTGGTCCTTAAGGGGTTAAATACCCCTCTCTAGGCTGTGATTGGTCAGAGGGCGACCTCTGACCCCAAAACGTGCGTGTGCGTTGACGTCGTGACGTCACGCACACGTTAGTATAATTCTCGGGGGCGGGGCTATCCATAGACGCGACCACGTGGTCGGCGCCATATTGGATTCGGGCGTGATGCCCGGAAGAACTAAGTGCGCGGTTCCCGGCTCGCCGACGAGCAGGTAAGCTCGTGTAGTCGGTGCGGTCGTGCCGGTCGGGCACGACCGTGAGGCTCGGCGGGCCGGTGACCGCAACACTTACTGAGAATGCATGCTTGTATTGTTTACATTAAAACATTGATTACAGGGTTGTACATAAAGGTGGGAATTGGCAATCTGTATTGTATTTCTGAGTCTGAAATAATTATGTATCCAAACAATTAATGCATGGAAATGGTTTACTATGAAACATATTTTGCTGCTATCAATAAGCACGTTTAACACAATGGCGTTGTTGTGGCAACACTAGTTCTTGCAATAGAATGAATATTTTACAGAGGAAATAATTAGCTTGTGGCTTGTGCGTTTTGAAGAGCATAGATGAGAGAAATTGTATAGTCTTTACCACCAGTTACTTTGCTTTACACAAACCTAGTAGATTAAAGTCGAGGTATTTGCAGTTTTGTCAATATATGTTGCACAGATAATCATCCAGTAGTCTTTAGTCACACTTGTGCTGCGGTGCAGTGTTTCAAAACACTCATCTCTGTATTTACTATGTCTATCCCTCCTTTGTCTTAATATGAGTATTCAATGATACAAGCTTAGTCAATTACTTGACAAAAACAGGGCAGGTATCATGGGCAATAGATAAATAAAGCAGGACAAAAACAAAGATCACTCGGAAAACATGTGCAGAATATAACATTGGGGACAGTTACAATGACTGCAGATCGAAAGGCAATTTCAGTTAATCCTTTCAAATAAATGACTCTGGGGATGTAAAGTGTAACGTGTCGACATGGTTCTCAATACATGTTACCACCAGATGTTTTAGAACACAAAAAGAGTGAAGGTTTAATAAACATGTTAGTGGTTTATCTCAAATGACATTATTTATTTCTCTTTTCATGAATCATATAAACAAAAACTACATTTCCCAACAGTCACTTAAATGGCCTTGGAATATTCTGCACACACTGTTCTGCTTGCTGCCACTTGGATTTGAAAGGAAACTAGAAGGCATGAGACATGGGCTAAATATACTACAGGAAATAAGCATTTGTAAAATTTGAAATTTTATACAAATTTGTGACTTTGTATCAAATGAATGTCGAGGGAACCTGATGAAACCTCCCTTTAAAGAAAAAAACGATGCCACTATAAGCTGGTTTTATTGTGACAACTAGTAGTAAATCATCTGTTGATGTAATAACTAATTTCCATTTCTGGTGATGATTGACTGGTGAATAATACGGATCATTATTTCTTCTTACCACAAATATTAACCTGCATGATTTTAGTATTTGTTTGGAGACCAAGAGCGGATCTTGGCTGCCATATTGAGCAGATAGACTTTCTGCTGCTCCCAATTAACTGTGCTCTAATCTACGGCTATTGGATACTTATTTTTAGCATCCAAGAAACCCACTAGTTTGGATCTAGGTGCTTGTTCTATACCCAAAGAGACCTGTATTGTGTCTTCCAGAGCGCTGGGTAACTATCACTGGACTGCAGTGTACACTGGCATCTAAGCAGAGGCCTTGATTTTTCCACCAGCTGGACTTAATTTGATAACTCAGTTAAGGATGAGATTCAGGCTCTAGACACCAGAACTGGTGAATTGAAACATAAGATGGATGAAGTCATCACCTTACATAACATTGCGACCGAATAGATCTATTCCATGCATTTGGAAATACTTCAGGAGGAGACCAATCAGGGACAGATGAAGGCCATAACATTTGTCTGTGAGGATTCACTTTAGTTGCCAATGCACACTCTTTGTTACATAGTTACATAGTTTCATTACTGAAAAGAGACTTGCATTCATCAAGTTCAGCCTTCCTCACATATGTCCAGCCTGAAAATTTGCCATTAATTACCACTCGTTGTACTCTATCCTTAAGCCAATGTTATACCCAAGAACAAGAATATTCATCTAGACCAATTTCTTTTAGTTTGAAGACTAACCTATTGTGAGGAACCGTATCAAATGCCTTGGCAAAATCCAAGTAGATCACATCCACTGCAACACCCTGATCTATACTTCTACTTACTTCTTCGTAGAATGCAATTAGGTTAGTTTGACATGACCTATGTTTCATAAAACCATGCTGATTATTGCTAATAACAAAGTTCCTCCCAATGAATTCCTGAATATTATCCCTTGTTGTTGCTTCAGCACTAAGGTAGCACATTTTCATAAAACAAGAGGTACTGCCATTACATATGAAGACTCCATGATACCACTCAATCAACACTATGGTGTCACACAGAGCAGGGTGACTACCACTCAATCAACTATATGGTGCAACACATACCATGGCACCTACCACTCCAGTGGCTTGAGAAAGACTGCTGTGTGAGCTGAAACGTTTCCTGATTAACTTCAATAAAGTCTGCAGTATGGGATAGAGCCAATGTGTGCCCACGCATTTTTTCTTTGGTCTACACTTCCATGTCTTAATGTGATTTTTCATTTTGATCATATAGATTCTATGCAAATAAGTCAGGGGGGCGTATACATGTTTCATCTGGTCACAGTGACCAGTGAGCTGTTGGCAGTAAGAGTTAAAGACTAGCATGTACTCCAGCAAAGGCTCATACTGTTTAATTAAAGTATTTTCAGGGAAAGCTGATTCAATTTTCAGACCAAGACTCCAGCCTGACAGAGAACAGAAAATCACAAACCATTATATCTTTTGACAGGTCATCAGGAAAAATACCATTATGCCTGATCCCAAAAGGGGTTTGTAGACATATCTAGAGTAATAAAGGCATGGATAATTTCATCCCTTCATGCATGTTTGTTTTGATTAATTTTGTATCTCTCAATTACTGAATGTAACATATTTAAATGTTACACAGCTTATGATTTTCTTTTCTTTAGCTTTAAAAGGTTGCCTTTACTAAAAAGGCCAAAGCAAGGCTCTATATTTAATTGCTCTGTAGCACAGAGTAGAGAAACTGATATTGAAAAAAGTGCTATTCTTTTTTTTCCACTCATAAACTAACCAAATGACATTTTCTCCTTCATTGCTGCTAAATGCCATTTGATATTTTTATTTTTCTATTATTTTTTTCTTGAGGAAAAAATTCAATTCAACAGATCAGAAGTTGGTGGCTCCTATGTAGAATGCATGTTGAGTAAGATACATGAGATAACAAATTAAAGCATAGATTTCTGGTTTATGAAAAATAGTTCTGTACTTATATAGCAATTTTGGATTATTGTAGCAATATGACATAGCATAGTAGAGGTCAGTCTATAGGGACAGGGTAGCTTGTGCAAAACAAATAGAAATGTATCAAAGTACTAAAACATACGATAAGTTTGTGTTCGAAATAAAAATGTTGTGTTTGTCATGATTAGTTATGCGCCATGGATGACTGGTAATGCTGCTGAGAGGTTGAGCAACTAATCATGTGAAGATCTGGGGACATGTTTCTATAATGCCCCATTTCCTGGTTGTACACCCCTTAAATTTGATTAGTTTGCTTTACCATTAGTTTTTAAATTACTTGTTTACTGTAAGCTGCTAGATCCTGGAAAACCTTAGACATAGTCCTGTTATTGGGTAATGGCATCAGGGAGTGGATTTAAACTTGTTTAAAGTGGTTGTTGTTTCCCAAATATGTGTAAATGTAGGTTTGTGGTGTGTTAGGTTGTTCCTGTGCAACCATTGCATAAATCTGGAGGAGGCAATAAAATTAGGCACTAACAGGGTTATTCACTAAAGTGAGAATTCAAGGTGAATTTCAAATTTAAAGGAACACTATAGTGTCAGGAAAACAAACATGTATACCTGGCACTACAGTATTAAAAACATATTTTAGGTGGCCAGCCCCCTCTCCCCCCATCAAAAAGGGTTAAAATTGACCTTTATTCCAGAGTTGTGCAGGTCCACTGTGGCCCGCTCCACCGTGGCCCGCTCCACCTCCTTGGTTGAGATTATCAAAATTGACGATCTCAGCCAATCTAATAGATCCCCATAGGAAAGCATTTGGAGACTACTGCTCATGCGTGGCAAAACGCTGTGCTGCGCCAATCAGCCTCATAGATATGCATTGAATGAATGCATCTCTATGGGGAACATTCAGCATCTCCACAAAGAGCGTGAAGACACTGAACGTCTGAGCCAAGAAGTACCTCTAGTGGCTGTCTAAGTGACTGCCACTTGAGGTGTTCCTAGGCTAGAAAGGCAGTGTTTACATTAAAAGCCTACAGGGACATATTATGCACACCAGAACAACTACATTAAGCTGTAGTTATTCTTATGACTATAGTTTCCCACAGGCCACAGTAGGCGAACTGACAACATAGCTGATTTAGAGAATTTTACTTGTTAACCTATGTGAATGTTTCTAAATAATTGTGCTTAAATACAGTGTGAGTGAATGAGAAGTACTTAGAATCGATCATAACAAAAAAATGTAGACAGGTAGAGAGATTAGTACGAGATTGTAATAATCAAAGCATGATCTAGCCTTATGCTTTTGGTTAATGGTTTTGAATCTACTGCACAAGCTATGTGGTAAGGTTTTAGTGGCTTCTCTACAATTTTAAATTAAAGTGAAACTCTAATGTTAGGAATACAAACATATATTTATAATGGTGGCATTTCTTCCCATCCATTTAGATTCAGACCACCATTAGCATAAACTATTTAGTTTTACTTACCTTCCATTCTACGTTCTGCATCATTCAAGTTAGCACATTAAGCTGTAGTGGTTTGGTGCATTGAGTGTCCCTTTTTTTAAAAACTGACTAAGCCAATAAAACACTATAACTGCAGTGCTGGGGACCTATCAATCCGATATGGTGATCCTCTGCAGTAACAAGTGTACGAACACCTGGGCCCTAAGCGGCACATTCTCTATTGTACAAGAGTCTGCCTGGTTCTAATCCAGCTTTGCCGATCAGCTTTACAATTTGTTTCTTTACCTTTTAGTCTAAATACCATTTCCTCAAACCTACTCGTCCTGTCCAGTCTGTCAAAGATCCCCTGTAAGGTGGAAACCTGGGTGGATTTCTAGTTTGCTACAATGGCTATCTTGGCAGCGAGTAAAACATGTAATAACACTACTGTTTGTTTAATAGCCTTAATGTTGGGGATAAGGTGGACTAAGGTCCCTTTAACATACCACTAAATATCCCTTCACTAAAATTGAGTTTTTCCTTATTATTTAAGGATTATGGTGCCTTTGAAAATAAGTTATAAGCAAACAAACATCTGTTGTTTATTACTGTATTTTCTGTAGCAAGGAAAGCAACAAAAAAAAACAGTCTAAAGTGACTACCAAACTAATGTATCCACACAATACAGGTTATGCAGCAGTAAAATACACCTGAATATTTATGACAATTCTAATGTATTCATTTTGAGTTGTATGACAGATTATGCAGATAAACTTTTAATGTGCCCCTTGGCTGCCAAAGGATAGAAAAATATCACTGACATTCAAAGTATAACCTTCATGGCTTTACTATCTACTTTAAAAATAACTGTTTTACCACAATATAGAATTTCTGCAATACATTGTCTTCAAATATCTGTATGGGTCTAGTACATTTTTTTATATCAAACTGAATTCATTTCACAGAACATCTGCCAGAATAAATTCTTTAAAAATAATACAAAATAAAAGTGCACTTTAGGCCATTTATGTTTATACAAAACTCAATACAACCCAGTATTAAAATATGTTAATAGTTATCGCTTGTTCTGCAACAAGCAATTCTCAAACAAAGCAGCAATTATGAATCTGCAGGGTAACAGAGCACACATAGTAATTATTCTTTTTTTTTTTCTTTAAGTGAAACATCAAATACAAATATACAGGCTCCAAACATCCACACGTACCCCATACATTTAAATCATACTCCTATTCCCTTCTACTTTCTAGCCTTATGCTCCTGGCAGCAGGCAATGTCTCCCCAAACCTTGATCCCTCCTCCACTCACCAACCTTTCACTAACACCAGAAACTCCATGAATCCAATACCCATCCCATATAACTTTACCTATTTGTCCTCTTTTCACAGTGCCCTCTGGAATACACACTCTGTGTGCAATGTCACAAAAATAACTACTCTCTATAACTTATTCATCTAACATTCTATAAACTTACTGGCATTAACTTAAATCTGTCTCTCTCTATGATATTGCTCCCTCTGCCTCATTATCCTTTATTGGTCTTCGATTAACTCGCACCCCAATCTGGAAGTAAAGATATAGTGGTTGGGTTTTTGCTTTCTCCCCACTGCTGCTTTAAACCACTGCCCACTCCCCCATCTCTATCGTTCTTCTCACAAGAAATGCATTCAGTCAATTCAGAGCTCTTGTCCATATTTACTTACTCCTGAGATATTCTCTCCTATTCTTTAAATAGCCCATGGCCTCCCACTGTAACTGGTATCCCTCAAACCTATATCCTACTCTCAGAACTTAATTAGTGTCTACATTTTGGTGTGTAAGAATAGCCTGATTACTTTACATAACAAACAGTAGAGGTGGGTTCTCTTACCCTTCCGTTAGCTCCACTGAGTTAATGCAAGTGGCAGGTGCATGTAAAGTGCTTCCATCTCAAAATATTAAATTGACTTGTAGACCATTGTTTTACCAAATTCATTTTAACCATTGAGTTGATGTTCTTAGCAACCATAACACCCACATAAGTGTTATGGCTGTCCCTCCAATGATTACAGAGTTTGTGATTTGGAAAAGAGAGCCTTATGGTATGACATGATGCCAAAGTCAACTACGGTAGCCTGCAGAGTTGACAGAGATTTAAAAAGACTAGAAAAAGTGGAAGAAAGGGGATAAACCAAGATGTCGCAGACTTCTATATATGATATAATAGAGTGGATAATGGGCATTCCAGGTCCATTGTAAGTAGCAATGAGGATGAAAGTAAACCACGGAAGGCCAAGCTACTTGATTTGTTTTTCGTTCTCAGAACTGTTTTTTTTTTGTGCTCCCTAAGTTTAAAGGGTAAATCAGACATGGACCCCTTGCTTATTGTTCCTATAGGGGTATTGCTCAGACCTCACTGAAGAGGCCTTACAAGGCCAAAACAATCAGCTGTATTTCAAATCTGGACATCACCTATTAGGCAGGATCAGTCTGATATGTAAATTCAGGTTCTCATTGTAATGGCACAAAACAAACTAAAACCAGCTTGATGTCTAATCGGAGAACTACCAAATGGCAAACTCCTTGACCTGTTTTCTGTTCTCAGTACTCGCTTGCATTCTGTTTTCTTTGCTCTCATGAAAGGAAACCAGTTAATAACTGATGCTGTTTAGAAGGCATATTGCAATTTAACTGCGTCAACAAAGGAGGAGAGAAATCCATCTACTCAAAACCTCTCACATGTAACAGGTTGCACCCTGTTGAATGCCTTTTTGGCATCAAGAGAGAAGGGCAGGCAGGAGCAAGACATCAATGGAAGTGATGGAGAATATTGATAAACAAGTTTGCTTGAATGGTACAAAAGTCACCTGATGTTAGTTTAAAAAAGCAGGCAGTAAAGGAATATGATTTGCTATGATCTTGACATGCATCAGGAAAAATACCATTAAGAGGTTTGTAGACATGTCTAGAGCAATGAAGGCATGGATAATTTCATCCCTCCATGCATGTTTGTTTTGATTCATTTTGTAAAGCAGGCATCTCTCAATCACTGAATGTAGCATATTTAAATATTACACAGCTTATGATTTTATTTAGCTTTGGAAGGTTACCTTTACAAAAAAGGCCATGACAAGGCTTTATATTTAATTGCAAAGAGTAGAGAAACTGATATTGAAAAAGTGTTATTTATTGTATATCAATATTACCATTTAATAGTTTTGTTTTTCCATTATTTTGTCTTTAGGAAAAAATTCAATTCAACAGATCAGAAGTTGGTGCCTCCTACGTAGAATGCATGTTGAGTGAGATACATAAGATATAACAAATTAAACCATGTATTTCTGGTTTATGAAAAATAGTTCTGTACTTATATAGTAATTTCAGATCATTGTGGCAATATAACTGTATGACATAGCATGATATTTATTATTGCCCAGTAGGTCTGATGCTATGTCCTATGCCCCAGTCAGTAGAGGCTGATCTATAGGGACAAGGTGGCTTCTGCAATAAAAAAAAATAAATGTATCATCGTGGTAAGTCATATGATACGTTTGTGTTAAAAAAAAAAAAACGTTGTGCTTGTCATGATTAGTTATGCTTTTTCATCTCCTCAACCATGGATTACTGGTAATGCTGCTGAGAGGTTGAGCAACTAATCATGTGCATGTTTCTATAATGGCCCATTTTCTGGTCGTACACCCCTCTACCATTAGTTTTTATATTGCCCATTGACTTTACTGCAAGCTGCTAGATCCTGGAAACCCTAGGACAGGCATAGGCAACCTTCGGCACTCCAGATGTTTTGGACTACAAATCCCATGATGCTTTGCCAGCATTAAGGGTGTAAGAGCATTATGGGGGATGTAGTCCAAAACATCTAGAGTGCCGAAGGTTGCCTATCCCTGCCCTAGGACATAGTCCTGTTATTGGGTAATAGCATCAGGAAGTGGATTTGGATGTGTTTAAAGTGGTAGGTTTTTTTCCTGTGCAATCATTGCATTAATCTGGAGAAGGCAACAAAATAAGGGAATAACAGGGTTGTTCACTAAAGTGTATTCAACAAAAAGTCACCTGATGGTGTAAAAAAGCGGGCAGTAAAGGAATATGATTTGCTAGGATCTTGACATACATCTTGGTGTCCAAAATTAGAAGGGAAATAAGGTGAACATTTTGACAAACTACAGGAATATTTCCAGGCGCAGTTGCTGAAGTAATGTAAGCATGCAAACATTCACTGAGTAAATATTTTTCACTGATATAACAATTTAATAGAATACTCAAATGTGGGATCAAATAGAACATTTTATAGTACAGGCCTGTGAAGGCCTGGATTTTTACTGAGCTTCAATGTTTTAATAACAGAGGCAACATTTTCTGTAGTAATTGAGGCTGTAAGGACTTACAACTAAGACCCAGGAATTGTATGGGAATGCAACTGAATGGGAATAGTGGTGTGCTGAAATGTAATTTTGTAAATGATACAATGTGGTATAGAAAGCCACCAATTCATTTGTTAATTCATCTACAAGCCCGATTATGAAGTTTTACGCTTTGGTTGGAAGAATTAAATGGTATGAATGTCAATGACCGCTGGGCCATAATTTATGTGCAAGTAACATGCCTGCCTTATTACTATTATTACAATAAGAATGCTTTAACGAACATAATGCAAGTTCAGTTTGATGTTGAGTGCAATTTAGAAAACTCCTGTTTAAGATGATTAGTTTAATTTGATCAGTTAATTGGGAATGTAGAGAAGATTTTTGCTGCAACATTATAACTGTCAGCCTCCAATTTTCTTTAAGCACTTTAAAGGGTAGAACTAGCATATTTGATACATTCACGTGGGAAATATGACTTATGACATGTCACAGAGTGTTCGGAGAAACATCCAAACTCTTAAGGGCACAATAAGGGCACAATATTTAGTAAGAAAAGCTGATTTGTCAAACAAAACAATAACTGTCCATGTTCTCTTGAAAGCAAATGATTCATTACCAGTAAGAAAAATAGAGGTTTGATCAGACCACGAGACTTGGAAAATGGTACAGGAGTTGACTCTCTGAAGGAGATGTTTGTCAATCAAGAAGGGATCTAAATGTGAATAACTGCTATGTCTACTACAATAAGTGGTATAATCTGTGGCAGAGCCGAGTAAAATTAAAAGGCCTTGATGCAAGGATGGATGATGATTTGGGGCTAAGGAAGAGAGAGTGAGAAAACAGTTACTTAAAAAGAATTTACAACTTGGAGTGGAAAACGGGGGGAGGAATGGAGCAGGCTAGCCATTTGTTATAAAGAAGTAAATTTGTCAACCAAAATTCTAACACCCAGATTGTTATTAACTACATGCACCAGCAATTACAAAATATTACAGTAGTAAACTATATTTTATACTAATATGGTAGTATCATTATAGTAAAGTAATAAACTAGTAACAAAATGAAAGGAATCTGGTTGAATATCTTCTCCATCTCAGTCTGCAATATTCAAAATTAAAAGGCTATAACATAAGATGTAATAATGCAGGTTGCTATAAAATAAGACATAGAAAATACAGAGATCAAACAGTGGATGACTTATGAATGCATTATTTACTAGTAATTATAAGGTTTTTATCTTATGTATGTAGTCAGCGTACTTTTATTTATTTATTTAAATTTCTTATACATTATATATTTCTTAATTTTTAGAATTATTAATTGTAATTATTAGATTATTACAAACAAAAATAATATACCAAACACCATGTTGCATATAGAGCATCTCAAATAAATGCAATTGAAAATGTACTTGAAATTAGGTATTTAGAAAAATACTGATATATTTATCACATTAGAGTCTAGATCAGGTATTTCAAACTCTGGCCCACTCATCTGTTGCTAAACTATAGCTCACATAATTCTCTGGCTTTTTATTGCATTCAAATAATTCTGGAAGTTGCAGACCGTGTGCTGCTGAAATACTAACTTTCATCTTGTGTCATTTGATTTTTGTCTTTCATGCAATCATACTTTAACCAAAATTGCATGTTTATAGTTTTATCTATCTGAGTTATATTGATGTCAGTGTTAAGCACAGCTACCTCATTGATGTCTTTTGTTCTGAATTTTGAATTTATGGATATATATTGCTATTTATAAATATATTTAATAAATATATACTGTATTATTATATATCCTATTTATGTGTTATACAAAATTGGAGATAGATTAGACAAGTTATGGAAATAATGGAAATAGAATTATGCTAATCTATGTGTAGCAATCAGAATCCCCTCCTCCCTCCCCCCCCCAATACAATACACTCTTTAAATTAAGTATACTTGGAAAGTGAGCCAATATCCATTTGTATGTTGTCTTTTTATATTTTCTTTGTCAATTAACTATATATCTTATATATATAAAGAATTAAAATAAAATAATACATTAATAAATCCATAACACTCTGTTCCCTTGCATTCATAAAAAAAAAAAACAATTATGTGATTATACATCTGGGTAAAATATAATTTGTTAATAAGTATATATTTTATTGGTTATGAAATAAGTAACATGATCATTCTCCATGCATTCTAAAATAGATGTGTTTATATGCACAATTTATTATTATTTGGAGCTCATTCTATTTTTAATTAAAATTATACATTTAAGTAATATTTTAGAATAGTATTATGACACAGTATAATTACACACATTTATATAACAACTGTGTAAAATATTTAAAATTATTACTTAATTCAAATGTTGCCTTTTCTATATACAAAACTATCCCAGTCCACTTCAAAGCATTCTTTGGTTATTATGAAACATGAAAAAAAAACAAAAAAAAAACTACTGTATAATTAAGCAAATGGCTTTTGATTAGAAATGCACAGATGTTTTCTACATAATATAATAAATCCCTGATGATCAATTTTCCTTTTGCCAATTTACTAAAATAATAATAATAATTATACATAAATGTAATTTATTTAACAAAATAAATCAGTAAATGTTTACCTTTCATAAATATGGATGATTGTGAGTAATATTCAAGAATGAACACACACACAGAGGACATTTTTTTCTAAAAGATCAGATCTGTCCAGTTTAAATGTATGCACCAAATTATTTCTGGACAGTGCTAAAATAATTGAAATCAATTGGCTACATTAGAAGAGATAAACCCAGTTTCTAAATTCCTACCATTTTGTGATATTATTCCTATGTATTTAAAAATATATATTTTTGCCTTTTTCAATGGTTTATTTGAGAGTTGAGAAAACAAATTCTGAAAATAAGCCATTAAATTAAAGAATTAAATATATTTCAACTTCATATGTGGATCTAATTCAAATATCTATAATGCAACATACTTTACAAATATGTCTTTATCCACTATTAAATAGTCTTTAGTTATTGATTCTGTTACAGAGATTACGGAGACATTACCTATTGTCTTAGAACCCAGGGCCAGGCTTTTATTATCTACCAATTAGTTTAATCCTAATTTTAATAATAAGCAAACCTAAAAAGTATCATCAAAGTTTAATATATCATGCAATTACATATTTTGTAAAATGCCTGAAAAATAAGGCAGTTGTTATAGTGTTAATTTACATATAATATCCTATTACATCTATCACAAAAATAAGAATCTTTTATGAAACAAGTTTATATTGTCATCAAAAGAATAAATATATTCAAAAAATGTACAGGCAGTCAAAAGTACCCAATCTCTGAATATCAACATAACCAGATACCTTTGTAGAACAGCAACAATATCAAAGTATTTACAAAATGATCTAATAATTCTTTTATTGTATTTGATCAATTACTTGTGGCAGTTCACAAAATAAGCTTATGGGAGATATGCAACTATAGGAAATTACTCCTGCTGAATTTTACAGATGTAACCTGAAAAAAATATGTTTTTCAGATTTGGTTTGAAATAGTTATCTACTATCTAAATAATAAAGGAAGGTACATTTAGGAAATATTCTCAGCAAATGGTAATGGAATTACATAAATGACTCCTGTTTCCAATTTCAAATATGTGTTATCAGAAGAAATATCACATTTGTTGTCAGGAACATAATAAAGTATGGTTATTTTAAAGGTGATTGAAATATGATGTGGAGACAAAACCCGGTACTTACTTTTGCAGGTAATATAGATATCATCATAAAAATAAAATAATGGATTTGGATCAAAAATATAGAGATTTTGCTCATAATAAAAATTAAATTAACATTTACCTTGCTATTTACTATCTAACATTATGTATTCAATGCATTAGCTGTGTGCAAAACAAATATACCAATAAAATATTATATATACTATATATTACTATATTACTATATTACTATATATTACTATATTATATTACTATATTATATTACTATATATATATATATATATATATATATATATATATATATAATACAATACATATATGTAGGTATTAATATATTTTTGTATATAAAGCATTAAAGCAACACACATCCTTAAAAAGTCCTCAGAGTGCACTCTATCGGGATGGATATATGTATATTCCAAGTATGAAATAGTCATACAACAGTTACAACTAAGACATAGTGATACCACAACAGCTATAGATAAGAAATTGTGGTTTTGTTAATCAAATGGCTTGAGTTCATCTTGAATATATCTTTCATCTTCCATTTCTTAGGTGAAACAAAAATAAAATCAATGAGGTTTTAGTTATATTTTAACACAAATTAAGTCTATTGCGTAGAGATGCAAGAAGTGGAAATATGGTTAAACAACAGATTATGTAAGAATAATGTGTCAAATATAACCCACAACTGTACTGGGGTCAAATGGAACAAGTGAATTAAAAAAAAATGCGCTTAAGGAACAGAATTGCTCACTGTAAATTGTAAACAAGTCTGAAATATCTCTCAGAGTCTTTCAGTAGTGTAGGGGGTAAGAGCTTTTTTTAATCCTTACCTCAGCTGCACACGCCACCCCAGTAAATGCTGCAAGCACCATCGAGTTTTTGGGCTATAAGAATGATGGTAAATGTGGTAAAGATGATGATTTTATTATGAATGCTGAACGTGTTTGAAGTTGTTTCAAGGAATCGTTTACATTGTTGTATTATTAATTAAAACATAAGTAGTCTATTGACCTAGAAGAAAAACCAATTGCTTTTTGAAATCATGAAGGAATTATATCTAACCTCTGTCATTCTCATTATAAATGTCTTGAGCATTTTGGTTTGTTTTTTTGTTTGCATTCTTTTGGATAAACAGAAAGGTAATCTAAAATTGTTTAACTCAAAAACAATATTACTTTGTTGTTAACTCTTTAAGAATCAATAATCATCTATGCCCTCATAAACGCTGGTCTTTAAGCAACCTATTAAAAAAAATCGAATGTCATTTACTTAGTGATTGCAGAGCTTTATAAACTTGCTAGTGCTTAATGAGCAGAATATCCATGGTGGCATAAAGTCTTCAATATCAACCAAAAAATATTTGTCATTTAGTGGCTATTTGTTTTTGTTTTTTTACAACATAACTTCATAGCATTTTTTTTAAAACCCGAATTCTGCATGATATGGTATTTAATGGCTCTTATCTATGCAATATAAGTTCACATGACTAATGCTTGGATCCTGCAAATCATATTTTAGTGTCTAATAAGTCTGAATTTATATCACCTATTAAGCCAAAATTATAAACTGGGTTTAAGTAGTAATAACTAGACAATGAAACATGAAAGCTGATTTCAGTAATTGTGTGTCTGTTACTGATATTAGTAACATTTGAAAGGTTGAAATTAATACTAATAAGGTTAATTTTGCTTGACTTTACGTTTGGATTTCTCTGCTAAAGCCGTCTCAATCGCATCAAGACTCAAGAGTAGAAAACCAAAGGAAAGATGAAAATGAACACAATGTTAACAGGGTGATTAAATACAATTCTGTCCAGTAATTGAGATGCAGACTAAAGAAGAGAAATAGATGTCTCCCAATTTGAACAAGTTTGCTTAACTTTTGTAAATTACTTGTCAACTCATCGTTACATAGTTACATAGTTACATAGCTGAAAAGAGACTTGCGTCCATCAAGTTCAGCCTTCCTCACATTTGTTTTTTTGCTGTTGATCCAAAAGAAGGCAAAAAAAAACCAGTTTGAAGCACAATTTTGCAACAAGCTAGTAAAAAAAAATCCTTCTTGACCCCAGAATGGCAGTCAGATTTATCCTTGGATCAAGCAGTTATTACCCTACATTAAAAGATTATATCCTTGAATAATCTGTTTTTGCAAGTATGCATCTAGTAGCTGTTTGAACATCTGTATGGACTCTGATAAAACCACTTCTTCAGGCAGAGAATTCCACATCCTGATTGTTCTTACAGTAAAAAAACCTTTCCTTTGCCTTAGACGAAATCTTCTTTATTCCAGTCTAAACGCATGGCCTAAAGGGCTTACTTTAAAATGTCTTATTGGGCATATTAACTATTCATTTATTATAGGGTATTAAGGTCATCTCTTATAAAAGAAAAATAAAAAAATGTGAAAAGCTCCCCTCGCAGTCTCGCATGATCGTTCTGATGTCACTCCCCCCCTCTCCATGGTCAATCAAATGCTTCATAAAAAATAATTTGATTGGACTGATCTCCCGGCTCAAAAGGCATGTTGCGCTCTGAACAGAGAAGGAGAGGCAGGGAGTGGGGGTTGGACAGATGGAGAGAATTATGAAAAATTATACAATAACAAGTTGCAATGCAGGAAGATTGGGAAGGATCTAGAGGAAGTGAAAATGCAGTGAAGGACTGGGGCATTGAAGCTCCCTCTACATCTTTCGCTAGCATGCATTGCGTGCTGAAGAGCTGCTTGCCATGGCACGGGGTCATCAGAATAAATCTCCCCAATTTGGATCAATAGGGGTTATCCCAGTCTCTAATGACTTGCTGTAGAACTTAGGCTTGCATCGTGCTGCTCCCACCTCCATAGTTCAAAGGGGCGGTTGCTAACTTGAGGAGCAGACAGGTAGAAACCACTCCGACCTCAAGGCTGGATGGCCAAATTTGACCAAATATCTATCCGCTTCTGGGAGATCCTTGCTAGACGGAATGTCTTATCTATAACAGGCCCCCAGGGCAGATGATAAAGCAACAGCGGAAGAAACAGCTTACATCTGTTAAGGCCCATATGTCACAAACACCCAGATTCCAAGCAGGCTGATACACCAACCCTTTATCACATGAAAGAACCAGGATAGCTTGTCTAAGCCCTACTTACCCTCCTCCTGCTGTGCGAATTGGCCTAGTCTAGGGATTATGAGATGCCAGAACAATGAATTGGATGCTCAGGTGCCGACCTACTGATTAACCCTGCAGGGTTTCATGGCTGCAAAGTGCATACCTAACCCTTTTGATGGAACTAACTAAAACCTGGTGCCTCCTGTGTATGGTGTGAAGTTGGCTGACTTGGCATTATGGGACTGAGGATTCATGCTTGCATGTTTCCAGCAATAAGGCAGTATAAGGCTTAGTCAGCCATTATTTGATAGTATTTCTTACCTTTATGTGGTGCAATATCTGCAGCCTATAAATTTAAAGTTAAATGTTATACATGCAGGAAATTGTTTCTCATTTTATTTCAGTCGCTGTTGGTGGTCAAACAATCTGTAGTTACTCAGATTTGTTATGATTCATGCTATTTCCCTTTTCTGTTTTGTACTCCAAGCATTCATTTTGCCTCAATTTATATCTATATTAATGTTCACGCTCGGAACTAGTGTTTTAAATCTGAAAGTACATTATGTGTGATAACCTTTCACTACTTATACTGCATTTACCTACATTACGTATAAAATGAGATGTTGTCTATGTGCTCAACCTATGTCAACTGGGAGATGTAACTCATATTGTTATGCAGTAGAGATGTCCCGAACAATTCGCGGTCGCCGCGGCGGGCGAAAATATGCGATGTTCGGTCTGCCCCTATTCGTCATCATTGAGTAAACTTTGACCCTGTACCTCACAGTCAGCAGACACATGCCAGCCAATCAGCAGCAGACCCTCCCTCCCAGACCCTCCCACCTCCATGACGAATAGGGGGCGGACCGAACATCGTATATGTTCGCCCGTCCCAATTAATTTCACTAAGTATTTTTATATTGTCCTTTTTTGTTATATTTGTACTCAACTCTATTATGATCTGTAATTATGGTATACCGAATGCCTGTAACTACCTTTTCTGAAAATACACTTGCTTTGAAAGCAGATCTGCCACTGTATGACTGTCAGGGTACCTGGAGTCTCTACCTTTGAGAGAGGTAGAGACTTAGAAGGTTATCCGTCCGGACGCCATGTCTCCTCGGTCTCCCGCGGTTCACTCGGTCTTGCTAACGCCGGCCGCGAGGGAGTCACTTCCTTTTATAACAGAAGGACCGGAGGTAGACGTCATGACGCTAACCCGAAACATCCTGCCACTCAAATCTCGGGAGACGAATCAGGACTCGCCGGAGGCGTGTCCCCTCTCCCTAGCCAGGATACTTAACGGTGGTTCTCTCATTCACTCATTGCCCTGTCGTGGTTCTAGTCTGCCTAGTCACACAGTGCTTTATTATTCACTTGTCTTTTGGTTCTGACCCGGCTTTGTTGTTTACTCTCCTGCCTTTCTGTTATCCTTGACCCGGCTTGTCTCTCGCTTACCTGTCCTCTGTTATCCTCGACCTCGGCTTGTCTCTGACCATTCTATTGTAGTTATACGTTAGTCCGGCCATTCTAAGGACCGGTATACGTATCAGCTACTCTTTGTACTCTGCGTGTTGGATCCCTGACCCGATCCTGACATTACGACAGGGCCATGGATCCTGCAGGTACAAATTGTCAGCTTGGTTCTCCTGATCCTAGGTTTGACGCCATGGATCATAGGATGGATCAGATGGCTCTGGCACTACAGGCATCTGTCTCGCCCTATTAATCCACCTGAGGAGAGGCGTAACACTTCTGCTTCTTCTGTGGGTTCAGGGTTAGAGGTAGCTACTGTAGGTGCTTCTTCCCGAGTTACCCCACCTGTACGTTATGCTGGTTCCCCTGAGAGGTGTCGTGGCTTTTTGAACCAGATCAGTATTCATTTCGAGCTACAGCCCCGTTCATACCCTACTGATAGGGCAAAGGTGGGATTTATTATTACCTTACTCATTGAGAAAGCTCTGAGATGGGCGAATCCGTTGTGGGAGAATGATAATCCATTAGTCTATAACTATAATTCCTTTGTAGCTGCTTTTAAAAGAACTTTTGACCCTCCTGGCAGGAAGGCCAATGCAGCCAGATTACTGTTGCGCCTTAGACAAGACAACCAAACACTTGTGGATTATGCACTAGAGTTCAGGTCTTTGGCGGCAGAGGTAAAATGGAATGAACAGGCCTATATAGACGTATTCTTAAATGGATTATCTGATGTAATACTTGATGAGGTAGCTACAAGAGAACTTCCCGAGAATCTGGAGGACTTAATTTCCTTTATCTCCCGTATTGACGAACGCCTAAGGGAGAGACAGAATACTCGAGATAGAACCGCTAAATCTTTCTCTAGACTAGTACCATCATTTCAAGTTGCTGAAACCAAAGATCCACAGGTTTCAGAACCTATGCAGTTAGGCCTTACTCGTCTCTCAGAGGAGGAGAGACAGTACAGGAGAAGAGAGGGACTGTGTATGTATTGTGGGTTCAGAGGTCATGTACGTTTGAGCTGTCCCAGCCGTCCGGGAAACGCTCGCACCTAAGTTTCTCTAGAGGACAGACCTTGGGTGTTTCGATTTTGTCCTCTACTCATAACTACAAAGAACATAGACTCCTATTACCGGTCTCTTTAACTTGGGAGAAGGGAACTTTAGAAACTATAGCATTGATAGACTCCGGCGCTGCTGAGAGTTTTATCGACCAAAAGTTTCTCACCAAACACACTATCCCATCCCAGTTAAGGAAGACACCCTTGGCTGTTGAAGCCATTGATGGTAGACCTTTAGTTGAGCCTGTGATTTCCCGGGAGACCACACCTCTTTACTTAACTATTGGTATTCTACACAAGGAGGAAATATCCCTACTACTCATTTCATCCCCTTCTGTTCCCATAGTCCTGGGATACTCCTGGCTTAAGAAACATAACCCCGTTATAGATTGGAGATCAGGGGAAATAGTTTCTTGGGGCCAGAATTGTCAAGAGAGTTGTTTAAAGAAAGTGTCACCTCTTTGTAGTGTCAACCCACTTAATAACGCTACTGACTCTACCAAAGTACAGATACCGTCTTTGTATCAAGATTTAAAGGCAGTATTTGACAAAAGAAAGGCTGATACCTTACCACCACATAGGCCTTTTGATTGCAAAATTAATTTACTTTCTGGTACCATGCCCCCCAGGGGTCATGTATACCCTTTGTCCACGAATGAAAACTTAGTTCTAGAAGAGTATATTCGTGAAAACCTAGACAAGGGGTTCATTAGAAGATCCTCCTCTCCTGCTGGGGCTGGATTCTTTTTTGTTAAAAAGAAGGATGGTTCTTTAAGACCTTGCATTGACTACCGAGGTCTTAACAAGATAACCATCAGAAATGTTTATCCGATTCCCTTGATCACCGAGCTTTTTGACCGATTAAAAAGTTCTAAAATTTTCACTAAGTTAGACCTTAGAGGTGCTTATCATTTGGTGAGAATCCACGACGGTGACGAGTGGAAAACTGCATTCAATACTCGATATGGGCACTATGAGTATACTGTAATGCCTTTTGGTCTCTGCAATGCTCCGGCAGTATTTCAGGACCTTATTAATGAGGTTCTTAGGGAGTTTCAAGATGACTGTGTAATTGTATACCTTGATGATATTCTTATACATTCCAGGGATATTGAGACTCACCACAGGCAAGTCAGGAGGGTTTTACACAAACTTCTTCAGCATGGCTTGTACTGCAAACTAGAGAAATGCAGCTTTGACCAATCCCAAACTACGTTTCTTGGTTATGTGATTTCTGGGGAAGGGTTTGAAATGGATCCGGAGAAGCTCCAATCCATACTAGACTGGCCTTTACCTCAGGGTCTCAAGGCTATCCAGAGATTCATTGGTTTCTCTAATTACTACAGACGTTTCATTAAGGGATACTCCTCTATCATTGCTCCCATCACTAACATGACCAAACAAGGGGCTGAGACTAAGAATTGGTCTACTGAAGCTCTTCGGGCTTTTGAGACACTCAAAGAGCTGTTTGCTTCCGCACCAATTTTAGTTCACCCTGATACTACTCTACCTTTCCTACTCGAAGTGACGCTTCTGAGACAGGTATAGGTGCTGTTCTGTCCCAAAGGTTGGGTGTAGATAAACCATTACATCCTTGTGGATACTTTTCCAAAAAATTGTCCGGTACTGAAAGCAGATATGACATTGGTGACAGGGAACTACTAGCGGTTATAATGGCCTTGAAGGAGTGGAGACATTTATTGGAGGGTACTTTGCATCCTGTTACTATTTTGACGGATCATAAAAACTTATCCTATATTGGGGAGGCTAAACGACTATCATCTAGACAGGTTCGTTGGTCCATATTTCTCACTCACTTCAACTACGTACTCACATATAGGCCAGGTTCTAAGAATTCTAAAGCCGACGCCTTATCTCGCCAATATGAACCTGCTGCCGTATCTGAGCCGGTTTTGTCCTCTATAGTACCCAAGTGTAACATTATCGCTAACACTACTCTCAAAGTTCATTCCCCGCTACTTGATCAGATAAGGAACTTGCAGCATCTGGCACCTAGACTGACTCCGGTTTCCAGACTTTTCGTTCCTCCTGAACTTCAATTGGAGCTCTTACAGTGTCTTCACGAGAGTAAGGTGGCTGGTCATCCGGGTGTCCGCAAGACGTATTCTTTGATCTCCAAGGATTTCTGGTGGCCGTCGTTACGGAAGGATATTAAGGATTTTATCGGGGTTTGTGTGGTCTGTACTAAAACCAAACTACCGCATACGCTTCCTTGTGGCCTTCTACAACCGCTGGAAATTCCTGACAAACCTTGGTCCTGTGTGGCAATGGACTTTATTGTGGATCTGCCGGTTTCTAAAAAACACACTGTTATCCTCACCGTAGTCGATAGGTTTACCAAGATGGCACATTTCGTACCTTTGCCTAAACTCCCGACTTCTCCTGAATTGGCGGAGGTCTTTGCTAAAGAGATTTTTCGTTTACATGGGATTCCTTCTGAGATCACTTCTGATAGAGGCTCCCAATTTGTTTCACGTTTTTGGAGGTCGTTCTGTTCTCAATTAGGCATCAAATTGAATTTTTCGTCCGCCTATCATCCTCAGTCTAACGGAGCTGCTGAACGAACTAACCAGAAGATTGAGCAATACTTACGTTGTTTTGTTTCCGAACACCAGGACGATTGGGTCGGTTTGATTCCTTGGGCAGAGTTTGCGCACAACAATCTTGTTTGTGACTCCACGCATTCAAGTCCCTTCTTCATGAACTATGGCTTTCATCCATCCATTCTTCCCCCGGTTTCTCCTTCCCAAGGAGTGCCGTCGGTTGATGTCCATGTGGCCAACTTGAGGAAGTTGTGGGATCAGACTCGACAGATTCTTCTACACAATTCTGTACTGGTAAAGAAACATGCTGACAAACGTAGAAGGGCGGCTCCGAATTTTGTTCCAGGCGATAGAGTGTGGTTGAGCACTAGGAATATTCGTCTTAAAGTTCCTTCCATGAAATTCGCTCCTCGTTATATTGGTCCCTACAGGATCTTGACTCGAATTAACCCAGTGGCATATCGTCTAGCTCTTCCAGCTACTTTACGCATCCCGAACTCCTTTCACGTGTCATTGTTGAAACCTCTAATCTGTAACAGATTCTCCTCCACAATCGCCCCTCCGCGCCCTGTTCAGGTGGAGGGTCAGGAGGAATATGAGGTTAACTCCATTATTGATTCTCGTGTCTCCCGGGGACGAGTACAATATTTAGTTGACTGGAAGGGATATGGTCCTGAGGAGAGGAGTTGGGTACCACAAGAGGATGTTCATGCTCCTCGTCTTCGCAGGGCATTTCACTCCCGCTTTCCATCTCGCCCCGGCTCCTTCCGCCCGGTGGGCGTATCTGAGGGGGGGGGTACTGTCAGGGTACCTGGAGTCTCTACCTTTGAGAGAGGTAGAGACTTAGAAGGTTATCCGTCCGGACGCCATGTCTCCTCGGTCTCCCGCGGTTCACTCGGTCTTGCTAACGCCGGCCGCGAGGGAGTCACTTCCTTTTATAACAGAAGGACCGGAGGTAGACGTCATGACGCTAACCCGAAACATCCTGCCACTCAAATCTCGGGAGACGAATCAGGACTCGCCGGAGGCGTGTCCCCTCTCCCTAGCCAGGATACTTAACGGTGGTTCTCTCATTCACTCATTGCCCTGTCGTGGTTCTAGTCTGCCTAGTCACACAGTGCTTTATTATTCACTTGTCTTTTGGTTCTGACCCGGCTTTGTTGTTTACTCTCCTGCCTTTCTGTTATCCTTGACCCGGCTTGTCTCTCGCTTACCTGTCCTCTGTTATCCTCGACCTCGGCTTGTCTCTGACCATTCTATTGTAGTTATACGTTAGTCCGGCCATTCTAAGGACCGGTATACGTATCAGCTACTCTTTGTACTCTGCGTGTTGGATCCCTGACCCGATCCTGACAATGACCTCCCATGGTAACATCTTTGATTAGCTATACTCTCATGCATAAGCACAATACTGAGGTCTATGGAAGATCCTGCAAGACCACAATGAGTGAGACAATGCCTGAATCCCACAGCCACCACGTGTAATGGCAGCTAGAATTGGACAAAAGTTGACGGCAGAGCTCCGTCATTTGTCAATCCAGGCTTGTCCATAACATTTTTTTGATAAGAGTGCTGACTTCAAGCAAAGTCAGCAAATTTATAAAAATTCTTACTGTGAGACAGACAGCTGAGAGGGTTTCCTGCTCAGTCACTTTGAACTTTAGAAGATTGTGGTGATAGCCACACATAGGTCCCCAATGCTTCCGCATAAGAAACACTGGGTTAGCACGCTTATCATCAGAAGTGTGTGAAGCTGCAGAAAGAACATAGTCTCACCGCTAGAAAAAAGTCGAGCAACTTATTTTTAATAAAAACAATGTCTAGATCTACATCAATAAAGGAACACTCTACCATTAGAAATAAATACATTTATTTTTAACGTTGAAATTTTATTTTGATAAAATCCTCCTTAAATGCATTTATTTATTTGTTTCATAAAACACATAAACATACATCACAATATACATCTGATGTCAAATATATACTTATTTAATTATTAAATTATTAATTTTGTACTAATTTATTTTATCCTCCAAAGTTCATGCCTGAATTGTATATTGATACCTTAGGAATTCTGACAAATGCATTCTCAATCAATGTCATCCTCACAATGCATTTGCAAACAACCCCTTCTTGTACATGATTCAGGTAGAAAATGAGTATTGCTACTCTGTCAGCCATTTGTGGTACTACTTGACAGTGCAATCGATCAGGAATGAAATACACGTTTTCTTCAGGTTATGTTCACATTCCATTAAAAGCTTAATTGCCCTACTAGATCTGCCCATCATAGTTTGAATGCTTCATGTAATGATGAAAGGTGCCCTTGTACAACTTAATAAGGATGTAAAGTATTACGCACTGAAAGCCTGTATAAAATATTTAATTATTCACTCTTTATTATACTGTCTGATAACATCAACACATCAATAAAATTATGATGTTAAAGCCTAAATGTAATTTTGCCCAAACAGATTATTATTACCTTAAAAAAAATGAAAGGAAATTATTGACCAAGAAGTAGAATTTAATGTTATTTTATTTCGTCCTGAAAGGTGAAATGTTATTTCCATGCTGCTCCAATCACCAGTGCTACCTAAACTGCACATGTACATGACGTCAGACCGGGAGTGGATAGCACCCTGCGCTGGATTCCAGATTAATATATATATATATATTTTGTAGGTTATGGGAGTGCATTTTGGAATATTTAATAGGGCATTAAAATTTAAATTACGTTGTATATTGGCTGCAGTAACCCTTTAAACAATATGTCTAACTCCTAGGCATAATTGGCCACAAATTTATCTTACATATAATATCCTACGCTATTTATAACCTATTACACTGCTTTCTTCTTAAAATCTATCTAAAACGTTGGTAAATATGTCTATATATATGGTAATCTAAAAGTCATAGTTTAAAAATAATACACCTAAAGCACAATTTAAAGTCTTTGGATTAAAGTTGAATAAAGTATCAAGCATATAACTACTAAATAAAGCCTGTTTATCAATGAACATTCATGGATACAATGGTAATACAGGACTAAACAATGCACATATTGCGTTTGCAATGACAAATATATAATACTGTTATAGAATAATAGCACAATAACTTATTTACTTCCCTTTTAACCCTTGACTATTTGAATATTTAATTGCGACTTGTCTAGCTCATATATGTAGAACAAAACTGAAGTGTATTTTAGGTTAATGATTAGGAACACTTACAGGGAGACTAAAGGGACCCAGACTACTTCACCTCATTGAAGTGGTCTGGGTGCATTGTTCCAAGCCCCTTAACCATGAAATTGTAATTATTGCAGTTTTTGATAAACTGCAATAAACACTATCCAGGGTTAACTCCACCTCTAGTGGCTGTCTACCAGTCTACCAGACATCCACTAGAGGGACTTCCGGGTGATTAGCCGATATTTGGTTTCCTAACTGTCACTGGAAGTTCTCACGCTATGCATGAGGATATTCAGCATCACCCAAAATCCGATAGGAAAGCATAATACAATGCTTTTCTATAAGTAGAACTCTTAATGCGCTTGCTGCGCATTAAGTTCCCCCACCGGCTGAATTCGCCAGAGGAGGAGCAGAGGCAAAGAATAGACCCATCACTCAGGTAAGTGATGAATGGGGTTTTTGAACCCTCTGCATCCTGGTAGGGGGGCTGCGAGGGAGAGGGGCACTATAGGGATCTATAGTGCTATAAAAACACCTTTGTTTCCCTTTAACCCCTTAAGGACACATGACATGTGTGACATGTCATGATTCCCTTTTATTCCAGAAGTTTGGTCCTTAAGGGGTTAAAGTGGATCTGTCACCTTACACTTAGGGGCTAGTTAGTCTTATGTACAGTCATAGGAAAAAGAAAGTGCACCCTCTTTAAATTATATGACTTTTCATATCCGGACATACCGTATATACTCGAGTATAAGCCGAGTTTTTCAGCACATTTTTTGTGCTGAAAAACCCCAACTCGGCTTATACTCGAGTCAGAGTCTGTATTATGGCAATTTGCATTGCCATAATACAGACAATGGGGGCTGTGGGGGCTGCAGAGAGATGTTACTTACCTTTCCTGCAGCTCCTGTCAGCTCTCTCCTCCTCCGCCGGTCCGTTCAGCTCTTCTGTCAGCTCACAGTGTAAATCTCGCGAGAGCCGCGGCTCTCGCGAGATTTACACTGGGAGCTGACCGAGGTACTGAACGGAGGAGAGAGCTGACAGGAGCTGCAGGAAAGGTAAGTAACATCTCTCTGCAGCCCCCACAGCCCCCTCCTACACAGTGCCCATCCACTGGACCACCAGGGAAGGAGAGCCCCCCTCCCTGGCCAGCTAGCAAGCAGGGAGGGGGGACAAAAAAATATATATATATTAATAATAATAAAAAAATAATAAAATAAAAAATAATAAAATAAAAAAATTTAATGAAACAAAAAAAATATTAAAATAATAATTAAAAAATAAAAAATGCCCACCCCCCACCAAGGCTCTGCATCACACTCTGCATCACACACACACACACACACACACTGCATTCATACACACACACTGCACACACACACACACACTGCACACACACACACACACACACTGCACTCATACACACACACACTGCACTCATACACACAGCATTCTCATACACACACACATCATTCATACACACACATCATTCATACACACACTGCACTCATACACACACTGCACTCATACACACACTGCACTCATACACACACTGCACTCATACACACAGCATTCTCATACACACATACTCATATACACACTGCACTCATATACACACTGCACTCATATACACACTGCACTCATATACACACTGCATTCTCATACACACACACTGCATTCTCATACACACACTGCATTCATTATATACACACACTGTAAATAAATATTCAATTAATATAATTTTTTAAGGATCTAATTTTATTTAGAAATTTACCAGCAGCTGCTGCATTTCCCACCCTAGTCTTATACTCGAATCAATAAGTTTTCCCAGTTTTTTGGGGTAAAATTAGGGGCCTCGGCTTATATTCGGGTCGGCTTATACTTGAGTATATACGGTAATAAAAATCATCTGTTCCTTAGCAGGTCTTAAAATTAATTAAATACAACCTCATATGAACAAAACCAAATTACATATTACACTGTCATGATTTATTTAACAAAATTAAAGCCAAAAGGGATAAGCCATGTGTGAAAAACTAAGTATACTTTATGATTCAATAGCATATAGAACCACCTTTAGCAGCAATAACTTGAAGTAATCATTTACTGTATGACTTTATCAGTCTCTTGCATAATTGTGGAGGAATTTTGGGCCACTTTTCTTTCTTTCTATAATGTTACTTCAGTTCATTGAAGTTTGCTGGCATTTATTTATGCACATCTCTCTTAAGGTGCCATCACAGAAATTCCATTGAGTTGAAGTCTAGACATTGACTGGGTCATTGCAAAATCTTGATTCGTTTCTTTTTTCAGTCATTCTGCTGTAGATAGCCAGGTGTGCTTGAGATCATTGTCCTGTTGCATATCCCAATTTTGGCCAAGCTTGAGCTGTAGGACAGATGACCTCATATTTGACTTAAGAATGTTTTGGTATACAACGTTCATGGCTGCAAAACAAGTCCAAATCATCATCCCTTCACTACCATTATTGACAGTTAAAAAAAGCTTTTGAGAAAGCTTCGGCGAAATGCGTCAAGTGAGGAAGAATTTTGGACTTTTATACAGGACTGGTTTTATAGTGTATTATTCACTTTTTACTTATTGTATTAAAGTATATATAATTTTTAAACCATCCAGTCATTTATTTTGTCCTCCTTCCTATTTAATACTGCTTTGCTGCTATACCTGGGTCCACTATATCCCGAGGTTGGGATTATTCCACCTGAAATTCTCCAAACTAGAGCAGGTTGTTGCTCTAGTATATGTAAGTAGGATCATCTACTCTTACTACAATATTTTATATTTACGTACTAGACCATGTGGCGTATTTTACTCTTGTTTTTCATATAACGAATACTTACACCTATAAACTCACCAACGATCTTGAACCTCAAGAAATCCATAGACGGGGATTATTCCGTCCAAGCTCTTAACACCGAGCTGATATAGCTCCTCAAAGTGTGAGTGTGAATATAACACCTTTGTTATTGTGGAATTATATCGTTCATACATACTGTACCATTATTTGTATCTTTGTTTCTCCTTTTTTTTAAGTTACTCCGCTGGCCAGTATTTCTACTAAACGTATGTACAATTTCTGATCTTTAGCGTTGTTCACCTTTCTATTTTTTTATCTGTCCATTTATCACAAGGTAGAGGGAACACCTTGTTGGTGAACTGCTGCTCACCCTTGAGAAGAGAGCGCTTATTACCCTTTTGCATTATTGACAGTTGGTATGAGGTGGTTGTGCTAATATGCTGTGTTTATTTTTTGCCAAATGTGAGACTGTGTTTTGTGGCCAAACATCTCCACTTTGATCTTGTCTTTCCAAAGGACATTGCGTCAGAAGTCTTGCTGTCCCCGATCAAAGATCAAAGTGGAGATGTTTGGCCATAAAACACAGTCTCACTCCTGGGAAGATTGGCAACTGCCCTGACAGTTTTCCTCTTTAAGTGGAACTCACTGTACTTTCTATGTACTCCGACTAATTACCTCTGCCCAGTCTGCTTCCTAGCAGCTTGCAGGGACCCTGGAGATCTTAAACCCCAAGGCTTGATTGGAGTCTCTATGGACTCTACCCCCAGGCTGGTATTGTCCCCTCTGCCTATTCCTCTGCAGCTTTTCTTCCAGGCAGGTATCGACCCCTCTGCCTATTCCTCTGCAGCTCTGCTTACAGTGATTGCTATTGCCTTTAGAAAAGCACTTGCGGCTCTCTGGCCTACCTCTCTTTATTTATCCCAGGGCTAGAGGGATCATGTAGCCAGACAACAGGTATGAAGACTGTCACTGGGATCCCTAAAATCCTCACAGGACACCCAGTTCCAAATGGAATTAACATAAAATATGATATTTTACTTAGGACTAACTTATGTGTCTGTTACCAACCTTGCTGTTACAAACCTAATAAAATACAAATAACCAAAACATGTCAGAAAACATACAGGGAATTACAATAACATAATAACATATTTATAGAGGTGTGGGGAAGACAAAATTGAACACAAAATATCTCTCCTGCATGCAGAAACAAGCCTTGCTATTCAGGTAGTGCGTATTGCTGTTGCTACCAACAGAGGGCGGTATACATATATAGCCAAAACCACTTACCGTATTTATCGGCGAATAACACGCCCCAGCGTATAACATGCACCTCATTTTAAGAAGGAAATTTCCCCCCCTCCCATAGTATTCTCCCCCCTCCCTTAGTGTTCCCCCACCCTCATCCCATAGTGTCCTCCCCCCCTCCCATAGTGTCCCCCCCTCCCCTTGTCCCATAGTGCACTTTCCCTCCCCTTGTCACATAATTACTTACCTGTCTTGAAGCATGGGCCGGCTTCACAGCGCGCACCGCGGTACAGGAACTTAAATTTCAGGTTCCGGTTTCCGGCGGGACTGAAAGGAAGTGTGCACACTGAGTGCGCACTTCCTTTCAGTGCCGCCGGAAACCGGAACCTGAAATTGAAGTTCCAGTACTGCGGTGCGCGCTGAACACCGGCCCACGCTTCAAGACAGGTAAGTAAACCTTCACATTCGCTCCATAAGACGCACAGACATTTCCCCTCACTTTGAGGGGAAAAAAAGTGCGTCTTATGGAGCGAAAAATATGTATATCGGCGTATAACACGCACACATCATTTGCCCCCTATTTTCAGGGAGAAAAAGCATGTTATACGCCAATAAATACGGTAGTTGGTAACAAGCATCAGCAGGACAGAAGAGCACAAAAACAAATAACAGTATACAAACACATTATAAACACCCTGCACCTATAATGGGCACAGAGTGACTTAGACATAGAAACCATTTAGGAACCTTTGTAAAGTATCTTTCTGCTCATAGCGATGGTGACTACCATCACACTTATTGTAGAATTATGGATTTTAAATTTTTGGAAATGGCTTCATAAGATTTCCCAATTTAATTGTCAGCAGTAATTGCTTCTCTACATCATTGTCTATGTATTTTCTACTTGGTATTGTGTTAAACACACCGGAATGCTTGAGACCAGAAAACTGCAAAAACTTCAGTATTATAGAGGTGGTCACACTTGCTGATGATCAATTAATCAATGGCATTTGATTAGTAGTACCTGTCTGCTACTTAGCCTCTTAATTCCTATGGAAGCACTAAGGGTGTTCTTCACACATGGCATCTCTCTTTTGGCTTATTTTTCTTGAATAAATTCTGACACAGTGTAATATGTTATGTGTTGTTGGTAATCTAGATTTTATTTACCTAATTGTAAGTCTTGCTAATGAGCAGATGATTGTTATTATGCTCTGATATGTAAAGCCAAGTTAATCAAAGAGGGTGCACTTTCTTTTTCACATGACTGAATTTTTCCTACACTTAATCTTAACAAATGGTGTAGCTTAACCCCGTAAGGACCAAACTTCTGGAATAAAAGGGAATCATGACATGTCAAACATGTCATGTGTCCTTAAGGCGTTAAAGCAAACTTAATTTGTTAGCTTAAGAAAGGAAGTGAAGCTTGCTTTAAGCATCACCCTTTTATCATAATTGCCATGCATAAGAAATATCCTTAAGTCAAGGCAGCTCCTAGGTTGTCCCTACTATGTTTTAAAGACAAATAGATCAGGAATGAAGAAAAGAAGAACGGATTCTGAAAGGGGAAGAGAAGTGGAAACAATGGGAAAAATGTAAGTTTGAGATGACAGAGCTACTTTAAACAACTGCCATTATATAAATCTACACAGTTTAAACAGTTTATTTGGTAATTCTTTGCCAAAATATTGTGGGAGTTCAAAATAATGAATAATTCTACAATTTCCTTTAACTTCCATATCAGACAAAGTCAGAAAATGCAGCATGGATACAGAATATAATTGTTGTTACTTATAGTATGTGGTATAAAAAACTAATAAATAATTTAAAAACCTGTAAAATACCTGGTGTTTATATATATATATATATATATATATGTATATGTAAATAATTCTGCCGATAATGTTAGGTAAAAACAATAGCTGCATTTAGGAATAATACATGCATACAATAAGTATTGTTACCTGCATAACATAAAATGTGTCAAATACATAGCCACCTCTACCTGTACAGAAGTCCTGCAAGGATATTAGAGCCTGTCCTTACAACCAGAATTCAGCTCTTCACTTGTGTGCAATAAAGCTCTAACAATAAAACTGTATGCAAATTTCTTCATGTATGCTGGCATACGGCAATGTGTGTCTGTTAGGTAAATTAGTTGACCTATGAAAATAGAAAGTATTTTAAATAGTATTTGTGGTACTATGACTTCTCATGTTTCTCCCTTCATAGTCAGACATATTTTAATATCCCAAACAACAATCCAAACAGATCTGATGCCTCTCAACTGCTCTCTCTAATGTCCTTCTTCGGGACCACGCAATGGTCTGACTCAGCAAGTCATGTAGTAGGAAATACTCTTGATCTCATCTTCACCAATCTCTCTACCATCTCTAATCTCTCCAATGTTCGATTTCCACTACCTGACCACCATCAATTGACATACCCAATGCTCATATCATTCCACCCTTGGTACATCAATCTCGTAGAAACCTCCATACTGTTCTCTTACCCTTCTCAAACATCACTTGTCCTAGCTCTACAACCTCTGTCTAACTCCTCATTCAACTATAGCTCTATCTTGCTATGACCATTTGCCTCCAAGATCCGAGAGATCTTGTACTCTAGATTGACCGACTTCCTTGAATCCAACTCTCTGCTCGACCCATTTCAGTCGAAACTACCATCGAAACAACCCTTACCAAAGTATCCAATGATTTAATTGCTGATAAATCCAGTGGTCACTACGCTCTCCTAATTCTCCTTGTCCTTTCTGCTACTGTTGACACTGTTGCTTGTTGCTTATCAACAACTTCTTATCCTATGTAACCTCAGTCTACGAGGCTCTGCTCTTTCCTGGTTCTCCTCCTACCTCTGGCTCTTGCTCTTCTCTACAACCCCTTTATGTTGGTGCTCAACAAGGCTCTATTCTTGGTACCCTACAGTTCTCAATCTATACTGCCTCCCTTGGTAAACTCATCAGCTCTTTTGGCTTCCAATAAAATTTCTATGTAGATGACACACCTATTGTACAGCGCTATGGAATTTGTTGGCACTTTATAAATAATAATTTAAATATTGAGTGGAATATGAGAAATCAACTCTATATAGTGAGAAGAAGCACTAATAATGCTGTTTGGATTTACATCCCAATTAAGTTATAAAAATGGAGAAGCACTGCACTACTGGGCATTTATTTGACACTTATTAATAGAAGTGAGTCGACATATTGATGACCCCAGAGTTTAGAGCCACACTTTACTAGGATTACAGACCGAGCCCTTTGATTAAAAGTCAATTAATATTTACTGTAAGTATTGCATTCCTCACCCATAATATATGGGTATGGTGAAATAGAGATATTACATAGCTTGGCTATAAGGAAGTGGGAAAGAAATGTACTGGGTCCCATTGCTTAGTAGAGGAGTCAAACTGGTTTTCTCAAACACTATACACTGCAGACAAACAGCCTAGCTTAGTAATGGTTCTGTGTTTCACAGAAGAATAATTGATTATTTTAAGTATTAGCTTAAGTATAAGCTAGAAGACCTGTTTTTAATTACAATACTATTATTTTTAACTCTGTCACTAAAGAACATTACTTGCCAGTATCAATAGGGATAAAAGCATGGTTCAGACATTTTCAATATTAGTAGTTCTTCCACCTGTGCCCTTGGGACTTGCAGAAAGTGTGAGTAGGGACTTGCTTCAAGCAAACGTCTTTCTTGAGACATATTTTTAAATTAACATATCAAAAGATTAATGTGTTGCCAACTGGGAACAGAAACATTTCAAATAGATCTAAAATATTTCATAACCATTGGCTTTCAGACAGGATGTTGGTTGTACAATATTTCTTAAAATATGTATCAATTTGCATATATGAAAGAAGAAAGCTCTGGGGCAGGGATAGGTACCTTTGGCACTCCGGATGTTGTGATGTTTGAAGGCATGTTGGGTGTAACAGCATTATGGGAGACCTAGTCCCCAACATCTGCAGTGCCAAAGGTTGATAAACTTTGCTCTTGGTCATCTTGTCGTTAAAAAGGATGCAAATGCATTCTAATGAATGCTGCCAAAAAAAACAACTGCCCTAACCTTGACTACACTGTGTTTTTACAAAGGAAAAACATTTTCTTTCTTTCTCTATTAATTTTCAATTCTAACAATTGTATTTAGACTGAAAGAATAGCAGTGTCAATCTGCTGACTGGTTTTCTGTTCATGTTAAATGGAAAATGTAATTATTGAATTATGTGGCTGTGAAAGTGTCAGTCGGGTTCCTGTGGCTATAATAATGCATATGTGACAAATGCTAACAAAAACAAAATGTGTTGTGTTGGATGATGATGCTATTTATAAAAGAATTTAACTTTTAAAAGTAATTGCCATAACTGAATATATATTATATCAAACTTCATAATTATTTTGCTATATATACAGAACAACATACAAAGACAGAACATACAATGAAGGGTGAAACAACATATTATGCCTTCCCCATAGGATAGTATTTATAGAGATGTCCTCATGCAATGTGTGTGGATGTCCAGAATTGTTTCACAAAGTTAAATTCTGTAAAACTACAGATAGTGCCTCAAGTGTCTGTATGGGAGACAGCCACTATTGGCAGTCTTAGCACTACAATGTATACATTTCTCTAAAAATGAAATATTATACATTGCAGGACTAAAGGGACAGGGACCCTGCAATTAGACCACTTCACTGAAATAAACAGGTATAAACTACATGTATTTATCTCAAAAACATTGAAAACCTCTACTAATGACATATTTTTTTAAAGATGTGTTAACCAGTCCAAGTTCTTTTAAAGTGTTTATAAAAAATGGAACTGGAGGAGTTTAAGAGAAACTTACACACATCCAAGAGGTTCTCTTGGATTGTACCCATTGAAAGAAAAAGTGAACACTGCAAGGGCAGAAATGGTTTTAAGTAAATTTTCTTTAAATTTTTCCATATAATGCAAATTTGATGGGCTTTTTTTCCCCCCAATTCTTTATTTTTGCAGTGCACATAATAACAATGGTGCCAATGTGGCCAAGAGAGCATGAGAAAGGAAATAATTTTAAAACAGATGGTTACATATACTTGGCATATGAGGATGCAGCACGTTTTTCATTCATAGACATAACGGACAATAACATGTCAGTAGTGTGGTCGTGTTAGTGTGCAAGTGAAGATGGTATCCTGAGCATGAAGCATGGGTTGCATTTATAAGTAGGACAGGAAGTAGGTAGGCTTGTATGACCCGAGTGTGTCAGGTGGCTTCATTTCGGTCGTGTAGGTTTCCCTTTGAGTACCCCCTGAGGAGCTTCCAAATGGTAATGCTTCCACATATAGTGGGTGCTAGCATGGAAAAGGCTCTTTGGCACTTGCTGTTGTGGGAATAATGCCAAGCATGTGAGAGTGTTAAGGGATGCATCGAGACCCAGACAGTGAGCAGGTTACATGGCGTATGCGCATATAGGAAATGTCCTGATTTAAGGGGGCTGCAAGGGGTGTGGGGGGGGTTGAGTTGGTCGCATGCCACCGACCAGATTTACTGTTATAGCTGTATGGGTGTGTAAGCTGGGTTTCCTCCAGATAGGGAGGTGGTCCTTTATCTAACGGACCCGTTCGTATGTAATTTGAAAGGTAAAGGTTTGTGCTCAGAACTTAACCCCTTAAGGACACACGACATGTGTGACATGTCATGGTTCCCTTTTATTCCAGAAGTTTGGTCCTTAAGGGTTAAGATTTAAAAAAAAAAAAGAGAGAAAACAATTCTGAAATTTTAAAACCAACTACTGTAGGTGAAGTAACAGTTCCAGGGCATGGTAAAGCCGATGTCAACCCTCGGTTTTTCAGGTCACGTTAGAGTTCGAGTGCCCGCTCTCAGGATGAATGGCTCGACAGTAGCCGGGTCCCAGGTTACTGCACTGGCTGGTGCAGGTTGTGCTGGTGCCTGTGTTGTGAGGCCCATGGTGGTCAACATTGTGGGGATTTCTTCTTCGGAGTATATGAACTGTCCCATTCCAGGTCACTTGTAGGACGCCTAAGGGCGGGTGTTTCCAACGTACGTTGTTGAGTTGTAATAAGCGCCACGGTTTTGTGCCATTGCAGGGTAGCCTTGAAGAGATCTTGATAAAGCCAGAGTTGTGATATTCGAATTGTACAGGAGTTTTGCCCCGCAGGGCAGACATGATGCGGGTTCGATCTGCATAAGAGGTGCATTTCAAGATAACATCTCACAGCGTGGAGGTGGTATTTTTTGAGGTTTCCAGCAACTCTGTAGGCCCCATCCAAAATCATCTTCTTGGCCATACCTGGTGGTAAAATAGTGGTCAGTAGCCTCCAGGTATAATGAGGCAATTTATCCGCGGTTATCGCCGCGGGGATGCCGCGGATTTTCACATGGTTGCGGCTGTTATGATCCTCCAGTGTGGTTAGTTGCATGAGCAGCTAATGTGGTAACCACTGCTTGTAACTCTCGTACAGTGCTCTCTGTGGCCTGTGCCTTGGTGGCAACTGCCTGGATCTCCTGCTGTGTGAGAGCGCGGTCTGCAGTCATCATTCTGTGGAAGTCTGTCAGCAAGGCCCTTTGTTGCTGGTGCTGACCCCCCTGTGAGGTCCTGGGGAGTGTGACTGAATGGACCCTGGTCCATGAGCCTCCAGTGCCTGCTGTGATGTGGCCGCTTCCAGGTGGTCCCCTGCTGGGGTTGTTTTAGCTTGCAAGGGTTTTTGGAGCATGACTCCTATGTCCCTGCCTTCGCGCTTCTGAGACCATCGATCCATGGCCCCTGTGCGCACCGGAGATGCGTGGCGGCTGAAGGTAGGTCGCAGCCTTGCGTTTCGGCGTGGGTCGCCCAGTGGGGCACCGGAAAGACATCAATCGATGCAAAAATTCACCCTGGTCAGGATGGTGAGGTAGTCGGCAGTGGTAAGTACTTGCTTTTTGCGGTATTTTGCGGGCTACAGGTGATATTCAGTTCAATCTTTCATTCTCTTCTCCATAAAATGTATTTTAATATTGATTTTATGATGATCTTGCTTAGTCTTAAACAGGCAAACCAACAGTCCCCATTTTGTGGTCCTGTCATGCCTTTGCAAACTGGGAAAATTGGCCTCAACTTAATATTTTGGGAAACGCTTTTAAAATGATTTGATATTTTTGGATAAACGTTTAAAATGATTTAATGTATTGAATAATATTTAAATATTTTGAGATTTTTTTATATATCATTGTACAGTGCTACGGAATCTGATGGCGCTATATAAGTAATAAAATAATAATAATAAAATAATAATAATACATTGATTACATATATGATTTTATTTATAAAACCCTCAGATTCCCAGGCCTCTGGTAGAGGACCCGAGAATGAGAAATAAACATGCCACCCAAGAGGGGTGAGAAAATCTATTTTTAACATATATATTTTTTTAATATCTTAATATTTAAATATATTATTTTCACTGGGGTGGGGTGTCCTAAACAATATGTTATACAGATGCATGTTTTGAACCTGGTTTATAGACTTTTCCAGTTTTCTTCCATTCTCCCATAAAACATTACTTTTCTCCATCCATTCCTAGGCATGTAGTAGTATGGCTGTATTACTGTAGGTCCAGAGAAGCATTAATAACAGTCTCATTGCAGTCTCATTGTTTGTGGATTTATCATCTGCCACAATGGAGAAACATAAAAATCAATATTACCAAGCTTCCCTGCAATCATAATGTTGAGTACTTATGGGAATATACAATTATTAGATTCATTTGGAGAAACAGTACCACTCAAGCGGTGCTCACACCACATGAGAGGCTTGCAAGTGTTAAAGACCAGTTGCACCCCTTTCCAAAACCAAGATCTTCACCCCCAAGGTCTTTCCACAGTGGAAAAATGAGACATCTCTATGTTGAACTCACCAACAACATCCCTCCTATGTCTGAGACCGCATACTATGACCATACGCAACTCAGTTTGTTCCTGCTACTCGAGTTTATCTAGCTGTTGGTGTTTGTATCTGTATTCTCCGCTCAATTGGTTAGTTTTAATGCAAGCTATATAGATCAAAACAAATTGACTTATCATAGTACTACTGTATAACAAGCTGTTGTTTCTAGATTTTTGCTCAAATAACTTTAAAAAATATATACATATACATAACTGATAGAGCACTAAACAAAAATAAAATCAATTAAAACTTCCTAGAAGGTCTATTTTACTAAGCTTCCTGGTACATACTCAATAATCCAGATTATGCTATAATGCCTTTCCCATGAACATGCAAGGTTGTCCCAGTTAAGTTGTTTTGCTTACCGCTGGGCCACAGCTCACATTTGCCATTTTTATCTATTATCATTTAGGATGTTAATCCACACTATAGGATAATTTAGGATGTTGCTTAGTGTTATGCTTCTATACATTGTTATATTATGTATGTACATTGTTTTTTTTGCTTACGTTGAATTTGCCCTTCACTAGCTACCTGCACCTCACTTGCCTGCTCAGTCCTATCCATAGCTTGTGGGCTGCTCCTAGAGTGGAAACCACCATTATTGTGGCACTGTGAGGTAGTGGTGGACTCAACACAATATTGCCATATGGTGTAATTGAATCTCCATATCTGTTTGCTATACTAGGTGAGTTTAAGTAACCTTAAAAGTCAATTTTGTTTTTACTCAGAATGTTTTTGCCATGTGCCTAATTAAAAATGTTATGACATTTTTAAGGTGTGAAGTTTCAGCATTAAAGATATTGCAATTTATTCTATATCTCCAACATCTGCGAAGAGGAACAGTGAGTAAATATTAAAAATCCTAATATAAAGGATTTTTTTTGTCAAATAACTGCAAACAGCTCACATAGAAAATTAAAACAAAGTCTTTTTTTTTCCCTGTGGCTTGCAGTAAATGTCAAAGAAAACTTTATAATCATTTCCACAGAACCATGACAGAAATACCAGTACTGGACAGTGCAAGTAATGTGTTAGAACTGTGCTGGTCACTTGGGAAGGTGCAATGTTTTGAATTTAATGCTGGTCTTATGCATTTTAATGCTGCATAAAGAAAGCAAGATTCTTTGTACTCTGTGTATACCATTCTCCTTCTCCATTGCTAAGCATTCAAAGATGAATTGTGCTGTATCAGTTTGACAATGTCTTGCCTGTGAGCAGAACCGGAGATTGGTTTCACATATATCCTACAATGGGAGATGTGACTAAGAGGGACAAAAATGTCATCACAGCAAATATGTTCCAGTAATAAGGTAAAATAAGGTACTCTGACTGCCAGGTCACGGTAATATGACCTTTAAATCTACACTTACATCATGCCATTTCATCTTAACTGTTGATAGTGAAGGAAGAATCGCAAGAAATGTACATGTCTGAATAATGACTTGCATCTAATAACAGTACTAAAAAAAAGTGTTCCTTTAACTACTCTGTGATATTAATTACACAACATTATACAACATCCAATCACAAAATAATTGAAATGCACTTGTTTATTGCCACTGCATAACTCATAATCCTAAACAACATAGTCACCAACAATTCATTTGATTCTCATTAACCCCTTGAGGACGCTAGACGGTTCAGGACTGTCATCGGCATTTTTCCCTTGCCGACGGACGACGGTCCTGAACCGTCCCAAATTTAAAATGTACTTACCCGATCGCCGTTGTTCCCCCGGCGGCGATCGGCGGTGCTCCCGTTGTGGGGAGACTGCCTGCAGCCCAGACAGTCTCCCCATGGCGGATTAGGACCCCTGTGGCCATGTGATCGCCCAACAGGGCGACCACATGGTCACAATAGGTGTCCATGTGTCTGCCTGCAGGGGGACTGTCTGTGCTGACAGGCAGTCTCCCTGCCAGTGTAAAATCCTAAAAATAAAATAAAGTTAATGTTAAAAAAAAAAAATATATTATTATATATGTGTATATAGATGTGCACATCTTGTGCTCCATCTTATGCCAATTTATACCTGGGCACCTGGGAGCACAGACTGTCAATAGATGTTCGTCTGACCCAATATATGACTCTGGTATATTGTTGGAAACGCTACATTGACGACGTGCTGGTAGTGTGGCTGGGGTCTACAGAAGACTTTAACAAGTTCGTACAACTGCTTAACGATAATGACTTAAATCTACATTTCACTAGTGAAATTGGGGGTAAACATTTAAATTTTTTGGACATTACATTGTCCCTGCAGGATGAATACATATCCACTACCCTGTTCCGTAAAAAGACTGCCACAAACAGTTTTTTGAACTGGCAGAGTCATCATCCCTACCCTTCAAAGGCTGGCATACCGACTGGACAGTACCTGCGTTTACGCAGGAACTGTTCTACGGTGGATGATTTTAAAATCAAAGCAGCCAACTTAAGAAAATCATTCAAAGATAAAGGGTACCCTAACAGGGTATTAAAAAGGGCTTACTCAAGGGCCTTAAAGTCCGAAAGAAGTGACCTTCTTAAAGACAACAATCCAATTATTAGTCACCAAATCCGTTGCATCGGAACTTTTGATGCAGGTTGGCATACCATGCTGTCGATCCTTGGCAGATATTGGCCAATCCTGACGGCAGACGAACAACTAAAATCAGTGATCTCCCCCTTTCCGTCAGTTACAGCTCGGAGGGGGAAAAACCTTAGGGATTTATTGGTACCTAGCCATTTTGGACCAATTGGCAATTTAGCCAAACCATATCTTCCTAAAGGCACGTATGGTTGCGGACACTGTAGTGCCTGCCAATTTATACCCAAAGACACTAAGATGTTTTCAGATAGTTCCAATCACGAAGTCCATCATGTACAATCTTTCTTCAACTGTCGTACGGAGGGGGTCATCTACCTTCTGACGTGTTCATGTGGAATTAAGTACGTGGGGAAGACCTTCCGCCCCTTTAAATTCCGCATTAGGGAACATGTGAACTCTGTCAGAAGGAGACTGGAAACCCCTATCTCCAGACATTTGAAGATATATCATGCTAATTCATCCAGCAGATTACGTTTTATGGGCATAGAACTTATACCCCAGCCCCAACGTAAAGGTGACTGGGACCGCAAATTGAGACAAAGGGAGTCCTATTGGATTTACAAATTAAAAACACTCTCCCCTAAAGGACTCAATGAGGGGTTCTCATTTACTCCATTTTTATAGTTTAAAGGGTACTATAACATCCACGATTAATAGGCTAGTCACCCTCTTAGAACTATTTTTAAATCCTTAAATTGCTGACTGCGCAATGGTGTATATATGTAAATAATAAAGTTTTTTTGTTTTTTGTCATCTGTTCTTTGGAACAACATTGTGTGTAATCACTAGCTCTTTATCTGACTTAATAGTACTATCCCTTTAATTGAGGGACTGTCATTTAACGCAGTTTAACTAATGGCCCCTCTCTCTGTCTTTCTTTGTAGCTTTTTGCAGCATATGGGTTTGATGTATTAACCGATGTTATGCATTAGCATAACCTTCTAAGATAGTGGAGTTATAAAGTTGGTCTTGCAGCATTCATTTCACCTTTAGCTTGGGTTAGATGTCGTAATATGATCTTCCATCGTGGGCACTCATAAGTGGTTTGTTTATTTATCTATTAGCCCTCGTTAAGCACCATAATCGGTGTATGTGCGATGTGCTAGTTTAGTGAATAATCCCCTTTTACCAGATTTGAGTGATTGACATGAAGCCCCCGCCTCTTTGACGGAGCTTCACACTCCCACTTAGCTGGACAGCCCAGCATTGAAGGATTCATGGCGATTGGATTGCTAGTTACTGCATCCCCTCCCCCTTGTCCGCCCACATTTGACGGACATGCTGTTGAACCTATGACCGCTGCCGAGTGTGTGCAGCAATGAGGATAGGCGGATCCGCTGTGGGATCACCTTATGATTGACCCACACTTCCACCAATGCATAGGCACTACTCGGCTATGATGCGGCATAGGAGGTGGGACAGAATGACACCTTCAATTTGCCTCGATCAGCTGCAAGCCATCTGGTCATGATACGTCGGATATTTAAGAAGCCTGGGAGCACACAGTGTTTGACTAGCTCCTGACGACGGCGTGCATACACGCTGAAACGCGCGTCGAGCGTTTCCTTTACTTTATTTTTCTTATGTTTGTCTCACACCTTTAGGTAGCACTTTATAGTTTTTTATTAGGTGACTTTTCGGTTTGCCAACGGTAGCAGGCATTTAGTGTGTTTGCCCTAGTTAAGGTGGTTGTATCCACATATTATACTAGGCAGCTATTGGAGAGATATTTTTGGGGGTTCTCTTGTTTGTTACTCCTCTATAGCCCTCGTGCGGGGCTATTCATCTAGTTTTACTATTATTTTGTACTAGTATGATATATCAAGCAAGTTGGGGGTACAGGTTATGATTCATTATCTCTCACCTGTTCATTCTCCTATTACTCTCTCTCTCTTTCCTGTTACCGGGCATTCAAGTGCCTTTTCCGTGTCCAAAGTTGCTTCTCAGGATCCCCTTGTTTCAAGGGTCTCCTTTTCTGTGTAGACATATATTATACCTATATAATATGTCTATATATCATATATATAATGTCATGCTAAGTGTATTTTTATATTAATATGTACATATATTAATATAAAAATACACTTATAATTAAATTACACACGTATATATATAATATATATATAATAACTATATATATTGTATATATATATATTATTATAAAATACAAATAATAAGTAATTTAAATTAAATTAAACATGTAAAAATAATAATAAAAATTTAAAAAAAAATTATATATCTATACGAAATGTTATTCTAACTGTATTTTGATATTAATATATTTATATTTATATCAAAATACAGTTAGAATGAAATTGTATATATATCTATGTATATATAAATAAATAAAAAGAATACGAACTATTCATATGTCCATATACAAAATTACATAAATAATTATATAAATATACACGTAGACTTCAAATATATAAATATGTATATATATTTGAATTCTACGTGCGTATTTACGTAATATTTTTACATAATTAAGTTATTTTATTGATTGCAATTTAAGGGACCTGCCTGCCAACCCAGGCCGAAAGTCCAGAGAATTTAATTTGCTAGCACTGTATTTTACCCTGTAACGTTCTACGACACCCTAAAACATGTACATGGGGGGTACTGTTTTACTCGGGAGACTTTGCTGAACACAAATATTAGTGATTCAAAACAGTAAAACATATCACAGCGATGATATTGTCAGTGAAAGTGACTTTGTTTGCATTTTTCACACACAAACAGCACGTTTACTGATGATATAATTGTTGTGATACATTTTCCAGTTTTGAAACACTAATATTTGTGTTCAGCAAAGTCTCCTGAGTATAACAGTACCCCCCATGTACAGGTTTTATAGCGTTTTTGAAAGTTACAGGGTCAAATATATGGGTCAAATATTTTTACATTGAAAATGGCCAGGTTGGTTACGTTGCCTTTGAGAGCGTATGGTAGCCCAGGAATGAGAATTACCCCCATGATGGCATACCATTTGCGAAAGAAGACAACCCAAGGTATTGCAAATGGGGTATGTCCAGTCTTTTTTAGTAGCCACTTAGTCACAAACACTGGCCAAAATTAGCGTTCAATTTAGTTTTTTACTTTTTTCACACACAAACAAATATGAAAGCTAACTTTGGCCAGTGTTTGCGACTAAGTGGCTACTAAAAAAGTCTGGACATACCCCATATTGAATACCCTGGGTGGTCTACTTTAAAAAAAATATGTACATGTGGGGTGTTATTCAGCGATTTATGACAGATAATAGTGTTACAATGTCACTATTGATACATTTTAAAAATGTATGTTTTGAAACCGCAATATCCTACTTGTACTTATAGCCCTATAACATGCAAAAAAATAGCAAAAAGCATGTAAACACTGGGTATTTTTAAACTCAGGACAAAATTTTGAATCTATTTAGCAGTTTTTTTCATTCGCTTTTGTAGATGAGTAAAAGATTTTTCACATAAAAGTCAAAAAACATGTATTTTTTTCAATTTTTCCATCATATTTTTTCATTTTTTTAAAATTAAATTACATGAGATTATATAAATAATGGTATGTAAAGAAAGCCCCTTTTGTCCTGAAAAAAACAATATATAATTTGTATGGGAACAGTAAATGAGAGAGCGGAAAATTACAGCTAAACACAAACACCACAAAAGTGTAAAAAGATGCCTGGTCGCAAATGTACAACATCGCAAAAACAGTCCGGTAAGGACCAGACTTCTGGAATAAAAGGGAATCATGACGTGTCAGACATGTCATGTGTCCTTAAGGGGTTAAGGGGTTAAATTTGTAAACTGAGTGATAAGAATTAATGAACAAATTTAAATACAAGGATGAAGACTTCCTAGGTGCTAATATAATTAGAATACAAAACCAGGAAAAGGTCCAGTAATCTTTTATCCAATTTAGCAAGGGTACAAAATAAATACAGTGAGGGTGAAGTACAGTGAATGGCAAGGCTTGCCAAGCCCAAAAGGTGGTTAAAATGAATGTGTTATTTATGTTGTATACTGAGTAAAATAAGGTGAATTTGATGAAGGAATGCTGGTCCTGTTCTTGTTTTAGGTTTCAATGACTCAGCACTGTTGCTGAACTCCGAGTCATATATACCATCCTCTCCTGTAAAAAGATACTCAACCCCCATGCTAAGTGAAATAGAAAATTCAAACTTAAACTCTGTGGCAAGGTAAGACTACACACATGTCAGTTTGGCTCCCCTGAAAAAAATAGAGCTGCACAATTAAGTAATATAAAATGGATCTTGTACTAGCAAACATAACAATAAAAGTGCAAAATATGTCCAATCCCAGCCACACAATCACATAATTCACAAAATGTTACTTATAAAAGTAGAGTACAATCACATCCCTTTGGGTTCATTGTTTGGGTCATCACTGTTTTTACTGGATGCGTAGTTAACCATCACACAGGCTTCCCAACCATCCCGAATTCAATGGCACAGTCCGATTTTCTGGGTCCTGTCCCTCCACCTCGACTTAGTTCCCTGGTGACCTGTTTTTGGGGACAGCATGGAACTGTCCCCCACAATCATATCACAAGCGCATTGATAGGGATAACTAAAGAGAGCAAACACCCCCCTACCAAACAAATAACTATTTTTAAGTACATAAATTCTATTATAAAAAAAAAAAAACAATGACACCCAAAGAGCACGCATGGCCCGCAACAAAAGAGCCCAAAACACGCCCATGCAGGGAATCGAAACACCAAACTGGAACCCTTGACACATTAAATAGAACCACACCTTAATCCCTGAGACCGAGGACTCATACCACTTGTATTTGTATCCATACTTTTGTAAATATGTGTTATTTTTTGCGTTACATTATTTTATATTACCTTGTACATTTAGTGCATAGACAATGAGGCATAACATGACGCAGCCAAACAGACAGCCACCGACTAAATGATCTGCAAAACCAAACTTATCACATGCCTCTGTCTGCCAAATCATGCATATCAAATGTCTATGTAATGTATGCCTTTTTCTCTTTTATTGTGAAAACCTGAAAACCCAATAAACACAGAATGTTAAAAAAAAAAAAAGAAACAATGACAGTGTATATAGATGGGTGTGTTAGTTAATGAAGACCAGAACAAGGCAGGAACTCCAGTTAAATATTTTCCTCAGTAAAGAGGAGCTGAGGGCAAGTGATATGCAAATGACTGCTGCAAAAAGCCTGCAGAAAAATTGTGATTGGTTAAACAAAGCTCCCTGGGGCCTGACGGTATTCACTCAAGGAGGGAAAGAGTAACCTAAATATTAAGATGTGGAGATATATCTCAATAATGAGGGAGAAGAAAAATAAGTTACCGTATATACTCGAGTATAAGCCGACCTGAATATAAGCTGAGGCCCCTAATTTTACCCCAAAAAACTGGGAAAACTTATTGACTCGAGTATAAGACTAGGGTGGGAAATGCAGCAGCTACTGGTAAATTTCTAAATAAAATTAGATCCTAAAAAAATTATATTAATTGAATATTTATTTACAGTGTATGTGTGCAGTGTGTGTGTATGTGTGCAGTGTGTGTGTGTGTGTATGTGTGCAGTGTGTGTGTGTGTGTATGAGTGCAGTGTGTGTATAATGAATGCAGCGTGTGTATATGAGTGCAGCGTGTGTATATGAGTGCAGCGTGTGTATGAGTGCAGCGTGTGTATGAGTGCAGCGTGTGTATGAGTGCAGCGTGTGTATGAGTGCAGCGTGTGTATGAGTGCTGTGTGTATGTGTGCAGTGTGTGTGTGTGTATGTGTGCAGTGTGTGTGTGTATGTGTGCAGTGTGTGTGTGTATGTGTGCAGTGTGTGTATGTGTGCAGTGTGTGTGTGTGTGTATGTGTGCAGTGTGTGTGTGTATGAGTGCAGTCTGTGTGTGTATGAGTGCAGTGTGTGTGTGTATGAGTGCAGTGTGTGTGTGTATGAGTGCAGTGTGTGTGTATGAGTGCAGTGTGTGTGTGTGTATGAGTGCAGTGTGTGTGTGTGTGTGCAGTGTGTGTGTGTATGAGTGCAGTGTGTGTGTGTATGAGTGCAGTGTGTGTGTGTATGAGTGCAGTGTGTGTGTGTATGAGTGCAGTGTGTGTGTGTGTATGAGTGCAGTGTGTGTGTGTGTATGAGTGCAATGTGTGTGTGTATGAGTGCAGTGTGTGTGTGTGTATGAGTGCAGTGTGTGTGTGTGTATGAGTGCAGTGTGTGTGTGTGTGTATGAGTGCAGTGTGTGTGTGTGTGTTGCAGTGGTGGGGGGGTGGGCAATTTTATTATTTTATTTATTATTTTTTATTATTTTAATATATTTTTTTCATTATTATTTCTTCTTCTTATTTTTTATTTAATTCTTATTTTTATTTTCGTCCCCCCTCCCTGCTTGATACATGGCAGGGAGGGGGGCTCCTTCCCTGGTGGTCCAGCATTGGCAGTTCAGTGGGGGGGAGAGGGGGCTGGCAGAGATCTTACTTACCCGTCCTGCAGCTCCTGTCAGCTCTCTCCTCCTCCGCGCCGTCCGTTCAGCTCTTCTGTCAGCTCACACTGTAAGTCTCGCGAGAGCCGCGGCTCTCGCGAGATTTACACTGGGAGCTGACCGAGGTGCTGAACGGACGGCGCAGAGGAGAAGGGAGCTGACAGGAGCTGCAGGACAGGTAAGTAAGATCTCTGCCAGCCCCCTCTCCCTCAGTCTGTATTATGGCAATGCAAATTGCCATAATACAGACTATTGACTCGAGTATAAGCAGAGTTCCGTTTTTTCAGCACAAAAAATGTGCTGAAAAACTCGGCTTATACTCGAGTATATACGGTATGTTTGCTCAACATATTTTTGTTTTAAGTTCCATTTCCAGAATGCATCTTTCATTTATTCTTCGCTTTTACAGTGCGGATTTCTAACTAATCAGTTTTTTACTGAGGTTTTTTTTACACTTTGGGTTTATTTAAAAATAGGTTCAGAACATAGGATACATTCAAATGTTTTTAATCTAGAGCAAGCAAGAGAAAAATATATTACATTAAGATTTCATACTTAATACTAAAATACTGTAGAATATCTATTGTGTATAGATTTTAATTCACTTTTCACAGTTATAAATATCTATATATATATATATATATATATATGTATCTATATATAATCCTAATGCTGTGTTATTATATCTCATTTCTCACGCAAAAAGAAAAATATAACAATGACTTCAACTTATTTGTGAACAATTTTCCTGCTCAAAATGTTATAACTTATTATATACTGGAATTTTTTTTTTCCTTAAGGGGACAATATAGATTATAGGATATTCCTCTCATTTAAGTGGTCTGGGTGCAGTGTCCCTGTCCTCATGTCCCTCTTAGCCCTGAAATGTAAAACACTGTAGTTTTAGAGACACTTTTGAGTATGTGACACCACGTTGGACATCCTTATGCCATGCATGAGGATATTCCATAAGTTGATAAACCCCACAGGAAAGCATTGAGTCCATGTCTATTAGGTTCCCTCTATTGGTTGACGTAAGCAGAGGAGGAACCTGACCCAGCATGGGACATTTGTCAGGTAAGTGTAAAAATAGGTTTTTTTAAGCCTTTACATGGCCAGGGGGACCAGGTGGGGCTGCGCAGAGAGACACTTTAGTGTGTTCCTTTAATATATACTGATTATCTCTGATTATTAATAGATTTAGTTGCTTTCATCAGCATCGTATGATGATTGCTTTTCCCTTAAGATTAAATTTATCAATTTAGATGCAGTACACCTCATTGACAAATTATGTAGCTATGAATCCCAAGTGTTTATCAGACTTCTCAGTTAATCAAGTTGAAGAGGATAATTGGATAACTGAACTACAAATAGAAAAAAAGGTTGATCCTAATTAGATCAGACCAAAGAGTCATATGAAGCAAAGCATTTTTTTGTAATATCGGTGCTTCAGATAATGTGTCAGTGATTCAATCATCACGTAATAGCTTTATATTAAAAGTTGACAGTTTTTCTTATTTGTTCCAAAATTAATTGCGTATTTTAGCCAGTGGAAACCAAAAAAAAAACTAGTTTAAAGTTAAGCATAGGTATTCACAGAAAATTGGTTAAAGTATTTCACATGATGTACATATCTCTACATCACGGATAAAGGTTACAGATGCTCAATCAATCGCCATTCTGATCATGTCATTAAAGAATGCATGATTAACACAAATAAAGTATGTAACTCTGATTCTTCTCAATGTTATTCAATAAAAGAAGAGAAATGGATTTGCTTATTCTTCTGGTGGAAATAAACTTTGAATATAATAAATAGATGGGTTTGTAATCTGCACAATGTAATATGCACAATGCAGAATCCAGCCTTCTCATGGAATATGTTAGTGAGGTTTGAGTATTGGTAAAAATATATTTCTGTTTGAAATGTTTCATTATGCTACTAGTATTTATTGGTGTTGCCATTTTTGTGTGGCAGAAAGAAATGGGACCTGTAAAGTTTTAGAATTACTTAATTTCATTCAATTTCATTTAACTCACTACAACTTACTGTACCTTTTTACTTTATCTACCCTCTCCCTCCTCCCCCTACTATACTCAATTCCTGCTTTATCAACCTTATTTATCACCTTGCAGTTATATTCCCTCCCCCCGACCCCTAAGGTAAAAGCTCACAGTGATTTTAAACGGTAGGCGTAATTTTATTGGGATTATACCTGAGCAAGATAGCGTAACCTGTCATGTTATATATCTAACAAAACAGGAGCCCAATTGGAAGTCTCTTCTGTAACACCGTTTACTCAAATACCTAATTGTTTTTAGAAAGTTTTATTATCATAAACCATGCTTAGCAGCACACACCCATGCATCTTGTAACAGAAGGTTTTCTAATGACTGTCAAGGTTAAAATATGAATGTAACTATAGTTGATCCTATGTTACTTCGTTTTAAAGGTGACCAAAGCTGGTCCGGAAGATATACATATGTTTATGTAGTTTGTTACTTAATAATACTCATATGTTAATAATTTTGATGTAGATTCTATAACATACATATGTTTATACAAACTGTTTTTCAAATAAGGTATTTCCTCAATGTTTGGTACCTTTTACCGATTTCTTAGTTTTTTTTTAAATCAATAAAAATTATATATTGAAAAAAAAGTTTTAGAATTACTGACAGAATCTGGCTGCAAATGTGTAGTTGGCTAAGCAATGTATGAATAAATTGTGTTTCTAAACTGCCATTGTTTTATCTATGAGAATAGTTTTTAAGTAGCTATTTAAGATCTTAATTTACCGGTGTGAAGTTCATTCATTGGTTTACATTGTATCTATTAACCCCTTAAGGACCAAACTTCTGGAATAAAAGGGAATCATGACATGTCACACATGTCATGTTTCCTTAAGGGGTTAAAGGGTTACTAAAACACATTTTCAGCATATCGTTTTTTTTCTTTTATTATTTCAAATTATACTGCAAGTTGAAGGGGCACTCCAGGTGACATATCTACGCAGTTTGAAAAAGAAAACTGTCACACATCTCAGCACATGGATTTAACACTTCAACATTATCAACATCAATGTTGTGCAACCTTGCCAATAATTGGCTAAGAGTGCTGGAGGTGGGTTACCGGATGAGGCCAAGCTATCAATGAGGCCAAGTAAGCAAGGTCTCTTTGTGACATTAAATTGGCATATGGTGCAGTGCTCCCTGGACAAAATGATACAGTGAGCTTTAGTGGTTATCAGTTTTAGAGTGTACTTTTAACAGAGCGAGGAAAGGGAACTTGGTGTTTATTATTTTATCAACAGAACCAATTAATGTAATCAAAGTACACACTCATTATGTATATAAATATTATGTATTTTTATATTTCCTTGGCATTACCATTAGTATTTGATCATGTTGGATCAAGATTTCTGTTAATATACAATTCAGTTTTGCAAAATAAAACTTTCATTATCACCACAGTGGACATGCACATAGATTTATCTGGTTCTGGAATGCTGGTGCATTATTCACTGCGCAATGATTCCTGAATATCTAAAGTATGCAACAAAGAACAGACAAGCCATAAGCATTTTGGAAGCTAGCGCTGTCATCTGAAGTCAAATTTGAGCCCTTGACTATAATTTCCAAGTGTACATTTGAAAAAAAAAGAGAAGCATTTCAAGAAGACACTGTTACAGTAAGCATGGGGTGGAACTGTTATGCTTTAGGGTTAGTGTTAGACTTTGAGATGTGTTTCCAAACTGCAATTCATATAAATGTTGACCTTTTGGATGATTACTCAAATTCTAGAACTACAAGCCGAAATGTAGCCGAATCACAAACCAAAAAAAAAAAAAGAAATGGGTGAGCATGAAGTTTTGATTTGTGGCTCTGAATTAAACCGAACAAAACAGATGTTTGACAGAAATATATTTAATTTACAGATTAAGTGATCAGTAGAGGTATAGTTATGTAATTATATATTACATTATTTACACATATATAATATATAAATAAAGATATTTTTATTGTTTCTCCTGATTTTTGTCCTTTATTGGTTATTTTTTTCTCACTTCTTTTGTGAACCAAATGGTGAGAAAGCACTATCGGTGTACTTCAAAATATATAGATAATATTCACATTATGTATATGTTGTGCAGTACGCCGATTGACCCATTTTTAACATCCTTTTGGTTAGTTTGATTTGTTCCTAAATTAGATTTTCCTCAACAAGATTCTGCCAAACCAAATAGACATGGGCAAAATTCATCAATGTTTTATTTTTGGAAAAAAAATATTTGTCTGAAACAAATTCTCACCATACACAAGTCTGATGTTGGTGGTGCAGGAAATAAATGAAACGAGAGAAGAACAAATTAAAAAATCCTAAACTTAATCAAAAGCTCCAATAGTCAGTGAACAAACTGGAGCAAGGATTGGGTGTCCCAAATATAAAATCACCTTAAAATCATCCATAAAATACAAAATTATAAAGATTATGGGATGGCATTGATAGCATGGGCCTATAGACCCATCGGACACTCAGTCACAAGTTGAGAGCTGAACATCAGGAAAGTTGGCTTGCTCTCCAGACAGTCTGCACCACTGTAATGGAAGGAGCTGGCAGCCTCTACTCCGCTGTCCCTACTTCACTTTCTCTGGGTTAATCTCAAACATGCAGTGTATGTGAAGCAAACTACCAATATTTAATTCCTTTTATTACAATGCCCTTTTAAATGGGGACCACGGTTTATCCATCTAAAAATAACAGCTGATAATGATGTGCTCAAGACTGACCAACAGTTATACATATCCTGTTATATAATAATTTTATTGGGCCATGGGTTACTGCATGATAATTGATATTTTTCTTCTACATTTTGTATATTTAATTAGCATTTTAACATATTACTTTGAATAAGGAAAATTAATTTCAGATAGTGTCACTCTGAATTAAAATGCACATCAAGGTAAAATAATCTAATTAAACCTAGTATTCAGTGTCATCATTTTCTTTGTTACTCATATGCATCAATTGCTAGACAAACATTTATGTTCTCGCTTTGCAGTTTTCATTTCTGTTGACTTAGAAATGTGATTGCCTTTGATATTTTCTAAGAAAGTGAATAAATGATTTTTGCAGTTGCCTTATGTTTACAGTGTGCAGGGGAAAATTGTAGGTTTTATTTCCAGTGACTTACTTAGATAGTTGTGCTAACAGCTTCTACAGTCTGTATACAATGTAAACATTACTTTAGGAAAATGAGAAAGTACCTGCAGAATAATTTTGCTATAAAAAGTAAAAAATGGAATATCAACAGATTCAAAAGCTTCATTTTGCACAGTTTGTAGAGAGGTCTTTGGCAATGAAATCTAGTCCTGTTATATGGCTACCATTTTAATTCTGTTTGGGATTTTAGTATGTTTTTCACACAGCATAATTCCGCTAAGTGATGGTTGGTATGCTACCCTCACTTAGCTGGGTTTATGCTGTTAAAGTTAAAGAGGGCAAGCATAAGCTGTCCGCTAGGTAACAATAAAATAATATGCCTACATAGAGGCAGAGATCTAGCATTAAAAATTTACAACTACCTTTTCGATTCTTTAACGCCTTAATGATCAAGGTTTTTTTGAGATGCAACGCGTTTGTGACCAATGCCTTTTTGGAATGTTTTTGCATGTGTTCATTCTAACACAATTTCCCCTTTTCTGTTTAAGTGCACCCATACTTCATATATATTATATATAATATTTAAAAAAAAATATATATATATTTACAAATATATTTTTTTCACAGTTTTACATTAAGTAATTTGGACACAACAAATGCAACTAAAGAAAACTAACTCAAAATAGACAAACAAATTAGTCCTGATTGTTAAAATATGTCAATATGTGGAGGATTTCAATCAACTTTTTAGAAGTTATAAAACAAACATTGCAAGGAGTGATCTATGGTTTTAAAACAAACATTTTGCATACTGTAGCATGCTGAGATTACAAATTTTATAGTAATTACAGAATCCACAACTGCTACCCAGTATAAATTTGTTAACAATACACCCTGCTCCCCCCAACCCGCCTCCCCCCACCCCTCCTCTTTTCTAATAGTAAAAACAACATTCTTGATAAATGTTTTGTGGGCAGAGTGTGTGGCCCTACATCTAGGCAAGGACAAAGATCTTCAGTTCAGAAGGTGCGCCACAAAGCCAGAATTAAAATGAGTGAATTGACCCAGATTTGGGCTGAGCATTGTCAGTAGACTTGTGCAGGGCAACTATATTGGGTTCTTCCAAAACACTTTTGGGAAAAAAAATACAAATCAGATTATTTGTATATATCTGTATTAAAAAATAGAAAGTGAAATATTTAGTATTAGAATGGTTGTAAACTTTTGCCTTTTGCTATCCCTATCTTGTACTAATGATAAATTGACAGGAGTCATTTTAAGTTCAAATACCTTAAAAAGAAAAAAAATGAAAGAAGAAAGTCAATGGGCAATTGACCACCCACGCACCCCTTCCATCCTGATAAGAACAAAACGTTCTCATGCATCCAGCCTGTAGTTTCAGTGACCATCTCTCAGTGTGAAAACAACACAGTGCACTAGCAGCAGGAGTCATTTAGTTAAAAAAAGAGGATGTGAATATCAAATTTTTCGTGCTGCTGTTCCCCATTTTTTCAAATGCGTTTCATTGTTGTGGTTTGGCTCTGCTGGCTGATTCTTGTGATGTGGCTCTACCTTCTACCTCAGCAGATTCAATTCAGAGAAGCTGATGATATGATGCTTTTTTCATATTAAAGGACGGTCATTGATGCCAAGGACTGGAAGTGTGGGAAAGATTTCTCATCAACGCATGCATCACTGCCATTATTACCAACACCAAGCAATGGGGACATTATGTTGGTACTCTGATGACCCCCACAAACTTGGCTCTGCTGCACTCTCCCTTAGATGCTTCTGGGGGGTACCAAGATACTATTATGCTTGAACTAGCTGTGGTAGATGGAGGAAGTTGTGCAACATGAAAAGGATGCAAATAAAAACCATTGACCCCTTGCTGTTAAATCAGATGTAATGGACAATGTGCTAGTGCCACTATCCTGAGGTTGTAAAAGTGGTGGTGGCAGTAGTGGTAGAGGTGTATGCATGCCTAATAAATTATGTAAGGTATAGGCATGATTGTGTATTGTGTAAAAGTAACAACTTTACTCAGCAAAAATGTTTTGTCTCACATTAGAATCAATGACAAAGGCTTTCTCCCACTACAACACAGGCAGAGCAAAGATAAAAAGACACAGGTATACCGCTGGTCTGCCTCTCAAGTCTAAATGTCACCAAAGTATTAGTAATGGCTAGGAGAAAAAAAATAGTGTCAGGTGAAGCTACCATAGGTATTGCACTGAGTGTACAAGTACGTTTGCTCCCAATGCTCATGCACAATCTGCTGATCCAATTAAATAAAATACAGTTAATCTATTCAGTGAATTTGTGATGCAAGAAGAAGGATTATTAATTTTCTTTTCTGATCCTTACAATATGTTTTTTGTCGTTAACTTACCCTTAAGAGTCAGTAAACAAAAAAAAAACAGAAATCGAGCTGGAGATCAGGTTATAAAGATCATGGTAATACACTCCAACTAAACCTTGCATACTCCTAAAACATATTAGCTTTTTGTTGGATTGGTTTATACTCGGATTTCGACAATCCTATTTGTATGGTAAAACATATCCTAAGTGGGTTAGAATGCTAAGCAAATTAAATTATGCAGATCTGTCAGCAGTTTTAAACTAAATAAAAAACCATTAAACCTGTCCCTGTCCTCTCTTTGTGAGACATGGCTACAGGCTAAAATTAATCTACCTAGTCAAATATGGAAATCAACCAATATATTTTCTGATTAAAGAACATTTTTCAGCTCACAGTTTTCCAAAAAATAATAGTGATGTTGTGTTTAACTAATTCCATCCCAATTCCATGTACACATGCTTTTGATTTGTTTTGTAATGCAAATTTAAGGCAAATCTACCAAGTAAAAGGCCGTTTTAACCCTCATCTTACAGACATCACCTTCAGGGATAATGGTGGTAAATTATTCCTTTACAATTAATTCCAATGCACAAACCATACTCCCCAACATCAGCATCCCATGATGCGGGACACCGGTGGGTGTGGTAAAAGAGGGTGGACCAGTGATGGAAATTATGTCACTGACACTGCCCAAAGGAGCAAGCTGGCCCAGGAAGGGGGCAGATCCATGCTTCTCATAGAGAAACATAAAACTTTCTTATGAGAAGCATTTGTTGTCATCTTTCTGTTAAAATCTAAATTCTTAAAGTGGAACTGTCACTTCTCAGGGTTTTTAATGTTATGTTTACATATTGAATATGTATTTGTGAGGTGTAACAATTAAAATGAATTAAACAAATTCATTCGACTAATCTATCAACTGGATGCCTTTGCTCCCTGTCAATCATTATTATAAATTCTCTCCTGTGCATCTGGTAATCTGCACAGATTAAGCATAAAGAAAAAATAACAAATTAAACAATGCTTCTTTCTATGTCTCCTTGTCAACTGAAATGTTTGTGTTGGCGTTGTTGTGCCTGATTATGATTGTCATTTGCTAATCTTTTAATATAAATTTAAAAGAACACAAAGTATCTCATAAAATGAGCAAGGGGTCCACATCTGACAGCCACTAGGGACAAAAAAACAGGATGCAAGAGAATACTCAAGTAGCTTGCCGTTCGGTGGGTCTCCACTCAGTTCTCAAATTGGTTTTAGCTCATCTTGTGCCATTAAAAAAAAAAATGCATTTCAGACTGATTACATCTGAAAGGGTGGTCCTGATCCGAAATGCAGGCTGGCTCTCTCTGCTTGAGAGATACAGCAATCCCAGATGATCGTATTGCACTTGTTAGGCCTCATCAGTAAGGTATCAGTAAGTTATAGCTGATAAGGCACAGTGAGCAATGGGTCCACATCTGGATTACCTTTTAAACTTGGGGAGAGTAAAAAAACATGGTGCAAGAGAATACTTTGATTAGACAACAGCTCAAGTAGTTTGCCCTTAGGTGGGTTCTTGCTCAAATCTCAGACAAGGTTGTGTCCAAATGTAAGCATCGCAGCTTCTGAGAAATAGCCATGTATAGTTTTGCCAAAAAATGACATCTATGCATCAAAACAATTACATTAAAATGTAGTGACTTTCAAGCTTATATTGTCCCTTTAAGGTTTGTTTAAAAATGCCAAACGAGAAGAAGGGGTGAAAAATAAAATTAATACTAAAAACATTTTCATTAATAAAGACATTTTGTATTAGTAACTACAGTTAAAGGAACATCCCAAGCATCAAAACCACTACAGCTTGCCATAGTAGCTATGGAGCCAGGAGTGCAAATACAAAAATAAAAGTCATGCGCTCACTCCCATCACTCCTGGGCGGAAGCAACGACCACCGTACACATCAGCTCCAATACATATAGTAAAAACCAAGGAAAAAAAGTTACCTGCGCTCTCTCCTCAATCCCTATGTATATTTAAACATATGGAGGTCATTTAGTTACTCCAGTGGCCACTGGAGGGAATGCCCGCCTGCCAACGTCAAGGTAGAACCCCCTAGGGGAGTTTAGGGGGGACTGCCTTGACGTTGGCAGGTGGGCATTCCCTCCAGTGGCTATTGGAGTAACTAAATGACTTCCATTTCTTTAAATATACATAGGGATTGAGGAGAGAGCGCAGGTAACTTTTTTTTCTTTTGTTTTTACTATATGGAGCCAGGAGTGCTCTGGCACTCCCCCATTGCAAGCAGTCAAACCATGTTAGAGTGGTTTGGCCTCTTACTTGGGGTTTAATAGTGGGCCCCAACTCCTTTCAGTGGTCAGCAGAAACAAAATCTTCAAGCAGGTTATTAACAGAGCAGCAGATAAGAAATTCTAAATTAAACAGATTGTGCAATAAATAAATTGTACCATTAGATATTTTCTTACAGGAAATGTGGAGGGAGACTGTGTAGGTCAAATGCAGGGCAGGTGTCACTAGGCTCCATAAACAAAGGGATTTAACTTCTAAATGGTAGATAATTGAGCAGTGAGACTGCAGAGGCATGATTTATACACCAAAACCCCTCCATTAAGCTCAAGTTGTTGTGGTACCTATAGTATCCCTTTAATTTGAATAATAGGATTTTTTTTTAAATTACTCCTGCTGCTGCTAGGGCACTGTCTGTCACACTGACACAGGACATGTGGGAAAGCTTTGCTTTTCTCAGGGTGGAAATTGCTTTCTATCCATTTTATAAGAAATCCCTTTTTTCAAATTAAATGACTCTTACTCCCCATTTTTCATTAATACAAGATAGCAAAAAGCAAACGATTACAATCAATCATTATAAAAAGCATTGCTTTTACTATGTTTTTTTGTTAATCCAGCTATATAATAATCTAATTTTGGCAATTTTAAAATTGACATTGCAAAAATGCCTCTTATCATGATGGTCTTTCCGAATTTCTTTCAGTACTAAAATTCAGTCAAGCTGAACCGTGGCTAACTTCTAAAAAACTTTTTGACTTGGAAAAAACCCCAAAGATATGGAAAAAACACCACTGGATAGCATTAAAATTGCCAGTCTAAAATTACACTTGAAATGTTTTATATATTTGTGTACGGGATTATGGAAGGGGCGCACATTAAAACTGTGTGTAATTTAAATATATGAGAGTCGGTTGAGGTGTGCCGAAACCGACGTGAGGTTAGGCCTGCAAAAGAGGGCCCACCCAGGTATAATGATATATGAAAAGGGGTGTGGTGGGAGGGAATTTCCGAAATCGTCGCAGACAGGTGAGTGGGGGGAACGCAGGGTTTAAATAGGCTTGAAATCCCTCCCACAATTTCAGGCATAACGCCTTCTATTTGTGTACGGGATTATGGAAGGGGCGCACATTAAAACTGTGTGTAATTTAAATATATGAGAGTCGGTTGAGGTGTGCCGAAACCGACGTGAGGTTAGGCCTGCAAAAGAGGGCCAAAAAGTGTGTGACATTTATTAGACATAACAAATCACTTAGACATATTATAGAAAGCGAGCCTGATTTCTTTCTGGATTTGGAATGAACCGGTTGTATGCCGAGGACTACCGGCGACCCATCTTCTCTACAAGAAGAGTTGGAACTGGATGACTTGAGGCTGCTGTGGCGGCCCTAACACGGAACGAATGTACCGAGAAGGAACTTTGGATTGAGGCCAAGACTAACAAACAAGGAGCGAATGTATAGCATGAACTGTTTGAGAGATGTGGCAAAAATTGTACGTGCAACCATTATAATCGGAACGCATTTAGCATCTTGAAACCATGTACGATACTTACACATATCGAAAGCCGTAGAGTACGTTTGCTTAGTATTAGTGGACAAATCTTACCTGCATAGACTCTAACTACAGGCATGATTGATACCTTTTTTGACCTGCAGAGGAAATCTGGACTGCGTGTTCTTTTATCTCAACCGTTACGTTTAAGCAAGGTCCGACATCAGGACTTCGGAAGTGGCTAAAGCGGAGGAAACTGCAGGGAAACTTGAGACGTCAGGGTTAGCGTTTATAAAGATAATACGATCCCTGGAGCTATTTCTTGTAGCGTGCTGTGAGGAGGAAGGAAACGTAATAGGTTTAAATTATGCAAAACTCAGAAGCTCATTGAGCTTTCTTGTGTAGTAGAGCTGCTAGCTAATGGGAACCAATAGGTGAAGATAAGGACTATCCCGTAAGAGTTGAGGCCGTGCCAGTAGCCCTGTGTTTGAGAGAAGCCCTACCTACGATTTAGGCCATGTGGACTTGTACCATCTAAGCGTGGCAGGGTATAACCTCTTGTGGAAAAGTGATTAACCTGACCGAACACGTGCGATTACCTGCATTAAACCATAGCGAAAAAGGACTATAACAGGCGCCTGAAGAAACTGCCGTGACGTGAAACGAAGAATAGAATGCAAAACCGTGACCCACCGTAGGGAAAAGTTTGCGCGAGGGAGGAACCTGAAGAGGAGCTTTGACAAAATTTGAAGACGATATGTGTTCGTATAGTAAGTACCCTATAGCGGTTACTTGGTAGGCATGAGAACGTAAAGGATTGAACTACAGGATGCATGAGGTGTTACGTCTTGAATCAGAACATCCAGCATGACCGAAAGTAACTCCCGATGAGCTACTTAAGCTTACATAAAGAGAAGCGTGATCGACAACAAATGCGTGACGAATGAAATGACTGCGCATGGAGGACCCCGTGAATGTCGGGCGTGCAGGCAAGTCCCTAATTAGCAGATGAGGATTCGAATAATATTAGTTTGGCCAAAAATGGAGGCGGAGTGATGCCTCGGTGTACGATATGAAACGGGTGGGAATTCCGTTCACCTGGTCCGATCAGATCGCTAAAGCTTGTCCTGCATAGCTCGTATAAGCGACGCCGACGTGAAAACTGAGTGATAGTATGAGTCGATAAACGGTAATTGAGAACACAGCGTACCAAAGTGCCGCCAAAACGTTGTGAACAAAAAAAACGGTATATCCGTGATACATGAGTCCAGAAGCAGTCACTGTACGTCGCGTCAGCGCCTGGAGGACCCGACGATGGTCCGATACAAGGCCAAATCTGGACGACGTGCAATGCGGAGGGCAACGTGAGACCCAACATACCAATTCGACTGAATATAAGCAAGAGATGCCCGAAACACGTTGTTGGAGGAACCGCTGGTCTTGGAGTCTCCAAGCTTGGACTGGGCACGTAGTGTATGTGGTACCTAAGGATCGCCAGCGAGCGACAGGTTGGGGTAACATATATATGTATATATAAATATATACAACCATATATACACAGGTATCCTCGAACAGCTTAGCACTAAGCGTCTAGCAGACCCATTGCCCGTAAGAGATAACGTATAGAAAGCACCGGAGTAGCCGAGTAAGATAGGTCTGAAATACCGTTTTGCATCAATGTAGGAGTATGTAACGCACAATCGAACCTAAGGCGGGAAATAAAGCGCTAGGATACCTGAAGCGGTTAAGGGATCTAAAACATAGTGACTATGCTTGACGGGTCTGGGGTGTGCCGCCCCCCCCCCCAGCTTACTAGGAGCGCGAGCGTGAGTGCGTGCGTGCTGGCTGACTAGCTAGTGCCGCGATGCGGCGAAACGATTACACTAGGTTGGTGACAGGTGAGGCCCTGCTAGTTGCCAAGCGGCTTGAGAGGCTCTATCTATGCGTTGGGGCGAGGGGGTAGCGTGGCCACTGAATGAGGTGGCGGGGTGTTGGCCTCTCGGTGACGGTTAAACATAAGATAGAATGGGAGTGACGGATGAGGCCCTCTCTATGCCACAATGCGAGGCGACTAACTATGATTTGGCCCGAGGGGCATAGTACCTCCGAGTACGAGGATGGGTGTTGGCCTCGCGGGACCACTAACCTATGGCGAAGAAGCCAGAGGGAATAACAACTAGTGGACACCTAGGAACCTAACAGCCAGCAGTTGCTAACTAAGATGGAAGGTCGGGTAGTGAGAGAGGACATGCTACAGAGCGAAACGTGGGTAGCGATGAGGTAGGATCGTACGTTCTGAGCGAAACTGGAGTGCCCAGCGAGCATGTGGGGTCCGGATGGTCGGGACGTATGAACTAGAATGCGTGTATGATCGTATGTGTGGCCCTCGGGGCTCGTGGTGCCAGACCGTGGCCTGGAGTCGAAATGCAATACGAATAAAACGTGTATATCAGTTGTCGTAATACATATATGTTCGTAGTATTGTTAAATGCGTACGTGCCTTAGCCGAGGCTCGCTCCCCAGAACTGCAATATGAAAGTAGACGCATTTGTCCAATAACGCAAGTGCTTGTCTGCGTAGGAGTACGCCGGGTTTTACACGTAACGCAAATTGCCGTGCTGACTGAGGATGAATTAGGGCTGGAACCGACAATGCTTCGTTTGCTGTGTACATACATCGCTTCAAAAGACCCTCACAACGATGAGCAGGGTAAAGAAAGTCAGAATAGCCAATTATCCAAAAATTCAGCCATAACCAGCGAGCTGGCAAATTACTGTAACCGTCAATACGCGTCACTGCATATCAGTACATCAGTGTTTATATCTGCGTATGTGTGCGTACGTGAACATCAGGGATATAATATCAATATAATGACAATTATTAAATTAGCAAAAAATGTATTCATTTAATTTTTTTTTTTTTTTTTTTTTTTTTTTTAACTTTATTTTTTCATGCGAAGAATGTGGTAACATACAATGCCAGTGTAAGACTGACCATTCCAGGAATATAAAATTCGGTATGGCATAAAGGTTGATAGGACATTTGTGTTATAAAATGCAAACAACGATTTAAATACAGCATGGTTTAATTAAATGAAGGTGAGGACTAGTGGTTCAGTTGATTGCCATGGGGTAGGGGTTCTGTGCCATCGTGATTGCTGAGGCTGGGTGATGTGATTCAGTGCCGTTCATGTGTGCGTGGTCGTAGTGCATAGGAGTTGGTCGCGATAGACCTGTGTTAGTTCAGTTCCGCTCTAAGACAGTCGGGGTTGTGTGTGGGGCCCTGACGGGGTAATACCTCTCCCAAGCTGGCGGCATTTTAGAAGGGTTTTGCCCAAACCAAGGATGGCAGTACAAAAACTGCTAGGACTAAGCTGAATAGGGGGGACTGTACGCCATGCCGTTAAGACGTCAATGGATGGAAAAGCGAAATATTGCTGAAAACAGACTCTAGCTCTGTTTCTATATTGTTTTTAATGTTCGGTAAATTCCAATTAAAAAGGACTCACGGAGGTTCTGCGATACGTTTGAAGTTGCAATTTCACAGCTGAGACAATTGGCGTCAAATGAACATTTTAATGATGTCCCCCTTTCCTCTCCCAGAATTCATTACATGCTGCACAAACACGAAAGGGTTAGTAAAATGGTAAATTAGTGCGAACTGACAGCTGATTTACATCCATACGCAAACAAGATCAAATGCTGCACTTTTGTAACGTGGTTATTTTGGTCGTTATTTAGTGAATAAGGCCCTCAATTTCAGGGACGTTCTCCATGTGATTGGACTAAGTGCCCTCAGAGGGCTATCATTCATCCTGTAATGTCATCCTATTTGTGCCCTGTCCCCATATATATGTCTTACAAAATCCAAGACAGTTGGGTCGTGTGCAGCACTAAAAATCACAGCGCGGCAAAGGAGCGGCATGAACGAGTGCACGACAGCACTCCAACCCACGACGGTGTACCCTGCACAGCACAGCACAGCAGCACAACCACGCAAACACAATTGCACAGTGAAAGAACATCCTCAACCCGCACAGCACTGCAGGATGTGCCGGCACGCAACAAACACGAGTCAATACACAATAAAAACATGTGTTATCAGAAACACCAAGAGACACAGACCGCCGAGGATGCCACAAAGTGGGCCAGAGCCGAAGCGTGAAAGTAAATGCAAAATCCGAACTGCGTTTGAAAAGTACTCACGATTGGAAAACTTGCTGAACGCTGACGAACGCGTACTCGTGTCGAGGCGGAAATGACGTCAGAGGTCTGCGACACCCGGAAGAGGAATTTCCGAAATCGTCGCAGACAGGTGAGTGGGGGGAACGCAGGGTTTAAATAGGCTTGAAATCCCTCCCACAATTTCAGGCATAACGCCTTCTATATATATATATATATATATATATATATATACATATACATATATACAATTTATGTGCAAAGCTGTAGTAAAAATCTTTTGTCTAAACAGTACGTCCTGTTTTTATAATACAGCCCATTTCATCATAAGAGAGTATTTTTCAGTGACAAACAGCAATGGTGGCCAAAATGAAGATCCTTAGTTGTTGTAGAACTTCATCTTCCATAATGCTTTGTCAGTCTTTAACATCATCCGAGTTGCTAAGAATCTACCTTTTAGCTTTTCTGGCTTAATGAATTTTACTATTTTAGTCAACAGCATTTGATTTTGTATATACGTGTATATAAAATTTATTTCTTTTTAATTTATTTATTTTTTGCTGGTTAATTTCCCAGCACCAAAAGCCCATTACGAAGAAACAATACCTTGTGAAAAAATAATAGATGTATGTGGGTGTTGTGGATAACGGGCACTGTGAGTCAAAACTGTTCATTAGAAAGGTAAAAATAAAATTAGACAGCCAGTGTGCCAGCAATTATCACTGAATTTTACAGGTTCATTATTAGTATTGGCTTGAGCAGAGCTGCACCTGCTTTTCACATTCTTCTGTGCCAGTTAGGAATGTCTAAATAGTGTAAGCTCTTTTATTACTAATATAAAGACCTTTTTCTAGAAATAGAGTCAGTAAAAAAGTAAGTAAATTTAGTTGTTTGTATTCAACCCCATAAACTCTTCTAGTTTCCCAATTCCCTATGATTGGGTAATCCTTGCCACAATTTGACTATTACAGAATATCTGCTATGCAGGTCACCCCATTCTACAATAATTGCATATCTGAGTAAGCAATAACAGGTGTTATAAATCCAAGCTGAGTTCATATATTGGAATTATTAAGTAATAAACCCCAGTAAATAAATCACTACAGGCTTTTTATTATGAGCACTTAAATGTTCAATGCCAGCACATGGGTAGGCAACCATCAGCACTCCAGATGCTATGAGCTGCATCTTCCATAATACTCGTACAGCCATAATGCTGGCAAAGCATCATGGGAGATGTAGTCTACAACATCTGGGGTGATGAAGATTGCCTACCCCAGCTCTAGTATGTAGAATACTCAAAAATATGCATATTTTTGATACTTAATATGTAAATTACATTGAAAAAGGGTGTTAATTTTTTAAAATGCATGTGTGCAAATTGGAGTAGAATTAATATTCCACTTTAAAATGTAATTTACATGATCAATGTTTTGGCTACATTATATAACGGTTTATTCAGTAAACAGTTAACTATGGCTTAAAAGAGCCTTGCAAATGAAACAGCAAGCATGTGAGTTGCAAAAACAACCCTTAACCCCTTAAGGACCAAACTTCTGGAATAAAATGGAATCACGACGTGTCAGACATGTCATGTGTCCTTAAGGGGTTAAAGGACCACTATAGGCACCCAGACCACTTCAGCTTAATGAAGTTGTCTGGGTGCCTGGTCCATCTAGGATTAACCCTTTCTGCTGTAAACATAGCAGTTTCAGAGAAACTGCTATGTTTACTTATGGGTTAATCCAGCCTCTAGTGGCTGTCTCCTTGATTTTCACAGTGAGAAGACACCAGCGTCCATAGGAAAGCATTGAGAATGCTTTCCTATGAGACTGGCTGAATGCGCGCGTGGCTCTTGCCGCGCATGCACATTCAGCCGATGACATCAGAAGAGGGAGGAGAGTCCCAGCGCCGAAGGAGCCCGGCGCTGGAAAAAAGGTAAGGGATTAACCCCTTCCACCCCCTTCAGCGCCACGAGAGTGGGACCCTGAGGGTGGGGGCACAGTGTCCTCTGTGTGTAAATGTGTCTGTGCATCAGTGTCCTCTGTGAGTATATGTGTGTGTCAGTGTCCTCTATGTGTAAATGTGTGTGTGTGTCTGCTAGTGAGTGTGTGTCTGTCAGTGAATGTGTGTGTCAGTAAGTGTGTCTGTCAATGTATGTCAAATCAGTGAGAGTGTGTCTGTCAGTGAGTGTGTCCTCTGTGTGTACATGTGTTTTTGTCAGTTTTCTCTGTGTGTAAATGTGTGTTTTAGTGTACTCTGTGTGCAACTGTGTGTGTCAGTGTCATCTGTGTGAAACTGTAGGGGTATCAATGTCCTCTGTGTGTAACTGTGCATGTCCATGTCCTCTGTATTTAAAAGTGTGTGTGTCTCAGTATATTATATTTTTATTTTGTGACTTTTATACTTCAGATATGGGGCTTGTTCTCCAATATAGGATTAACTTTTATATTGATGTCTACATGTTTCATTTGGAATTTAAATCATTAGAAATTACTTTCTCAAGGCTGGAGTAATTTGATATTTATTTTTGACAAGCAGGGGTACTTCTCAGTAAAAAGTTGAAAAACATTGGTACAGATAACATTGCTATATTCAGTGCCTTCTACGTGCTCCAACCAATTAAGATATATATATATATATATATATATATATATATATATATATATATATATATATATGCACCTTACTTTATAGCACTTTAATTTACAACTCTTCACTTTTTACATTTATTATTTTTAGATTTTTGTCTAGAGCCATTGTACACTTAATATTCATATTATTATACTGTACATGGAGTTAAACAAGGAAGAACACAGAGACTAACTGTTGGTTTTCAAACACTGTATGACCCAAGGTGCTTGTTTATGCTTGAAATATTATGTCATGTACTAAAGGTGATGTTTTTTATTTTTATTTTTTACATATGAAAAACATGAAAATATTTTAAATACCTTTAGTTTAAAAAAATGTTTCCTTTCAAAACTTGATTTAAGGATTATTATATTAGAAATAGTTTTGAGGTGACAATTGTCCTTTAATTGTGTATAATTTCGGGGTTCCTCAATGATGGATGTTATGAAGAACATACATTCACTAAATTTGTTAGAAACACACTTTAAAGTTCTAAATCTAAACAGATGGTACTTAGTACAGGATAAATTAAATAAAATATATCCCTCAATAACTCCTGTTTGCTGGAGATGTAGATATGCAAGAGGTAATTTTAGACATATTTGGTGGGATTGTCATAAACTGAGAAATCTTTGGTTGGCAACACAAAAGTTTATGTCCAAAGATCTAAAACTCAAGTTGAAAATTTCCCCAGAAGTCGTTTTGTTACATTTAAATTGGCTACCTATGTCGTATGAATTAAAATTAATTCTTTTACATCTTTTTTTAGCTATTAAAATAGTTGTTGCGAGATGGTGGAAAAAAGATCTAGAGGTCCCTTGGAAGAAAGTAAAAAAACAACTAGAGTTTCAGATAAAAATGGAGTTGATGTTGAGTAAACAAAAACTAAGTAAAAAAGTATCTGTTTGGTTGAAATGTTCAGAATTGATTAATAGAGGAAATATTAGATAAGTAAATCTCTATTAATTGGAAGTAATATTAGCCAAATTGTGTATACCTTGAACATTGAAAATATATGAGCCAAATTTAAAGCTCCTCCTACCCTACTTAAAGAAAACTTTCAAAACTTCCAATTATGCTGCAATGTTGTCTTGTGTTATATTGTAGATTTGTATAATATATGTATTATTAGTTATGTAATGTTAGATTTTATATTCTATAGAGGTCTTCATCGTATATGTAAAATTTGTATGAATTGAATATCGATTATAGAAGCACAAATTACTAGTATTGCAATTTGTTAAATGTTTAAAACAAATGAAAAAAAATAAAGATTTAAAAAAAAAAAATAATTGTGTATAATTTTATTGCTGTTATATCTCAAAACAGCTTTAAAAAGGCTGCATATTACCAGACTTTCTGTGGCTGTCCAATCACAGACTTCCCAATGGAGCTCAATGAGAAGTCTTTGCAAGGCAGGTGCTCTCGACAATTGTTGCCTCTTGAGTTTTGCTTCACTGAGCTAAACAAACAGGAAGTAACAGCACCAGATGTCTGATCAACAGCCAGGGTGGTGTAACAAGGTTTATTTATAAAAATGTCAATTTCTATTGAAATCTGTACTTTTTACAAAATGAAAAAGAAGAGGACACGCTTCACACATAAATCACTCCAGCAAGCTAAATTGTTTTGGGGGTCCGGAGTGACCCTTTAAACATGCAAAATTCAATTACATGAGCAATGTTTATATTGTAAGAAAGAAGGTAAACAGCTAAACACACTCTCAATTAATTTAAAGATTCTAACAAACAATATACTATTCTGAGTAAAGAAGAAAGCCAAAAGATGTCCCAGCTAATGGCAGAAATACCTGATGCTACTCATACTGCCGGTTTCGGATTCAAGCTTGCATCTCTCTAATTGGCTTGCAACAATCTGTCGTTCAGCCTCAAGTTCTCGAGTCAGTCTTTCAAATTGCAGCTCCTGAAACAAGAAAAAGATTTAAATTACTTTACATTAAATAAACTGCCAAGAAAAGATTCTGAATTATTAGTAGAACTCATTTGCATTCCCTTATAATAATGCCCTGGCTGCATTAGATGCCTTGTGTGCAAAATGATGCCATGCTCTACTATAATGCTAATAAATCACACAAACTGTGAAGATATGTTCAAGAATTTTAATCTCTTTACATCACTTTTGCTGTGGGTGATAAATGTTCACTGCGATGCACATGTTGTTCTCATAGAAATCAATGTAGTCAGGTGATTTATTTACTAAAGTGGGAGTTGTGAAAGTTTGACTAGGAAATTGCAAATTTTAGGCTAAAACAGTCAAATTGGAAACATTTCCATCTCAGCTATATTTCCAGTTTGTGTTTTTGAGCAATAATTTCCAATGTAGTGAACATGACAATATGGTCTCAAAGGAAGTTTAATTGAAACCACGACAATGACATTTACAAAGTATTGTTCAGATTTTTACTCTTAAAATGATGCTTGGGTGTGAACGTATGTATTATATTGATCTGTTTGTTTTTTGAACAAAAGAAAATCAATAAACATTAAATTGAAAAAAACAAACAAAAACATTTGGATACTTTTCGGTTCTTATCTGTATATGACTAATGGTGGACTATGGGACAGTAGTATCACAAATCATCAACTCTTAATAACAAGGTAAATAAATAACATTTTAGTAATATTTAAAGGGACACTATAGTCACCAGAACAACCACAGCTTAATGTAGTTGTTCTGGTGAGTATAATAGTTCCCTTCCCTTTTTTCATGTAAACACTGCCTTTTCAGAAAATTCTTCACTTTTCAGAGAAGAGGCAGTGTTTACATTGCCTATAGGGACACCTCCAAGTGGCCACTCCTTAGATTGCCACTGGAGGTGCTTCCTGGGTCAGTGCTGCTGAAAAAGCAGATCTGACGTTCCCCCTCTCTACGCTCTGCATGGAGATGCTGAATTTTCCTCATAGAGATGCATTGATTTAATCTTGCCATTTTTATTTACATTGATAATGTATTGCAACATAGTAACTGATGGTACCCCTCCCCCCCCACCTATACTTCCCACCCACACGTTTTTGGCTTGTGTTAGTCTGTTCTTCCCCCTCCTCCCAGATCCCCGGTTGGAACCCTTTTTTGTTGCACAACAAAAAAGTTATACATCTGTACTTCTCATGAATTTCTCATATCTTACATATAGAATATCTTTGTCACCAAGATATTGCTGATGTTTATGTGATCTTATATATACGCATTTCTTTTGTTTGGACTCACAATCATGCGTGACGCGAGGTATGTTAAATCTCCTACAAAGATCATGACCTGTGCAAGATGCATTAATAAAAAATGTCAATAAAAAAAATAATAATAAATACAATTGAGATTATATTAAAGCGAAATAAGTTAAAATATATAAGGAGGGACATTTTTTAAAAAATATTTTATAAAAAAAAAACATTATTTAAAAGGAAATTAAATAGATCAAATTCAGCATTTAACCTTCTGCACTGTAAAATGTGTCTATGTTTAATTGAAATGTATTTTTTTTAACTTTAAATTAGTACATCATTGTGTTTGTACTCTTGGTTGTCTGTGTTTGGAAATAGTGTATACTTTAATTAGTTAATTAATTAATTAGTTAATTCATTAATTAATCTCTTCATCAAGTAGTTATCATTTTTTCCTTTTTTTTAAAAATTAATGTTTCCATTATTTTTTTTTTTAAATTCTTTATTTTTGTAGTGCTTTGCATTAACTTACAGGTTTACATAGACATTGTAATTGGCAACAGTAAAGATTATCCAGCAGCATATATTACATGTCAGATGAACAGCACTTTTTTGTTTTTATAAAAGGTATAGTTTAACATTAGAATAACATCAGATTGATCTTGCTGGTATGACATATGGTCTTGTTAAGTAGGATTAGTCAAGGATCGACAAAATGGTGCAACAAGGCAGATAGTAACATTATGTGAACAAAGCTGTTCGTGTAGGTACACGGTTTAGCAATGTGGTGAAATGTTTCCATTATTAATACCAAACTACTGGATTTTGTCTTCTCATTGCATAATCTTCACCAGAGCTATCAAATTTACATTTATATACACCAGTTGGGACAATTACTAGAACTTGAATGAAAGCACTATATCATGTGAGGGGGCACATATGCACTTTGTTGTTTGTTATCCATCCACAATATTGAATAGTATACTACATTATCATTTTTTCTCTTTTACTTTTTACATGTACCAAATGAGGAAGAACCAAACTGCATAAGAATCAAAGTCATTAGAAGATAATTTGGATTGTACCTATTTTTTATGTTTTTTCTCCCATTATTTATTTGTTTCTGTGTAACTTGTCTATATTTTGTGGGTTATAGAGGTATCCCTGTACCTAGTGTTTTCTGCCTAAAGTTGACCTGCTTAAAAACCCTTAGTGTTTGTCCGCTCTGATTAAATCTTCTGAATTAGAAAAATGAATGACGGCTTAAACGATAGACACGAACACAGAGCATGAGGAAAGAGGAGGAAAAGTAGAAGCATTTCCAAGTCCTTGTGGAGGGTAGAAGAGCGAAGGTATAGGAATGTTGATGTAATATTAGTAATACTAAGTTACATTTATAATTTCTCTTATAGACATTGTGTTGTTTGTTTATTATAATTAATTTATATTTATGTTAAAATAATACATAATGCTGAACAACATGTCAGCACACAATACCATTTTCAATGCAGCCATTTGACATAGCTAGTGATACATCTAAATACTTTTACAAGGATCATACTGATTCTAAAGTTTTGCGATTAATAATTTAAAATGTATATATAGCTTTCCCTGTAACCCGTTAGATATTATAAATCCTTAGTAAAATATGTCACACAAGTGAGAATGCATAAAGGATATTTTAAAAGGATATTATGAAAAGCTTGATAAAGGCATACTGGTACAGCACTTTCCCCTATACTCAGTCTTCCAGTCTAGAGGTGTGACACAAAGAGGGACAGCTGTAGTAATGTTACTCAAGTGTAATACATAATTAAATATTTCTTTCCATCATTATGTTTTTCATCTAGACAGCTGCTCTGAGAATAGAGATAGAGATATCCGCACAGAACAGTATTTTACGCAAACTAAAATCTACATGAAACACCATTACACCAATGTTACAGATTGGTATTTGTAATTCGTAGTATACTTTGATAAGTCATTGTATATAGCACTTTCAACTTAATAAGAGCTAGATGCATGCATCCATATCTAAACAAAGGCTAAAATAAGGTAACATTTCTCAGTTTCAACTTATATAGTATGTCTGTTTGCCCAGTGGCAGCACAACGCTACTGGAAGGATTTTCCTAGACTTTCTCTTAGTTTGGACAAATCACATTACATCCATTTGTCAGAAAAACCAAAACCCTTCTGTGTCACAATGGTTAATGTGTGGGTGGCTGCTGTCCACTGCATGATAGCCAGGGACCACATTAAAATGTTTAAAATGAATAAATAACAGACACATACATACATACATACATACATACATACATACAGACAGACAGACAGACAGACAGACAGACACACACACACACACAAACACACAGACACACACACACACACACACACAAACAAACACACACACACACACACACATATACAAAATGTTTAAGTCACCCTCCTGTTTCCTACCTTTTGGGTGCAGGAGGGTGACTTTCCGTGGGGTCCAGTGGTGGCTCAGGTTGATGGGAGTCAGAGTTCCCACTCTGACTCCCTCTCCTTCCTCCTGCGCAGCTCTCTGATAGCTGGGATGAGTGACCGGGGCAGTCACTTTCTCCCAGCAGTGATCTCATCACAGGGGGCCTGGCTGCGTTGTAAAGGGCCACAGCGCTGGCCGTGCCCCCTGGAAATCCATACCCATCAGGTATGAGGGTGCATATTAATGTTCCTCTCAGTCCCATCCATGAGCACTGAGCGAGGGCTATAAAAATTAACCAGAGGGGAAACTAAATTGCTACTCTCATTGGCCATTTGTGGGGGCCATTATTTAATAGATTTGGGGGACATGCCATTGCCACCCCACCCATGTGCTTCGGGTGGGTGGTTTCAAACAACAGGGGGGAGGGGACATGTTGCTTAAAATCTAGTACACTAGTTTCTCCAAAGTGACATACAGAATCCAACACATTTTAGTACACAGGTAAGAATTAAAAGTAGTATTTAATGTATTACTGGTGTATTATGTTTAAACACCTAAACATACAATCAGAGGTGGTTTTATATGTAGGTGAGGTGAGGTCTCTAGGAGCCCCATAATGTCCACATTTCCAAGTCAAGTAATCCCCTCAACACCCCTGCCCCAATTGCATAATATCATCAACTCAAGCCCCAAATAGAATTAATATTGTCATCCCAGCCCCAATCACATTTCCCTAACCCCATAATTCAATCACATCCAGCCCTCTTTCCACATCTCTCCCGATAAGCCCCCTCTCACACACAGCATGTTGAGTGAGCAGCCAATGGCTGTCACTATTTTGTGCCAATGCTAAATTAGAAAACCGTAGGTTCCTCTGGTTGGTAGGTAACACATTTAGTAAATCATTTGTGTTTTATTGACTATAGTTTTATAATTCATGAACATAACTGTATATTTTAGAACAAAATGGAGCAATGGAGTAAGTGAGCTTTTGTGTTGGAAATCCTAAACCTTGACCTAATTAGGACATCATGTTTCAACCAAGACTGGGATTTCTGAATGAAGATTTATAAGCTAAAATAGTTCAAGAAATTACAACACATATGCAAACAGAACTTATTGAATTTAGAAAAATACTACTCATAGGTCTTGGTTTAATAGGCTTTCCATATGATTCCATACTGTTGGAAAAACTTACCAAATGATTTATTATTATTATTTTATTATTTATATAGCGCCATCAGATTCTGTAGCACTGTACAATGGGTGGACTAACAGACATGTAATTGTAACCAGACAACTGGAAGTACAGCAACAGAGGAGGGGGGGGGGGGGGGGGGCCTGCTCAATGAGCTTACATTTATCTACAAGCATCCCTATTAAAGTATATGGGATTTTTTTTTTATTTAAATAATAGTGAAAGTATTTCTGTCAGTATTGAATTATTTGTAAACCTTATTAAATCAATGCCATATATCAAAGAAAATATTTAATATGATTAAATTATAGGTAATTGTTTTCACAATGTAAATGCAAACCTTTTTCTAATTTATTTTAAAAAATGTACATAATGTAAAATTCACATATATCACAGGAAAATGTTGTTTTGCCAGAAACTAGTAAAAACTCAAAATATATATAAAAAAATAAATACATCTGCCTGAGAAATTACTTGTATAACCCACACAGGATTGAATTGCCCAATACATTCTTTGTGTACTTGTTTCAGTAAGCCTTGGCACTCAGATAAAAGTCAGTGTTACTGTCGTATTTCAGTGATTTTAGCTGGCCGTTGAGGATCCAAATGCATAGCTTCTGCACTTTGGACCTCATATAATTCCCTTTCCTATTGTAACATTTTGGCACTGTCATCTAACAGGCAGTTGATCACAGCATCTATAGCAGATGTTAAAATAAGGTTCAAGACCATAAAAAGTCTAAATCACAGAAATGTTATCTTCAATGAAGACATTAAACATACAGAACTCTAGTTTTTCCTCCTAATATATAGTATAGATGAGGCATGTTACACATTGTTTTAATCTTTAAATAAGACTAATGTTTCAAATGGCCTTTATTTTAAACTGCCTAATAATAATATAATAATATTAGTAATAGTATAAAAATAGTAATAATATAAAAATTTAATTGAGAATCTATAAATATAAAAAAATAGCATTTGCATATATGCATAACTGATACTTATAGTTATTTGTGAAGAGCAATCTGTGCACAACATTGACATTTTTATTACCTAGGTTAAAGGACAATTGTCAGCTTGAGCGTATTTTTTTTAATATAATAATCCTATAATCAATTTTTAAAAGGAAATATATTTTTAGATGAAGTATGTGTACAATATGAGAAAAACCCATTCGTACCTTTACTATGACAGGATCCTTTAGCCATGTACATGCACATTGGGTCAGACAGTATTTGAAAAGCTATCGCTAGTCTCTATGGTCTTCCTGGCTTCTTGCAGGGAGTGAAGCAGGAAAGACCATAGAGACTAACATATAATTTATTTTAAAAAAATCTATTTCCTTTCAAAACTTGATTATTAGTATTATTATATTAGAAATTGTTTTGAGGTTATCCTGTTAAAAAATTTTTTAAGGTGATTGATATGTCCTAGATATGTCCATTGGATACTCACTTAAAGGATCTTTGTCAAAGTCTGCAGTTTTGGGGAGTTTCATTGGTCTGGGAGGTAGGGAAAGGTGAGATTGACTTTCCTGAACCTGTCCATTGCAGGTGCCTCCATTTTGTTCCCAACGTTTTTCTGGCGGCTGAGTGACCAGGAGTCTGCATCAGTGCTGAACTGTCATGCATAAGTGAGCGTACAGCATTGAGGTCTATAGAGGATCATGCAAGACTATGGAATCCTCCATAGAAATAACTTAATTTTCTTCCAGCTGTCACTAGTGATGGCTTGGGGGAATGACAAGGCATGTGGGAATGACAAGGCTTTGTAACGCGGAGGAAAAATACTGAGACAAAATAGTCCATCTTTTGCCTCAGTATATCATTTGAATGGATTGGAATTTCAGTGAAATTCTGAGCGTTTCATTAAATATTGGAAGGGGGTGACAGTGTTGTTTTAAGGCTGACTACTAGAGTGTTACTAAATCCTGTAAACTAATTTAAACATTAAGACAACAGTTTCCATCACCACCAGCAATCAGAAATGTCCAAGCGATGATACCTCACCAATAGGTGAAGAGCCACACCTACCATTCCTTTTGGTAGATGTTGCATGCATACTTTAGACAAGAAGATTCTAGAACAAGTAAAAAGAAAACAGTGTAATCGGAGGTCATGAACAATCTACCACAAGGAGAACATTCCCTTTTTTTTTTTGTGAAGCATATAGTTTTACAAATATTATAATCCTTGTGATCCTTTCTTCTCCATTGGAAAAAAAAACAACAACATTATATCTGTTTTCCCTTATCCCCAAACTTTTTTGATTGTGTGAAGCAGTATCAAAAAACTAAAAACTGTATAGCTACAATTATGTGATAATGCATCCCCTATGATTTATCTAAAAATATTATTTGGCAGGAATGCAGATTAAAGTGTTCTTGTTAACAAATATGTTACTGTGTGAAATGTCATTTCTAAAACATTATCATTCCCCACAGGTTACTACTGAAGATTTGCTTTATTTTAATTGCTTCATTACAGCAATTTCTTATATAACTTTCCTTTAGTTAAGCAGCAACAGCTCGGCAATTCCATACAAAAAAAATCCAAACAAAAAAAAACCAACTAATTGGCATCAGCAAGCAAAATATGCACATAATTAAATATAATAAATATAATTTACCTAAACAGCAGTGCCCTCTACTTGTCCATTCTGATATATTATCTATCATCTTGTATCTGTAGTCGAAGTACAAAATGTTACTTATGTCTTCCTGGCCATGAATCCTTATATTAAGCTTTCTCCATTAACATGGCTTTACCAGCATGCTACAAAGATGTTTTGTCACTAAACACTGCAATTTACCAAACTGAAACCAAATTAGCTAGATTGAGGAAAAAATAGCCAAGTTTTTACTAAAATTGAGCTTTAGTGTCAATGTAATATAAATAGTGAATAGACTCTAAAATTTTCTTCTTTTCTGAAAAATGTATAAAGTCATCCTTGTCATTAGTCTTGCTGACTAAGCCAGTCTGTAGCTATTTGTAATCCACAATGCAGCATTTATAGGTCTGTGTGTATATGATTTTGTGAACTCCCTCTCAATAACTTGGTTTGTTTAAATTATTTATTAAAATGCTCAGTCGATTGTGTTACTATCAACCTTTACTGCTACTTAATTAACTTATTTATGTTCTCAGAATCACCTCTTACCTCTATTGCTTGTGGTCTCTAGCCTCTACATTTTCTAGCAACCTTGGCTTTCTGGTTTGACCTTAACCTGGTTATTTTGTAACTCCAACAACCTTTGTCTGGGAGCTGCTTTGTTCCTGCCTGACCTTCAGTTTATTTTAAAAGCCAAAGTGTTGAGAAATTATTCATGACTCCGAGCATAGTTACTCACATACATAGAGACATTTTAATATTTAGGCCAAAACTGTTGGGAAAAAAAACTCTTAAATAAAATGTTATTAACAAGTATATTCACATGTGCATGCAAGCTGAGCATTTGGAGAATTGCTGCTTCTCTCAAAGAAGCAGTATACCAGATAAATGTCCTAGGATAAAAAGGATATGCCACCTCCCGTGAGCACATTCATTGAATCCAGACCATTATCCTGGTAAAATGCACATTTTTAGCACCTTGCAGTTCTTTAACCCCCTACACAATACACATATATCACCACAACACATTATCATTACACATTAACCTCTACACTATGTATGCAGTAAACATTAAAGGAACACTATAATGTTAGGAGTACCAACAATGCTATAGTTTCTCCCTCACCATAGTGCTCTCTCTACTGCGGCCCCGGCTCCTTCACTGACATCATCAATCTTGATGATCTCAGCCATTCCAATGCTTTCTTATAGGAGAGCACTGTTAGGCAAGTGCATATGCGAGGCCAAATGCTACGCTGTGCTAATCAAATAGTGTCCACGAGACCTTTTTATTGAAATAGCTGAGTTTTTTTTTATTTTTGACATTCTTTATTTTAGAGGTACCAAGCATAACATGCAAGAATATGTAAACATTTTACATGAGAATTAATGCCAATAAAAAAGTGTATACACATCATGGAATGTCAGGAATACTGTACTTTTTATTGTACGGGAAATAAATATAGGCTGTGAGCATTAGGCTGTGATGCTTGTCCAGGAGACCTGGCAATATTCCAGTGGGGATGAGATATCCCCCGACGGTCCAGAGGGGGGAACAAGGTTGCATGCACGCTAGCCGCAAGTCAAAGCCAAGAATTAGCCGCCTCCTATGCCTTGAGCTTAGTCACAGGCCTCAGGTACATCTGGCACTGTCTGGAACCTCCAGGTGCAGGCTGATAATTATCAGAATGTTGGTGGGGTGCGATGCAGGATTTAGGCCAAAGTGAGTGCAATTATGGCCAGTTTGTTGCTGAATAGGTAGGTTCCCCTGAGGAGCTCCAGCACTATGCAACCATCTTGGTCGATTGTCAGGCCCTGCCCCCAAAATATCTGAGTTTAACTCAGTCTGGCAGCCACTTGAGACATTTTAACTCTGCAATGAAAACAACAACAAGATAAAGTGGTTTGGGTGCCCATATTGTCTCTTTTACCACTGCAGTACCTTAACACTAAACATTAAAGGGACACTATAGTCACCAGAACAACTACAGCTTATTGAACTTGTTCTGGTGAGTAGAATAATTACCTTCAGACTTTTTGCTGTAAGCCCTGTCTTTTCAGAGAAAATGCAGTGTTTACATTACAGTCAAGTGATAACTTCACTGGCCACTCCTTACATGGCTGTTAGAGATCCTTCCTGGGTCATAGTTGCCTAAAATGCATCCAAACATTCAGTATCTCCTCCCTATGCACGCAGACACTGAACTTTCCTCAGAGATTCATTGATTCAATTTATTTCTATGAGGAGATGCTGATTGGCCACGGCTGTGTTTGAATCATGCTAGCTCTGCCCCTGATCTTGTCAGTCTCAGTCAATCCTATGGGGAAGCATTGTGATTTGATTAGGTTACCACTTCTGATGATGTCAGCTTGTTTTTTTGAGGCAAACAGCATGCAGAGTTACAGCTTCAGGCTTGAATACAGTAAGATTTTGCTATATTTATGGAGGCATGGGGGGCCCAGGGGGACTAGATGGTGGTTTTAACAGTAGAGGGTCAGGAATACATGTTTGTGTTCCTGACCCTATAGTGATCCTTTAATCCCAATTCTACTTTAATATAAAAAAAAAATATTTAACTGTGAAACATGTATTAGGGAAAAAATGTAATCTCAGAGCTCTGGAGATATTCTGAAAACACTCGTCCCTTGATCTCATAGTTTATTTTGATGTCTTCGGATCTCTTAATAGCATTATTTTATACTTTAAAATGCCTATAATTATATTTTTTAAGGTCAAATATTGTAAGATAAAAAAAAAGCTACACCTAGGTTAACAATTTGGTTCGCTCATTATATAGTTGGATTTCCTTTTTAGAAATTTACATAATATCAGTTTTCCTTGACAGATGCATTTTTAGAATTAAATAAGTAAATAATACACAGTTCAATGATTTATAGCTCCAACAGTGTGCATTCTAAATGTCTGTGTGCGTCAGTATGTGTGTGTGTGTGTGTGTCAGTATGTGTGTGTGTGTCAGTATGTCTGTCTGTGTGAGTCAGTATGCCTGTAACAGTGTGTCTGTGTGTGTGTGTGCCCGTCAGTGAGTGTGTATTTGTTAGTGTGTGTCAAATCAGCAAGTGTGTGCGCCTATCAGTAAGTGTGTCATTTTAGGTGACTGCCCCCCCTTTCAATCACATGGGAAAAGTGTTTTTACTCTCCTCTTTTTTACCACACCATTCCGCACTCAATGTGGCTGTTGCCCCTCCATGGCTGAGAACATTAGTCTTGATCTCAATCCAATCCAATGCTTGCCTTTAATAAAGCAATGGATGGCTATAAAGCATGTGTGCCAATACACAATGCTGCAACAATCAGCATCTCCTCATGAAGATGCATTGAATAAATGCATCTCTAGGTGTAGAATTAAGAGTCACTCTGACTCTAAGAGTTACTCCTAACTTTTTTTAGCTGGCTTCTAGATTCCAATTAAATTTGTCAAGCCCTGGTGACGCTGTATGGGATAGTAATCCCATCAATGTATGCAAAACGTGCTCGATACATGGACTACACCTATATCCGTTATAAAACCAGGAAAAGGTGGGCATGTATGGTAAGCTGATTCAGGGGTGCAATGGGCCACTTGACTGGATTTGCCCCCCAAGCCTATGGCTGCCAGCCCTCCCCTGGTTGTAAGCATAATTTGCAATAAACAACTTTAATTTGCAATTATGCTAATTGTTATAACATTTGCAGGTTATTGCAGTTATTTGCAGGTCACACACGGAAGCTGCAGACTGGAGGGGTCTCATATCCGGCGGCATACAGAGCAAGCTGCTGGGCCCACTCCTAATGTCGGGCCCTAATCATGGACTAAGGACCCGACATGTCATGCTACTCTAAGGTGAATTAGGTGCAGGGCCAGACTGGGGATACAAATCAGCCCTGGAAAAAAAATCTATGCAAGCCCCATAAGTCATTGCGCCATATATTGTCGCATGTAATATGTATGGTTATGTCTTGCCACCCCAGATGATTGAGTAATATATATATCAAATATATATTGCTTTTTCTAATATAAAATATTGGTCCTTTCAGAGTAAAACGTTTAATTAATAAGCATACTCACATGCAGACAGACAATCTCACTGACACACACAAGCTCATTGATACACAGCCTCATAGACAAACAATCTCACTGATATACATAAGCTCGTTGACATACAAACACAAGCTCACTCACTAGCAGGCGCACACACACACAGCTTAATGTAGTGGTTCTGGTGTCTATAGACTGTGCCTGCAGGCATTTCAATGTAAATACTGACTTTTCAGAGAAAAGGCAGTGTTTACATTGCTTTCTAGTGACACCTCTAGTGACAGACACTCAGACGGTTACTAGAGGTGCTTCCTGTGTCAGTGCGGATTTGCTGAGATCATCAAGCTTGTCGAGGGGAGACCAGCACAATGTGTCGGAAAAAAAAGGTGAGTAAAAACACTATTTTTAAAAACACACACACACAGACACACACATACACCACGACAGACACAGACACACACACACACACACCACGACAGACACACACCATGACAGACACACACCAAGACACAGACACAGACACACCATGACAGACACGCACACATACCATAACAGACACACCATGACACAGACAGATACACACACACACGCACCATGATACAGACAGACACACACCATGACAGACGCACACACACACACACATACACTCCCACTGACAGACTGACAAACATAAGTGTTGCTACCTGTGGGCAGACAGATGGGTGTGCTGGCGGCTGCTGGGAGAGCTCTGATGGTGGTCGCAGGGGGAGCTGGTTGTTCTGTCTCTGCTCCACAGCGCGCAGCTTAATGAGACCGGGGCCGGGATATGACATCATATTCCGGCCCTGGTCTCATTAAGAAGTGCGCGAGGGCGGGGGAGCAAAGACAAAACAGCCAGCCCCTGCGGCCGCCATCAGAGCTCTCCCTGCGGCCACCAGCACACCCATCTGTCTGCCCGGCCCCAGGTGCTGACTGCCCACCGGGAAATTTCCCGGTATCGTGGTGGGCCAGTCCGGCCCTGATTAGGTGGCCACCAGGCCCCAGCCATTGCAAGGCCTTAGACGGCCACCTAATTTACCTAATTAGAGTGCTGCCTCTGTTGCCAACTTTCTTGGTGTGTGTACAGCAAATTATGTGTATTTGGCTAATCATGTTTTTTAACCCCTTAAGGACACATGACATGTGTGACATGTCATTATTCCCTTTTATTCCATAAGTTTGGTCCTTAAGGGGTTAAATATAGGGACAAAATCGATTTACCCATTGACCTATAAACAGCAAGAGAGCTATTGATGTATTTTTGGTTGGTTTATATCTCTGTAAATTATAGGTGGTATCTGCAGAGATGATGGTTGTATGGCTTCCTTTAGTAAAGAGATGATAGATAAAGAATTGTGTACACGTTGTCTATATTATATTTTTTATTCCATACAACAGGTTTATTACCCTGTGCTTCAAGGTGCTGTAAGGATAAGCAAGCCACACTCCTCAAGATTCAGTGATATTTCAAACATTCATCACAATCTAGTCCCTAAAGAGCCCGTGCCAGCATGAACTGACCTGGTTATTTACTATCAGCAGCTATGTGTTGCACTGCTGTCACTAAATGAGTGGGACATCCTATGGTGATGTATGACCTTTACTGCTAGATTGTTATGACAGAATGAAATCAAGAAAACTCATGATCTAAACATTTGCTATTCATACGGCAAGTGCAGTAAACATTAAAGCAGCTCAATAAATGAAATTCTCCAAGAGGTTAAATGCTAAAGCACTTAGCAGCTGTGCGGCATAATATATTTGTACTAAAATATACTTTTTCTATGGGAAGGACTTTTTATTTATTTTTTTATTTATTTGCTAGCATTTTGCTGATTGAAACCAATGTCAATTTCATGCTGCATTTAATGAACAATAGGTAGTAAAAGAAAACTATTCAAACACTCACATCAGCTTCTAAAACACAGTTTAAAGCATTTTTAAATTAACCTTACAAAAGCAGTGCATTTAAATTCACAGCCTGCAATGATTCAGAGCTGTAAAACCACATATAAGAACTGTCTTGTGATGGAAAGGAGGAGGGAAATACAATAGAGGAAAATAAATAAACCAGAATTCTGAACATTGACAAACTATTTGCCATTCTACAGATCGCAAAGCTATATTTATTTTTTATTTATAAAATATATTTTACCAGGATGGATACATTGAGATTTCTCTTATTTTCATGTATGTCCTGGGTCCACAAAACATTGCATATGATACAATATTACAAAAAATACAATATACAAACTATATATACACACATATATAAATGTAATACATAACAGGTAATAAATATATTCAACCATGACAGGTGCATTATGTATTGAGATATTTTGCCATAGATCTCTTGAAAGATTTTAGATTGAATGAAGATTTGACTGTGACCCTGAGGTTATTCCATAAGTGAGGTGCTCTGTAGGAAAAGGAGGATCGAGACACTTTATTTTTGTATTGCGGTATGCTCAATATCGTGCTAGTACTGGATCTGAGGTTATAGGAGGTGGGAACAGAAAGGGAGAGCATTCAACTGAGGTAGGGTGAAAGCTTCCCTGAAATGCTCTTATGCACAAGGCTGAAAAGATGAACAGTGCGTTGGGATCACAGCGACAGCCGGTTTAGCTCTTTTAACATGTCACAATGGTGGGTAAAGTAATTACATTCTAGTACAAAGCGGCAGAACGAATTATATAACGTATTAAGTTTATTAAGGTGGGTTTGCGGTGTGGGTGCATACACTACATCCCCATAATCAATGACCAGCATTAGCACTTGTTGCACGATCTGTTTCCTTACTGTAGGGGTTAGGCAGGATTTGTTTCTGTACAGGGCACCTAGTTTTGGGTGAACTTTTTAAGAGATGTTTTCAATGTGAAGGCCAAAGGATAGATTGGGGTCTAGCAACATACCTAGTGTCAGGATTCTCACCGTGACTTCCAGACTGCCAGACAGGGTCGCCCCTTTATTGCCCGAAGAGGGATTTGAACCTTTGTGCTCTGTAGTTCTGAACCTGCTCTCTTACCTCTGAGCCATTTCAGGACTTTGGATAACTCCCGTTTATTCTTGAATTGCCTGCAGCACTAGGGGGCTGGACTTCACCTGGCTCAGACCTGTCAGTAACTCTCCAGCTGAATCTGATACCTAATTAACAAGGTATAAGACACTGCCCCTCCCTAAGGGCAGTGTCAGTTCAATGACTCTGGTTAGAGTATTGCTATTCCATGTTCCAGTATTCTCCTGACCTTGGATTGCTACTCGTTTGTACCCTGACCTCTGGCATCCCCTGACCTCGGCTCGCTACTCGTATCTCCTGATTTCTGGCATCCTCTGACCATTGGCTTACCCACGACTATTCTCCTGGATATTCCTTTTCTGTACTGCGACTTCAAGCATTAACCTGCACAGCCCCCGTGCACAGATTCACAGGCCAGGTGAGTTCTTCCTTGACCACCTTGGCCTGTGTCTAATTGCAAGGGTGAGCATATCTCTGCATATTGGACTCCCAGAAAGGTAAGCCTGACACCTAGATATTTAAAAGAGCAGACTGCTGTCAGTGTGCTATTTGAATTTGTTCTGATACACAGTTGTTGAAACTTGTGATAGATCTATAAACGCATCACAGAACTAATATGAACAGTTTTTGGAAAAACAGAAAAATAATAGACTGTGAAAATATGCTAATTCACTAAATGTTCAATTATAGCAACTTTAAATCTGACTGGCAACATTTAGGCCAAAATGGCCAAGCTTTGACAACAACTGGAGAATACATTAACATCATCTGTTTTCCAAAGATCTGTCATTGAGGTTTAAAGCTAAATTTAGTGTCCATAGGAGGGTGACTGACATTTAATAGGTGGCATGTTTTAGCTGTAGGTCTTTATCAGTCAAGTGCAAAAACAGTGTCACTCAGCCTTTCGTTTGTAGACCATATGATTTCTCATTCAAGGTAAAATAGTTGTAACATTAATTTAAATGAATTGTAGAGTTTATCAAGCCTAGTACTTCTAAAACATATTGGTATACACATTACTCCTTATCACACTATCCAAGTAGAAAAAAAAGTAAAACAGGCTAACATCATCTTGAGGTCCATGATGTTTGCAATATAATTAGGCCATGCTACATGCAAGTAGACTTCATTAATTATTTTGTTGTACATATCTTACCTTTCTGAAATATAAAACAAATTATATATCTGTGAAATCTCTCTCTTTTACTTCTATGAGGAACTGCAGTAGACAGAGATAAAGAAGATGCCATGCAAGCTGTTACAAGGCCTTAAGGTCTGTTTGCATTGCCTACTTTGATGAAACATAGGTATCCTGCTGAGAGAAATGATTTCCATGTGATAGAAACATAGAAACATAGAATGTGACGGCAGATAAGAACCATCCGGCCCATCTAGTCTGCCCAGTTTTCTAAATACTTTCATTAGTCCCTGGCCTTATCTTATAGTTAGGATAGCCTTATGCCTATCCCACGCATGCTTAAACTCCTTTACTGTGTTAACCTCTACCACTTCAGCTGGAAGGCTATTCCATGCATCCACTACCCTCTCAGTAAAGTAATACTTCCTGATATTATTTTTAAACCTTTGTCCCTCTAATTTTAGACTATGTCCTCTGGTCGTGGTAGTTTTTCTTCTTTTAAATATAGTCTCCTCTTTTACTGTGTTGATTCCCTTTATGTATTTAAATGTTTCTATCATATCCCCCCTGTCTCGTCTTTCCACCAAGCTATACATGTTAAGACCCTTTAACCTTTCCTGGTAAGTTTTATCCTGCAATCCATGAACCAGTTTAGTAGCCCTTTTTTGAACTCTCTCTAAGGTATCAATATCCTTCTGAAGATATGGTCTCCAGTACTGTGTACAGTCCTCCAAGTGAGGTCTCACCAGTGTTCTGTACAATGGCATGAGCACTTCCCTCTTTCTACTGCTAATACCTCTCCCTATACAACCAAGCATTCTGCTAGCATTTCCTGCTGCTCTATTACATTGTCTGCCTACCTTTAAGTCATCAGAAATAATCACCCCTAAATCCCTTTCCTCAGATGTTGAGGTTAGGACTCTATCAAATATTCTGTACTCTGCCCTTGGGTTTTTACGTCCAAGATGCATTATCTTGCACTTATCCACATTAAATGTCAGTTGCCACAACTCTGACCATTTTTCTAGTTTACCTAAATCATTTGCCATTTGGCTTCTCCCTCCTGGAACATCAACCCTGTTACATATCTTAGTATCATCCGCAAAAAGACATACCTTACCATCAAGACCTTCTGCAATATCACTAATAAAAATATTAAAGAGAATGGGTCCAAGTACAGATCCCTGAGGTACCCCACTGGTGACAAGCCCAAGCTTCGAATATACTCCATTGACTACAACCCTCTGTTGCCTGTCACTCAGCCACTGCCTTACCCATTCAACAATATTGGAATCCAAACTCAAAGATTGCAGTTTATTGATAAGCCTTCTATGTGCAACAGTGTCAAAAGCCTTACTGAAATCTAGGTAAGCAATGTCTACTGCACCACCCTGATCTATAATTTTAGTTACCCAATCAAAAAAATCAATAAGATTAGTTTGGCATGATCTCCCTGACGTAAACCCATGTTGTCTCTGATCTTGAAATCCATGTGTTTTTAGATGTTCAACAATCCTATCCTTTAACATGGTTTCCATCACTTTCCCCACTACTGAAGTAAGGCTTACTGGCCTATAGTTGCCCGACTCTTCCCTATTACCTTTCTTGTGAATGGGCACAACATTCGCTAACTTCCAATCTTCTGGGACTACTCCTGTTAACAATGATTGGTTAAATAAATCTGTTAATGGTTTTGCTAGTACACCACTAAGCTCTTTTAATAGCTTTGGGTGTATTCCATCAGGTCCCATTGACTTATTTGTCTTTACTTTTGACAGTTGAAATAGAACCTCTTCCTCTGTAAACTCACGTGTAATAAATGACTCATTTATCCTTTTTTTTTTTTTTAACAGAGGTCCCTTTCCTTCATTTTCAGCTGTAAATACCGAACAAAAATATTCATTGAGGCAGTCAGCTAGACCTTTATCCTCATCTACATACCTTCCTTCTTTTGTTTTTAATCTAACTAATCCTTGTTTTACTTTTCTTTTCTCATTTATGTATCTAAAAAAAGTTTTGTCCCCCTTTTTTACTGACTGTGCTATTTTCTCTTCTGTGTGTGATTTGGAAGCTCTTATAACTTGCTTAGCCTCTTTCTGCCTAATCTTATAGGTCATTCTGTCTTCCTCACTCTGGGTTTTTTTTATAATTACTAAATGCTAACTTTTTGTTTTTTACTATTTTGGCCACATCTGCGGAGTACCACAGTGGTTTCTTGAATTTTTTGCTTTTACTGACAAGCCTAATGCAATTTTCTGTTGCCTTCAGTAGTGCAGCTTTTAAATAATCCCATTTATTTTGGACTCCATTTAAGTTGCTCCAGTCTGATAATGACTCCTTTACACATATTCTAATTTTGGAAAAGTCTGTTTTTCTAAAGTCTAAAACTTTAGTTTTTGTGTGGTGTGACTCAGTCACTGTTCTTATATTAAACCACACTGACTGATGATCACTGGATCCTAAACTTTCACCTACAGTAATATCTGATGCCAAATCTCCATTTGTTAACACTAAATCTAGTATGGCCTCTTTACGAGTTGGCTCCTCAACGACTTGTTTTAGAGACAATCCCAGTAGGGAGTTTAGAATTTGTGTGCTTCTGGCACAAGTAGCTATTTTTGTTTTCCAATTCACATCAGGAAGATTAAAGTCACCCATGGTGATAACTTCCCCCTTCATTGTCATTTTAGCTATTTCTTCAACTAGTAGATTATCTAACTCTTCAATTTGTCCTGGGGGCCTATAAATCACACCTACACGAACTACTGTGTGATTACCAAATTCTAACGTAACCCAAATGGACTCAGTAACAGCAACTAAATCTACACTATTAGTTGCCATTATTGCCACAAGTTCATGGATCTTATTCCCTAAACTGCGAGCATTTGTAGACATGACTCTAAGCTTATCATTTTTTAACACACTTTCTACAGGCACCTTCTGTCCTTGTTTTGGGGGACAATTGGATTGATGTTTTATCACCCTTTTGCCCCCCCCCCCTCCTAGTTTAAATACATCTTAGCAAAACCTCTGAACTGCTCACTGAGAACATTTGTTCCCTTTTGAGAAAGATGCAAACCATCTTTTTTGTACAGTTTATTTCCGTTCCAAACAGAGCTACCATGAGCAATAAAGCCAAATCCTTGCTCCCGACACCATTCACCAAGCCACAAGTTAAAGTCCCTAATACGCATCCGCCTGTCATTCTGAGTGTTATGCACAGGCAGAACTTCAGAGAATGACAGTGTGGAAGCAACCTGCCGTATATCATTGGCAAAAACACTAAAAACTTCCTTAACCTCTAAAACCTCATTGCAAGTACACCTCATTGCTAAATGGACAAGTACATCCAATTCCCCTTCCTGCTTTGCTTGCTTAACAATATTACAGATACGTCTCCTGTCTCTGTGAGCAGTAGCTCCGGGAAGACACCTCACAAGACCACCATTGTCCATCTCCACACCTCTTATGATGGAATCCCCCAACAACAACTGCTTTCTATTAGGCCTCATCATAGTCTTCAAGCCTCTCTGCACAACACCACTGGCCTCAATGCCTCTCTCCACAACACCTCTAGCCTCAGTGCCTCTCTCCACAACACCTCTAGCCTCAGTGCCTCTCTCCACAACACCTCTAGCCTCAGTGCCTCTCTCCACAACACCTCTAGCCTCAGTGCCTCTCTCCACAACACCTCTAGCCTCAGTGCCTCTCTGCACAACACCTCTAGCCTCAGTGCCTCTCTGCACAACACCTCTAGCCTCAGTGCCTCTCTGCACAACACCTCTAGCCTCAGTGCCTCTCTGCACAACACCTCTAGCCTCAGTGCCTCTCTGCACAACACCTCTAGCCTCAGTGCCTCTCTGCACAACACCTCTAGCCTCAGTGCCTCTCTGCACAACACCTCTAGCCTCAGTGCCTCTCTGCACAACACCACTAGCCTCAGTGCCTCTCTGCACAACACCACTAGCCTCAGTGCCTCTCTGCACAACACCACTAGCCTCAGTGCCTCTCTGCACAACACCACTAGCCTCAGTGCCTCTCTGCACAACACCACTAGCCTCAGTGCCTCTCTGCACAACACCACTAGCCTCAGTGCCTCTCTGCACAACACCACTAGCCTCAGTGCCTCTCTGCACAACACCACTAGCCTCAGTGCCTGTCTCCATGACACCATTACACTCTGAAAGTGCAGAAAATGAATTATGTAGAGCAACAGACTGTGCAATATGCCTTTTATCCACAAATCTAAGTCTACCAGATCCTACAGTAATCCATCTGCCATTCCTAGTATGTCTCTGTGGCAGTGGCTTTGCAGCAGTTCCAGCCTGAGTTTGTTTACCAGATAATTTACAAATCTCAGACTTCAAAAATACAATCTCCTGCCGCAAGATAGAGAACTGTCTACAGATTAGACAACAACTAAACCTCCAAAAAGTGGAACGCGAAACAAATGCAAAGCAACTATTACACTGAACTAAGTCTACCATTCCAATGAGGTGAATAATTTAAATCAAACGAATCTTAACTTTTTATTTATCCTCCTGAATACTTCAGATTACCTCCAGCTTATCTCCAGAATATCTCCAACCACAGACACTTAGAAGCAACACTCTCCAGAATATCTCCAACCACAGACACTTAGAAGCAACACTCTCCAGAATATCTCCAACCACAGACACTTAGAAGCAACACTTAGATGAAGCAACCAAGCTCTATTAGCCAAGCTAATGACAACTACCCTTATATACTCCTAAAATCACCTCGCACTAGGAATGTTTAACACCTGGATAGGCCTCTGCTTATTAGCATACAATAGCTAATTTACACAGCAATCAATAGCAAGTAGCTACCTAATCCAATCAAATGCCTTATAATTACCAACAGGAAATCAAACCTTGTGCAATCAGTAACCTTTTCCTACAGATGAATCTTACCTGTAACAGTAAAAAAAGAAAACTCTTAGCACAACTCTTAGACAGTTGAAGCTTCTGTAAAACTCTCCAGAATATCTCCAACCACAGACACTTAGAAGCAACACTTAGAAGAAGCAACCAAGCTCTATATGAGTAAGTGTCAAATAAAAAATATAACCCAATGCTCCAACCAAATCTAAAATGGCAGTAGATTTTTTCATCTTTTTGATGATCATCAACAGCAAACTTGCATAAAGCACATTTGGTCTAAGCCAAAACTAAGTTGGGAGTTATTGGAATAAATTATGCTTTAATAGAATGTGCAATTAAAAGGACACTGAAAGTGCTAGAATAACTTGATTTTAAAGGAACATTTCAAACATCTAAAGAACTTCAGCTCGTGTTCTAGGAGTTAACAGCATGTGCTAGCTTTTCTTTTTCATTAAGTTTTTGTGTTGCACCCTCCTAGTTGTCAATTAGTTAGCCAGAAGGGTGCTTTCTCTCACCGAAACCAATGGATTCTCTTACAGAACAATTGGTTTAAATGTTTCTCCATGAGAAGCAATGTGACCACAGTGCAGTAGATGTCCCAGTTCTTCTCTATGAGAAGAATTGGATTGGCCAGAAGATCGTCATTGGCAAAGAGCTCCAGAGTCAGAGCACAGCTGTGGTGAGAAATTTACTCAGCACTGGATTACAGGTGGGTTAACTCTTTTTGGTGGCTGCAGGAGTGTCCAACGAACCTAAATAGTTTTTTTTAAACAAACCAACATTATAAACTGGCATTAAAAGATATTTAACGGTAACTCTGGAGTGTTCTTTTATTAAGTGTTGCAGTTTTGAAAATTAAAACTCTACTGTGTATGAGAAATGGCATTGTTTAAATGTTTGCAATCCACAAACTCCTGGACTGTCATTCAGGCAACCACTAGCGGCTGTGGACTACAACAGATTCAGTAATCAAATCTATTTTACATCCAGTGCCCCAGATGCTGGGTGTGCATCCAGAGTTTACCTTTGAGAGGCAAACTCAGGATGGAACACATCTAATAATATAAAATGTTTTTGTTATTTATTAGTGTTATTAGTGTTAACATTTACAAAATGCATGTACATTCTCTTTTTGTGTTTCATATATAACAAAGTAAAACAAAAATGTTTGTGAACTTAAAATCAAGCGCTCTCTTTTATTTTTTGCTTCATAACCAAACAAACAAAAAGTTACTCATATTTCAGAGATTATCAATCTTCTGAAATGAAGCAGCTATGGTTAGCTACTTAAATCTTGCTGTTGTATCCTGCAGTTTATATAAAAATCAATGCATATGTATATTGTCACTTTACTGGCCCCTAGAAGGATCAATGTGGCCTCTAAATGTATCTGACTTCAGAGTTCCACAATCATTGACTTTTATTGATATTTTAAGCTTTGATCAAAACCATTTATTTTAGCTAATATAATATAAAATGCCATCAAGGACTTGTAGAGACATCATACTAAACCATTTTGTTAAAGGCTGAGTGGTTTATGAATGTATTCAGAGTAAAACAGAGATGACATTATTTTTCCATAATAGATGCTTTCATCATTTATACGTTTTAAGATTAGTTTCTTTATTTTATTTTACAGTTGCATTGGATGTACATATTTTAGCCTACCCAATATTTGTAAGAGCTGGGGACACAGAGACAATGCAATTCTTTCCTCCCAGCACCTCTCGCAACATACCACTAAAGAAAGAGGGAATTAATGTGTTTAGTTGCAAACAGATGTCACTGTATGCAAGTAAAATTCTTTAGAATGTCTTAGGGACCTCCACATCATACAGTATCAGTGACACATGGCAACATGTCCTTATATTGTGACATCACTCCCGGTGCCGTGTGTAATCTGAAGGCTTGCAGAATTATTCACTATACCATGAACTGTCATGAATCACCAACAAGTTCTCAAAAATAACTTTCTTATTTGTCTCCAGCTGAGCTAGACTGGTGTTCCCTGGTAAATTCAGTTCATAGTTTAGCAAATAACTCTGATGATCTGCCTTTTGAAATAACAGCTTGTGTAATATACATGCCACTATTGCATTTATGTCAAAATAGTTTTTTTTTTTTTTTTTTTAAATCAATACATTAACCTCTTAAGGACATTGTTTACTGTTAGTACAAGAGTTAAATACCACAGTAAAAAAAACTACTTGGTTGTGAGCTAAAACAGCAATTATCACCTATTTTACTATTAACAACTAAATCTCCCCCAGGGCTTTTATGGTCCCACATCAATAATTGCATTAATAATAATAGTATGCATAAAGGACTATTGAAATGATTGAGACATTTATATTATGTACTTTTTAGTTTCTTTTAACCAATTAAACCAATTGGCATATTTAAATTACTCCATACAGGGTTATTCAATAAAATATGAATTCAAATTAAATCGCTAGCAATTCACAGAGTGACTGGGATGTGATGGGCTGTGATGTGATGCACTTTTAGATCTCTTTGAAGCATGTTGATTACAACCCTGTGATATGTCTTATTTCATTTGTGGTTTTAAATTGTGCCTGCTTTAAATTCCTACTTAGGTGACTTCTGGTCAGGGATAACCCAGGCCAATTTCAGGATAATTAGAAAAGATCCAAATATGTATCAATCAATTGTTTGTTTTAGTTATATTCTGTGCTAAACCCTTTTGATTTGGTGGAATAGAATTTGAAATGTTCTATTGCAGATTCTACCTTAAGCAATTATCCAATTAGATACAATATATCATGTCTTAAGTATAAAATCGAAAGTGCAATAAATATAAAGTCCAAAGTATCCACACCTTAAGCCACATAAATAAAGTGCAAGAAGGTTACCTTCAGAAACTGTATACTGACCTAGGGCTGGAGACAAAAATATCCCACCGTTTTGGCAACCGCCTTGTTCACAGGAATCTCGTGTGATTTGTGATTTGTATGTATATGTTTGATATGGTAACAAGGTTTTTAACCCATTCTGGCAGCCTGCTTTAAATAGTGCATATTTAGAACACGGGATTATCTACTGGAGTTGAGCGCTTACTATATTTCTTATCTGTATCTACCTTAAGTAATTGCCTGCACTGACATTTGCATGACTTTGGTACCATCAGTCTAAGGTCTTTAATATTTTTTGGAAAAGTGTTTCAAATGACTTACAATTTTTGGATAAACTTTATCTATATATTTTAATATTTTTTTAATATATTGATTTTTCTTATATGATTTTTTTTATTGTTTAATATGTTGGAAAAAACATATTTAAAAGTGTATCCATACATATGAAATTATTTAGAAAGTTTAGCCAACAATATTAAATTGAGGCCTAACTAAGCCTGCTAGAGAGATCTGGAGCAAGGTGGTGGAAGGGATTTGTTTGCCAGAACTGACTGGCCGGACACAAAATCCTCAATGGTATATTCTCTCATTCTTCTTATTGTTTCAAGGCAGTATAACTTAAGAATAGACAAGTTGAAATGAAGTCTGTGAAATTGATTAAAAACATAGGGGATACATTAAATTATTAAGATGAAATTAATTTGACCAGGATATATGGGATAAAAGGTAGGTGCTAGACGGCAAAATGGAATGAGCAAATATATGAAGTGAATAGCTACATAGAGAGATAAACTAATTGGATAGTGATGACATAAAAAGGGGGAGATATGAGATAAACCAGGGACTATTTAATGAAGTTAGACAAATGGATGATGAGATGGGAAAGTAGGAAGGCCATCAGGCCTAAATTTGTGGGAGGAGTTATTTGCATATTTAAACTCAGGGCAGATTTTGCTGGTTGAACCCACCCACCACACCCCTATATATATTAATATTACAATACCCTTTGTAGGCCCTCTTTTATTACAGGCCTACCCGTTTGTTGGTTTCAGCCACCATCTTTACACCACCTACCACATTCCATAATCCACATTCTGACCACAAATATATACATATATAATATTTTATGAGAAAACTGAAGGAGGAGAATGAGGGACAGTATGTAAGGAGAGGTAAAGTGAATTTTATGCGTGTGGATAGATTTTTACTTGCATATATGTGATGAGCTGAGCCAGGCTTTACATTATTAACATTTGTGCAGCTGAGGGTTATTTTAACTAGCAGCCAGTGGGCAAATAGGATTCATTAGAATTTAGTCTGGATTTCAACTGTCCATCTTTATTTGTAAGGGCTGAAATCATGACTACATTCAAGCCTGTGCTGTGCCTAATTTACAAATTCTGAACATTGTTGCATTCCATGAACAATGACTGGATTTTGCTGTCCAAATGGTCACGTACAGCAGCAAATGGTTTTGCCCCATTCGGTATGGGGCCATTCGGGCTGTATTTGATGTGTTTTTCCAATAAATCTGCTGCTTTATAAAGACCCTGAGTGCCTGGACTACATTGTTTTCAAAATAATCATAAGGAACAAAAAATGTACATGATGGATATACTGCCTTGAACTACCAGAGATTACAGCTGATCTGTGCTATTTGGAATAAGCAAGACGTCTTACAGGTCTAGGGAAATAAACCTATCCTCACTGTAGTTTTGCACCAGAGATAGAGACAAATATCTAACACCGATGTCAGACATCACACCTCAGTACTTTATCCCACAACACGGTTTAGCTAATGTATATTTAAATATATTAAACATATAATCACATTTACCACTTGAATAATTGTAATTATACAATAACACACATAACTGGATTCCATTCAATAAAAATAATCATGTCCACTTCAAAAAAAAAATCAAGCATAATATATTATAATAGAAAATTAGTGTGTTATGTTTCTGTTTTTTTTTATATATTATCTATGATTTTTGCTCCTTTCTGAGGAGAATGAATTTCAAATGACACCAGTGTATATTGATTTAAAGAATTCAAACATACAAAGTTACAATGCAATATAGAAGACTCTTGTCCATCAAGTCTTCCTTACATCTCTATTTCAAGAGAAGCTGAAAAAAAAACTAGTTTGAATGGATTGCAACTGTGCAACAAAACTAAAAGCATCCTTTCTTGACTCCATTGTATTAGCAAGTCTTTGCCCCACATATTAAATATTACATATTTTAAAAGAAATCACTACAATATCTGATAAAACAACATCTTTAAGCAGGCAATTCCACATCCTGTAACTTCCTGTAAAGAATCAATTTTTCTGCCACATAAAAAGTACACATTTTTGTAGTGGGTTTTTGAGCTATGTTCCCTTTACTACTTTAGAAAAGGTAAGCAATAATTTAAAACAAAATTGTGTTAGAAATGACTAGTCACCTTTAAAAAGTGTACCAATACATGCATAAGCAAACAATACGAATAAAAGTGAAACACATTAATATGAGCTTCAGGCAAGGTCAGAGGTCAGTGGAAATCACATATTTTTAATTCCAGTAACACAAAATCGATTTTTTTTTCCCCAACTGCAGTTGTTGTTAGCTCCATGCTTTTGTCATAACTCAAGGACCAGATGCTCTGCTGAACACCAACTTATGAAATTCAAGATCAACATCTGCAATAGTTTTTTTTTTATATATTGTATTGTTTATTGTTATCTGGGTTGAATCAGTCTCAAACTGTATATCAACTGCATAGTTAGTCAGAATGTAGCGCAAAATGTATAGATTTATTTAGCCTTATTTTAAGGAAAATAGTTACTTCCGAGAGATCAAATGTCTACAACAGCAAACTAATAAAGGACCGTGTGCATGAAATATTGTCCAATTTCTACACGTTGATGGAAAAAAGATCCATCTTTGCATGACAGCTTTGTTCTTTACTCATTTAATATTTTCAGTTTTACTGAACACCATAGCAAATGTTAATCAGCTGAATGCACCTGTGGCAGGTATGTGCTGTACACATTTTCTATGTTAGATGGTATATCTATATGGTGTTTGGTATTTTTATATTTTTATGCAGATTGTGATATATGTCATCTTCCAGTGATCAGCAATAAAAATCAATAAATCAGCAATAAAACTCAAAAGAAAAGCAATAAAATTAAATAATTTAAGACATGCCTAAGAATAATTATTTTTAATATAGATTTTGATCAGAAATATGATGCTAGATGGATAATTGAAAGTAAATTTTGGACAATAAAAGGCCTGTGTGGTGCCTTATCTACAAATTCTGAACATTGTTGCATTCCATAAATAATGACTGGATTTTGCTGTCTGAATGGTCACGTATAGCAGAAAATGGTTTTATAAAACATTGTGGATCAGTTTAAAACCCTAAAGCTAAAATATGAAGATATAGGTGGGCAGAACACAATAAAACTAGGTTAATTGCGGATAAAAAATGAGTTATATCATTTTAGAGAGGTACTTGTTCTTGTATGATTTACAAGACTAGACTAGACCAATGCACCAATGAGTATTTACAAAACAGTGAATTATGGAAAATAAAATTGCAAAACTCAATCAGAAATTTTTAAACTGAAAAAAAAAACTCCCTAATTCAGCATTATTTCCAACTTAGCTATTTTATTTAATTTTTTGCAATAAATGTTTCAGTTGACCACAATTCACTGTTTAATTTCTAGTTAGTGCATATTTATTGATGTCAAAAAACTTGACGAAAAATAAAGTTTTTTTTTAAAAAATGACTTTAAAGATTTTTTTAACTGAATATTAAAAAGTTTACATTTCCAATACTGGAACTATAAATAACTACGGTTAACTATGGTACCTTATTGTTTGATTTGTAACATTTTTCATAAGGGCAACCACTACGTTTGGATAGAATAATTTACTATGTACAGGCATGCATCAAAATTTCAAATGGATTAAAACTGACACATGGCTGTGAATTGGGGTGTGGCCAGGGGTGTGGCTGTTCTGAGAAATGATAGATGACATACTAAGAATCTATGCAACTAAAAAGTAATTTAGAACAAAAACAATGTATCGTATATACACACAGATTTCAAAACACATTTACTATGGTTTAAAGACACATTACTGTGAGTATTGTTGCCGTGGAGCTCTGTCATACACTCAGACACGCCAACAATATGGAGCTCCTAGGAAAGAGTGACATTAGGATGAAAAAGGACAGAGGGATTTGGGCCTAAAATATGGACTGCCCCTCCTGAATAGGAATACTTGGGAGATAAAATAAGGATACTTGTGAGATACTTGGGAGATAAACTAGCAAAGTGCTAGTTTTTGCCTCACTCCCACCAGGGACCAGATTTACCCTTTTATTATATTACTGTCACACAAGAACTGAGTATCCCTTAGCACAAGAGTGCGGATATTTATTGTGAGTGCCTAGTTCCAATGATGAAAAACTAGGTATTCTCCAGTTTGGTTAAATATTTGTTTGAAGATTCTCATGCCATCACTCATGATATAATTATTATATTTTTTATCCCTCATTCCATTGCACAAGAAATGTGGGAGGGAGGAAATGGGTGTGCACCATAGACATGCGCACTGTTCTTAGGCTCACCCTAATGCAGCCAGAAAGATGGCTACTGTACAAGCAGACAGAGATCAAACAATTTCCCTGACCAACACCCTGCCTCTGCCTTTTTTTATTCCTCATTATGGTCCGATTGATTTGACTGGCCTCATAGAAACTATTTATTGCTGCAAGGCTGCCTGCAATGTATTGCTATGCTGAAAATGTTGGCATCCACAACAGAGCAAAATGAACAGTCGAACAGACAATAAAAAGGAATGTACCCAACAATTAGAGAAATGTACTAAAAGGAGTGTACCCTAACATGGGAGGGCATTGCCTAATAGATAAACTGACTTTTATTGGATCATCATAGAAAAATAATTATTGGCACAATCAAAAATAAATTGTGCTGGTGAAAAATGTGTAAACAAAAGAAGATAAAAACACTCTTATAAAAGGAAGACTGAGGAGAGGCAAAAATGCTAATTATCCCGACACAAGGACAGACTGCCAAATTTGACTGAACACTTAGCCGAGCGATATTGGATGGGTAGCCAGACTGCCACTGATTACCTTTGTGACAGTTGGTTATATGAATAGTGATATCTGTTTGTTTTAGTAACCTTTTAACCTCGTTTGCTGTGCAGTGCTACATACTTGGTTACTGGACAATATGATTAGTATTGCCTACTGGATCCAGATAGGACTTTGGTGTAAATCTGCAATGTAGTTACTATGTACACTTATTGTATCCAGATATGACTGCTATATAATTACTCTTTGTAAGCTTTCAGCTAGATAGCAACACTGCCGATTGTATTCAGATAGGATGCCTAGTGTCAATGTATAACATAAGTATTGTGGGGTTTTCTATAACTTTTTGCAAAACAGGGCTTTTCTACCCTTTTTTGGACTTGTTTACATGTTTGTTCTTTGACACATTGTATAAACCAAGGTGGTACTCTTAAGCAGTCAGTGTTTAGGAACACCGTTTAGGAACACATGTTTGGACACGATTACCATTTTGCATTGCACCTATTGAATGCTATTTATGTCAAAAGTGGAAACATTTTCCAAGTCAGCCATGCTTCCAGTTCAGCTACTCATGCCTTAATGGAACATTGTAGGCACCATAACTGCTTTATTGATGTTGAGTCTAGAGTCCCCTGGTGCAGTCCTTCCATTCAGCATATCCCATCTGTGCTGCTTGAGCTAATGAGGAAGTATTAGCGTGAGCAGCAATGGGTGGTTCTGTATGGCCAAGAGTGTCAACTGATTCAAACTATCACAGTTCCATTGCAAATATGAATCAGTATGGCTACATGGAAGTGTTCAATCTCAGCTTTAGATATACCTCTAGTGGGGCTGGGAAGCCAGGGACTTCATTCAGTGTTAAACTGTTAAACAAAAATGGTTTAACACTGAATGAGATTAAATGGTTTTCGTGCCTACAGTGCTCCTTTAAATGTGAAATTCACTCTGAACTCCCAACACTTTCACTTTAGTTAATAACCCTGCTTGTGTTTTTTTTTTATAACATGTACAAATGAGCACATATTCTCCTACAAGATATAGCTATAAGTACATTACATTACCATTTCTGCTCTGTGCATAATTAGTGTCTGAATAAACAAATGCACTTAAAATGCTTGTACTCTGCATTACATTTACAGCAAATTAATTTGCCACACAATATGTAATACCAATGGTTGGATTTATGTATATGTTTGTGTAACTGCCATGATTTTGCATGGAATCATGAGCAAGCAAAATAGCTTGTGTAAGCTTAGTAATTCATAAGTATACTAATGTATTTCCAGGATTTCCTAATTCCCCTAATCCCCAACTGCTAGAAGGCAAGCTCAAATCATTATTATGTTATAGTGTATTTAAAGTATTTTTACAATATTTGCAGAAACCAAATATATCTATATATATATAAGTTTATACATAAAGTTAACCAGAAATATTACAATTATAAATTATTTTTCTAAATCATAAACCAATATTCTATTCAGCTTCAACAAAAAAACCTCTTGAGTTTAAACTGTGTGAATGTGGGTGATATTAGCACACACCAAGCAAATCCGTACATTGCATACCCCTTCCTATGATGTTTCGCCAGTTCCAATATTTCCATATGAAATTCAATTGAATACAGTCTGTTTTCTCCTGGGCTGAGTCACAAACTAGTTGGCAGCAATATTTTTCAAGATGACAGCCAGTCTCAACAATATTTCTCCAAACAGAACTCTATTATGCAATGTTAAAACACAGAAAAACATACAATATATGTAATTTGAATTTAATGAATTTATGAATGTTTGATTGCACTTAACTACCATTCATGACTATAATTCATTATGCCAGCTGTGGCACATTGATTTATTTAATGTGCTGAACAGTCATTCACATTGGCCTATCTCCGTGTCAACTCAGTAAAAGTCCTTTTGATCATACCGTACAGTTCACTGGCTACTTAAATTAAATGCTTGCTTATGTAACGGAATGGGCTCTGAAGAATCTGTCTCATAGACTTTGTACTTTAAGTCAGATATTAATAAGGAGTGAGGTGTAAAATACAAAAGAACTTATCTTAATTATATTTTTTAGGGGTGTTGCTAGGGGGTTAAGGAACCATGGACTTCACACCAAGGGAAAATTTTATGGGCACCACTCCATACTTTGACATAAGCCAAAGCTAGCCATGTTCAAGTCCAACCCTAAAGCCTAATGCAGGACTAGGCAACCTTCGGCACTCCAGATGTTATAAACTACATCTCCCATAATGCTCTTACAGCCATTATGCTGGCAAAGCATCAGGTAAGATGTAGTCTATAGCATCTGGAGTTCTGTTCATTGCCCAGTCTTTCCCTAATTTGGTCTATAAATGAAATGGTGATTTATAAAACATGCACCGATATTTATTATATGAACCGATTTTATAAAGACCACACCTGTTATAATATACCCAAGCTATACTGTTTTAACCTTTCAAACCACTACAATAAAACCGTGCACCCACAGTAATATTCCCATAGGGTGGCCTGTAATTAGCTGCATATATTGTACATTAAAGTGGCGCTTTTACATATGATATAATTTGCGGTGTTATGTCTGTTTCAATATTACAGAAGATTCTGGGCTAACAATGAAATTATGTCAAATTATGCCCACAATTTTTAGGACCTCCTCAGGACTCTCACCTGTGTAAGTCCCCGCCAAAGTAATGTCCCTGTTCTACATATTGCAAAAAAAGCACATCTAAACCTTATCAGCATTCACACAATTATGATACTGCTGTGAGAACAGAAAAAAAAAACTTTTTTTTTGTAAAATATAAATTTGTTTTTGCTCTGTTTGCTTGAGCTGAAGGCATTGTTAATGCACTGTTTCATTTATGAAGGTATAGAGCTTCATGGAAGAATGACTAGGCTGACATGTAGGGGTTTTAATCAGGAATTAGGAAATGTGAAAAGGAACATGACCGAGACAGGGAGAAAGAGAGAGATTTAACTTACAGGTACAATAGAAATACTGCAATTCCAACCTTAAGCTTTTATATACCTTGATTAGCAGAAGTTCTAATGTCTAAAAAGTAGGATGCTCTGAGTGCCTAATAAAACATTTTATGATACCAGTAAAGTACAACTGTTTGAGGTTACAATTATCTGTTTTTATTATCCGTTTTGTATTAAGATGCATGAGCATCTGTTTTCACAGCATAAAGAAAGGGACATTGATGAAACTGACTGCAAATTGAATTACTTTGGTTGCTGTGAGGATTTTGCTTGAGACATATGTTTACCAAATATGCATCAAAGAAACAGATTTAAAACAAAGATAAAAAGAAATAAAACATTGTAATAGTATATCAAGATTCTGTGAATAAACATACTACCAAAAAAGCTACTAAAAGGGTTTTATTTTTTATAGGCTACTGGTCAGTACTAAGTAATGCTACATGTTTCAAAATGAAAAAGAGAAAAATTTAATAACTGCTTTTTAACCCTAATATAAGACAGTACAAGCATGTTTTATATCTCACTATAAAACACTAAACACACACACACAAATAATATTTTATCATTCTATCTATTCATCATCTATCTAGTCTATGCGATACATAATATTTTTTACAAATATTTTATCTTTTACCTTTGAGGCTCACTTTCAAATATGAACACTTCTTTTTTTTCCCACATCCTTCCCGGCATGGTCCAAGAAAGCAAACACTCATGAGAGTTTTCCCTCCTATCAACAACACTATCCCAGGAAGCATTTATCCAAGGTATTAGCACGACACAGCACTATAATCATTTTTAAGAGGAAAAAAGGCATAGTGAAGATGAAGAAAATATGGATTACCATTCGATTCCAAATTTTATTTTTAAAGAAACAAGAACGAAAAAGGGGAAACAGCCACCATATATCCACTGAAGACACCGCAAGCCAAGTGCTTTACAGTCTTAATTCAGAAAAGAATAGAGTTCAGCCAGGCACAAAGGTCTCCATGGCAACAGGGAAGTTAGACCCCCATTGGTATTATTTATGCAACATTTCATCACAAATAGATCCTCCCACTAGTCTGACTGGTGTATTGTGAAATCTTCAAGTCTCTCCCTCCTGATTTATGCTGTCATGCTTTTTCTTAGTACCTTAGTAGTTATTTTCTGAGCGGAATGTGCAAAATCACAGACTGCAGTTTCCGTGTTGTGAAATATCTTTTACTGTGTATTATATTCTGCAGGCGATCACTAGACATTGTTATTATGCAGCTTCCAATTTTTACATCCCGAGTTAATGAAGCATCTATTAAACTGATAGACGTTGTCACCACAATGATTTCTAGCAACAATGCAAGCTGCTATTTAGGGAGCTACTAATGCAAAGTTTGACCCACATTTTACCATAAACAGAATTTACTGTATTAATAAACTGTAATAATCTTATAAAAGCAAAACAGGAGAATACATTATATGTTGTTTCAGTCTTATTACTGATATTATATATATATATATATATATATATATATATATATATATGTGTGTATCTATCCATCCATCCATCGACCCATCCAACCACCAAACCATCCATCCATCCATCCACCGAACCATGCATTCATGCATCTATCCATCCACCCATCAACCATCCATCCACTGAGATTGATTAATAGATAGACAAAGAGACAGACCAAAAGCTATGGTTATGATTCTACCTGTATATGTCCTGAACGTCTTGAGTTACTCTATTTACTGATATTTGAAGCTAGTGCAATTAATATAGTTACTATCCTTGAGAGGTTAAGATGCAGAATGGACTGAATTAAAATGGTTGCAGCTGCAATAAGTCAAAGCGCATTCATTTGACTGGCTTTGGGAAAGTGTCATACTATAAGGAACAGTGCATGGATGATGTCATCGACGGTGCAATACCGGATTTGAAAGTATGATCTGCCTGAAATAATGGACACATCATCTAACACATGTATTATTTTCAAGATTTTTCATTTTTTTTTTGTCTAAATCAAGAACCTTGGAGTAAAGAAAAAAAACCCTGACATCTACAGTGTTTGTGTAAGATAAGTAAATAAACATATTATTCACTAGCAATATGAATCTTCCTTTTATAGTAAAACACAAAGAAATCTTTCTTTCTTTCTTATTTTCTTTCTTTTGGATAAAATCTGTATAACCTGTTTGTGGTTTTCTAAAAAAGCCGTTCATTTGGAAGAACACTAGCTTAATTTACAACTAGTTAAGCGTTTAAATGCCAGATGATAGCTTTACAATGTGGTGACCCTCTGACACATTGATGTTTGTAAATAAAGTATTGAATTGTTTTAAATATTTCAGATGTGACATAGTTTTGGCATAATTAATATAATCTAACATAACATTCTCTATTATTTTTTTTTAAATGATGCCATGTGTTTGGGACCACTTTGGAGATGGGATCCTGGCAAAGCGCAAACTGTGCAGGAAGGAAGTATGCAGATGAGTGCTGGGTCACCTCACCAGTGCCGGGATGAATTATCAATCCACACCCTTCAGTGTTCATGAAAGAAAAAGCAGAAAGTAGCAGGACAGGCCGATTCTAATTTTACCATTGGCTCTGTAGAATCACTACCAAGTAGCTTCACCACTACTACTGTGGTACTGGCAGCCAATGACCCAGGCATGTTGGAGCATCGCAAGTACATGGCCAGGCTGCCATTGAGGACTATGGGCATTTGACTCCAGGGCTATATCCACAGCAGGACAATATAATTACATGACTAATTGGCCAGCTGATTGCTGTTGGAGGTGCTTCCTTTTCAATTAAATCAAAGGAGCCTTTCAAGAAGCTGACGAAAGCCATGACACCACTATACCAAGTTCCCTCACTCTTCATTTATCTCCAAGATAGTCCCCTGTCTAATATTTCTGCATTTCAGCTGTGAAAGAGAAGCTTGCTAAAGTTGCTAACCTTATTGGTGTGTCCTGTGCAGCGCAAATTGTTGGGCCCTCAGCACCTTCTCTTCCTGTATGCTTGACATGTGTTGTTGTGACTACTTGTTTGTTAGTCTACCTATTGTATTCATGGACACACAAGTGGTCCGCCACTAACAGTGGCCAGAAAGGCACATCAATAGGTCAAAAGACCTGCCACAAAGGGAATCCAAGATCCAGCTCTTCCTTGAAAAAGTCCTGAGGACAAAACCGGTCCGACGCATACAGAGCTTCTATAATTTTCTCTTCACTCTATTTGGGACATCCTTATCCAGAACTCACTCCTTTATTACCCCTTGGAATCCAGAAGCTTGGTGCATTCAGGAGCTGACTCAGAATATCTTGGAGTCCCTTTGTGGCAGGGAAAAAAACAATACAAATACCTCTCTATGAGAAGCATTTGATAGGAGGAGCATGACAGTAGCCATGGTGCTTTCCTATTAGAAGCATTGGAAGGGATGAGAAGACGAAGAGGAGACAGCCTGCAGAAAAATGACACGGAAGTAGGCAGCTGCACTTTTTTAATTTCATCACCCTGAATCTAAATAATGAGAACACTATAGCATTAGGAACACAGCTTTGTATTCTTAACAGTATAGTATTTCTTTAAATCTGAACAAGAAATAAATAATTTACTATGTTGCTGCATAAAGTTTTAAGTCTAGCGTAGAATTATAGTTAAAGAAAATGCTATAGACATGACACAGATGAGAACCTGTCTCAAAGAGACAATGACACAAATTGATATATTGGTACACTTGTATCTTATACTCTAAATGCTCTCTTTTTTATAAAAATTTTCATATCTTGCTCTTAGTTGAATTATATTGCAACGTTCTCAGGATCATTATATTGTTTTTTACTAGGTTGCCCCCTTAACTCTCACAATTCACTGCCCTATGCAACCCGTGCATTTCTCTCATTCTTTTATCTTGGCTTCTAAATCTTCATTTTTTTTATTCCCAAAAGACCAATCTCTGTTCTCTGATTGTTCAGAAGCCCTAAAGTCTTCACTTTCCTTCTCCCTTCCCCCTATCTATGGCTCCCAGCTTCTTCTGTCATTCCTCCCTCCCCCTCTCTATCCTTTTCCCTGTAGTTTAGACTCATTCATTCTTCATTCACTTTTTCGTATTGTGTCCAGCATATTGGGTTCTTCCATTTAAACATCCTAACTATAATTGCTTTTATCATATCCATTTGTTTTATTCCTACAATGTATCCTCCCATCCAACATATATTTTCTTAGTATGTGCCAGGTCAGTCCTTCAGATTACCAATTCTTCAATCTGTTGCTGATGCCAATATAAAATATGACATTGCCTCTGATGAAACACTCCAACCACCAACCTACTAAAGCACAGTGTAGTGGTTATGGTGCCACTATGGTGCCCTGGCACCCTCACAGGGTAATTTGTCAAACCATTTAATAAGGGTTTGACCTCTTACCTGGATCCTTGCAAGAGAATCTAGGCTGTCGTGATTATGGTACCTGTAGTGTGTTCCTTTAAAGCCTGACAAGCACCTGGACAACTTATAAATGTGGGCACTTAGCCCTCTGACATGCAGATACGGTCACTGGAAACAGGATCCTGCTATTGTTAATAATAGAAATAGAGGGAGAGTTATCAAAGAAAAGAAGAAATATCACATATGTTATAATATCACATATAACAAAATATTGCATATTTTTCTATTGTGAAACAGTGAAAAAGAAATTCATTTTAAAATGAAAACCTATCAGCCTTCCTGGGAAGGTTAAACATTCACCAAAGTCTTGGCATTATCGTAAATGCACAAAAAGTCACTTTTCGTTGAACGTTGAATAGACGTTTGCAGATTGTTCAATGCTTGCCTTCACTCTCTGATTTTTAAAGGCACAAGTATAACAATACATCCTCAGTAAGTCTAAAAAAATGACAACTTGCACAGTTGCATGGCCACAATATTTTAAGCTTTGCATCTTTTAACATATTCAACTAATAGCACGCAATGATGGCTCATTTTCTGTTAAGAAAAGCATGTTATTCTTTCCTTTGTCAATGAAAAGATGACAGTGATAAACAAAAAGGTCATGCAATGGTAGTCTAATGAGGGGAGCTTTCTTTCTATACACCCCAGGAGGGATTTAATTACACTTTACTCAAAAAAGCTCCTGTTTCAAAGAAGCAGTGTCTTTGTATACTGCTTCCCTGTTTTTCCATAGTGATTAATATTCATTATTTTAAATCAGTACTTTCAACTATTGTGACATACACTAGTTTAAAACATTCTTTCAACAGCTTAATATTAGTTTTATCTCATAAAGCTATGGTGTGATTTGCTGTAATTAACTTTGGAAATGACTGTGATTCCCATATCTGTATAGTTTAATTTTTTTTTTTTTTTTTTTAAACCCTCTTCAAACTATAGTATTTCTGAGTTGATCAGCTAAAGACAGTTACAAGCATGATTAAACAAAATGCTGAAGCATATGCTGCATCAGCCAATTAAAACCTGGTACTTGGTAAGTTAAGCCGATTGCTCTCAATAACCCAACACCCAACGGAGAGAAAAAGAAATGTCTAAACTGCCTGATGATGCAATGTTGACAAGGAATGGAAAAAAGACACGATATCCAGAACTGGTAAAATTTTTATATAATTCTAACTGAAGGTCAAAAGGACACTCCAGGCATCATGTTGAAATGGTACTTTACTCAATTTTCTGCTGCCAAAAAAAAGCCATAAATAAAACGAATTACTGTCCATGCTGTTTAATAGCATGCCTTGTGGGATGACCTCTGAGCCATGCCCACTTTCGGGGTAAATGTACATATAATTGAAAGAGTATTGAGATTTTACTAAGACATTAATGTTGGTCCAAATTTGCACTGATTGGGCAATGGGTCGTATTCCCAAACAGCAAGCCAAAATGTAGCCAAATCACAAACTAACCGAAACATGCAATGGCCGGACATGTTTGTTTTGATTTTGGAATTCCGCCAGTGACGCCAAAAATGAGACGATTGATGAGGAAAAAGATGATTAATGGTGAGGAGACAGTCATAAAATGTTGATATTATTAATAGGTCAAGTGAGAATTAACCAACAGAGGGAAAATACTCAAAATAGTTCTATATTTATAATTAAATATAAATATTTAATAAATGCATAATAGATAAATATATATATTTTTTGTTACTGTTCTTCCTGTTTAACCCTCTATTATTTACTTTTTTCCACATTATCTGTGAACCAAATGGTGGTAACATGCTCCTATCAGTGAATTATATACTAAATGTATTTATATTATGATTGGTGATTATGATGTATATATATTACTGATTGGCCCATTTTCTAGTCCTTTTTGTTTGTCTGATTTTTTTTCCAGAGTCAGTTTTTTTTGTACCACAATTCTTATGAGCCAAACTGACTTATGGTGGATATTGGGCTATCCTGTAAAAAACAAAACAAATAAAAAAAATAGTTCATCAAAATAAAATGTTCTCATCAAGCTTAAGTCACAAGTCAAGTTTGCATATTGTCAGAAGAAAATCTAATGAAAAGCCCAGTCCTAATATTCATGAGAGTTACCAATCCTTCTGGCCCTTCTAGTAAAATAACCCATTACCCAACCCTCCCCTAAATATAGAGGATGTCATGTCCTCTGATGCCAAATGGTTAACATTTACTCCCACTCACAGGTGGCTATTGGTCCTTAAGTGTCTAGTTACTGGTCCCTAGCTGTCAATCAGACAATCAGTTTTGTTGCTTCCTGGTTGTTTAGTTCAGTGTAGATAAACTCAAGAGGCAGCAACTGCTCAGAGCATCTTCCTTGCTCATTGAGCTGCATTGGGAAGTGTGGGCTGGGGAAGGAGTTTTGCAAACTGTTTTTAGACATGCTCCCAATTAAAAAAAAAATGCATGCATGTATTATACATTTTTGCATTGGGAGTATATCAGCTTGTTCTCATTAAGGTAGATCTACTAAATGCTGATTTTTTTTATTTTTTTTACATTTATTTTACTTCAATTATTTTTGTGTATTTGGGCAGTGAAGTGTCCCATTAACTGGAAAACACTGTTTTTAATACATCACCATTGTTATTAAAAAGTCATATGTTTGTACATTAGGGCTAATCTTATGAGTCCCTCCCTCATCAATTCTTTCCATTCTGTTAATTTACACAAGCTACATGTGGTCTGGTAGTCAGGGTACCCTAGAAAAGATGCAAAGCAGAGGGGCAAAATGCTATGCCAAATAAGGGCTGTACAGCTGAAGGACACTTGAGAGACTATTTCAGAAACAATACATATTTGTGTTGTTCGAAATCAGCGCCTTTGGGCAATCTCTAATTTGTCAGTACATAGTAAAGACAGAAGTCTCAATGAACACTAACAAACGGTATGCACAGGTATGGACAGAATCAGTGTTTGTGATGTAAAAGGAATTATTGCATGTTTACTTTTTTAATTTGCACAATATTCGCAAAAGAATTTCAAAATTATTTATCTTTTCAGACTAACGCTTTCTTTGTAAATACTTTTAGAGGAGGGCTACCATCTGGAGCTAAAACTTGGTAATATAAAAACTAAATTATTACTAGCATTCTTATTATTTTATTTTTTTAAGGAACTCCTCTGGGAGGCAGAAAGTGCCAATTTTTTTTGTTTCGCCAGAGATTAAACTCATCTGTAATAGTGTATTATTAAATTACTTGTATACAATACAGAACTGCCGGTATCCAGGTGTCCCTATCACTTAGGGACCATAATTATTTGTTATGATTGCATCACTAAGAAACTGAGTGTCCTGATGGTAGCTGCATTTTATGTATGTGAAAAATAATTGACAGTTCTGTTCGATTTGATGGAAAATAAGTTTGAAACGTGATTCCTTTAATTAATATTCTTTTTTTGTGATTTATTGATCTAAATGTTTGATTTTCTTTTTTATCTCTTACGGTGTTATACACAACAGACAAGAATAAAAGAAAAGAGAAGGCTTTTTAAACTAGGGCTTGCAGCTCGGGAAAATCAATAAACATCAATTTTGCCTTCAGACCTCAATAGCAGAAAGACTGTCCCAGTCACAGAAATCATCTCACACCTATTTATTTATTTATTTATTTATTTTGCCTGTAATCATTTAGATAATAATAGCAAGTCAAAACCACTGGAGGTGGTTTTCTTGTATATTATTGCCTAATACTGACATAAAATAATAGTGTGTTGTTGACCTCAGAAAATAGGAGTAGGACATAAATAAAAAGTAACAACATTAGGTTATTACATGAATCCAACATTGATCACAGCAACATTTACTGAAACAGGTTACAGCTGCTATTTTACAGATTTTTTATTCTTTTATTTTATTTCTTTTTTTATTTCAATAAAATTATTAGACAGATGGAAAAAGAAAGGATTGGCAATTAAAATACAAGCTAAATTTGCACAAAAAAGCAGATAAAATACAAATATGAAATACTTGTTGATAAAAGTGCAACATAGGAACACATACAGGAACATGTCTGAAAACAAATGGTAGACATCAGCTTTGACCATTAGAGCCAAGTACTGATTAGTACTGATAAGAAAGATGAGCTACGTAAAAAATCCCAGAAGGAATCATTTATTCTCTATATTATTGTCAAATGTATATTTGTGGATTAAATACTTAGCTTGCATTTTAAGCATTCAAGACAAGTACATTCTAGAATTAATAAAAAACAAATACGAATACAATGCACCAACTTCTGCATTGTAGAAGTGAGTATTTTTTTTTTACTTATGAATATAAAAAACCTACACAACTAATCATTAGAAACACCTTTCCATACCATGACTAGACGGGAGAATTCACGAGTAATGTATGATGATTGATGAACAACCATTTAGATTCACCTGAACCCATGCAAAGGAAGTTCAAGGCATTTCATCTGTATTTATGTAAGGATGGAACCTGATTTGTACGGTTCTATCAATATTTGTATTTCTGTAAGAAAATGAATAAAATAATTTATACTAAAAAAAAAAAAAAAAAAAGGCATTTCATCTCAAGAAAACAGAGACAGGCATAATGTACACTGATCAGCCATAACTTTTAAATCACCTGCCTGATATCCTGTAGGTCCACGGCCAGATTTGCCGTAAGGCCACCAAGGCCACAGCCTCTGGGCTGCAGGCAGGAGAGAGGGTGGAATGGCTGCAGGGGAGCTCTCCTGCCTTGAGGCAAAGCTGACATGAGAGCTCTCCAGCAGGGCCAGTGCGCAATTACAGAGCACCTTCTATTTCATTGGAGTGTTGCCTCAGGTTACAATGGCAACGCTCTAATACAATCCCCCAGCGCCGGCCAGAAGGATTTGTCTGCACCCACCGGTGCACTGCCTTCCCTGTCTTCAACAAGGATAATCCACCACATACTGTGCAAATCAATAGTCAGTAGCTGACAATTCAATGAAACTAGTGCATAAACACCTACGGCACAATGCACAACACATGGCATAAAATGTCTTGGGACCTGCTTTTTCATACTAATGCAACCACTAAGGCATGGAGAAAGTATAGGCAGAAGCATATATCACACTTAAGTCCGCATTGCAGAATTTTGGTGGATGTGATCATCAGAGTTAAAGACAAAACCAGATGAAAATGATGCCACAATAGCAAGTCTTATATTTATTTATATAATATTTTACAAGGAAGGATACATTAAGAGTTCTAGTGGTTTTCAAGTATGTCCTAGGTCCACACACTGGCTTGTTACAATACGGTACAATGTAATATTACAAAGAAAATAATACAATATATGCAGACAAACAAATATAAATTTAACACATAATAGGTCAGAAATATAGTCAACCATTACAGGTGTCTTCTTTATTGAGGTATGGTGCCATAGATCTCTTAAATGATTTAATGTTGAATGAAGATTTGATTGTGTCTGTGAGGTTATTCCATAATTGCTGGTGCTCAGTGGGAAATGAGGATCTAGACACTTTATTTTCATATAGCGGTATGCTGGTACTGGATCAGAGGTTATATGAGATGGGAAGAGCTGGGAAGAGCATTCTACTCAGAAAAGCTCCTGTGCACGAGAATGGAAAGATGACAGCCAGTTTAGCTCTTTTAACATGTCACAATGGTGGGTCAAGTAATTACACTCTAGTACAAAGTGGCAGAACGAATTATACAATGTATTACGTTTATGAAAGTGAATTTGTGGTGCAGGTGCATATACTATATCCACATAATCAATGAACAGCATTAGCATTTGTTGCACTGTTTACTTAATGTAGGGGTTTGGCACAATGTGTTTCTCTACAGGGCACTTAGTTGTAGATAATGTTTTGAAGAGTTTTTTTCAATATGAAGGCCAAAGGATAGATTGGGGTCTAGCAACATACTTAGATATTTGAAAAAAACAGACTGTCAGTCAGTGTGCTGTTTGCAATTGTTCTGGTACATAGTTAGGGGTTTTGTTATGGGTTTTGTATTTTATGTAATTTAGGTACAATTACAAAGATCATTGTGACATTTTTGTCAGTGTTTAGGAAGAGTTTGTTATCCACAACCCACTTTCCTACCTCTGTGAACTGGTCTTGGAGTACAGCCTCAAGCTGCGGTAGATTGGGTTTACTAGCATAGCGTAGATTACAGTGTTGAATGTATACACATTTACAGGTGCAGACATTAGGGAGATCATTTCTAAATAATGTGAATAGCAGGCGGCCGAGAACAGAGCATGGAGCCTCAGGGAAAACCACACGTAACTGAGAGAGGGAGGCGCTATCTGAAATACCAAGATTTTTGATAACACAGGGAGCAATGATATCGGACGATAGTTAGAAACCAAAGTATTGTCACCACTTTTATGGATAAGTACTACTCTTGCTCTCTTCCAAAGTTTGCTTGCGCCTTTGCTTGCTTTGCCTCCACCTACTCCTCCACCTGAACCTATGCAATTGGGTTCTGCCAAACTGACTGAAGAGGAGAAGCAGTGAAGAAGGAAGGAAGGCTTATGCCTTTACTGCGGGAGGAAGGGACATTTACGCAAGTCCTGTCCTGACCTTTAGAGAAATGCCAGCACTTAAGACACTATCCCCTCATGATGATTCCACCAGACCACTCATAATAGTTGTTTTGTTTGTTAAAGGGAAAACCATCACCACTACTGCCTTGATTGACTCAGGTGTAGCAGGTAACCTTATGGACACAATCTTCACTGAGACCTCCCCCCTGACTCTGGTCCAAAAGACTACACCCTTGGCTGTTTAGGCCCTTGATGGTAGACCATTAACAAAGCCCTTGATTACCCACGAAACCCAGGAGTTGCTAATGTCGATAGGAGCTTTTTTTTTCTTTTATAATTCAAAGTGTTATTAAAGGAATATTTGGCTATTATACACTGGTTTGCCACATTCCTTCTTTCACTTTTATATTATATTATTTGCTATTTTATTCTATGCAAGTTTATTTTATCCAGACCTAACCACCATTGATTCAGACCATATTGGACTACCAAAGAATCCTTCAGGTGGGGATTATACCACCCATACGCCATCCACCGAGCAGTACGTCTGCTCTATATACCGTGAGTATATTTTATCTCATTTTAATTGTTTCATCATTTATACAGTGAGCACTATATTTTTATTTTTTCTTATCCCGAGTTGGACTACTCCATCTTTTCACCAAAGGACCAAAGAGGAGCACCACATATCCTTGAGTGGGGATTATTCCACTTCACGCTATCCATACCAGAGCTGGATTTAAGCTCTAAATATTGTGAGTAGTTCCACTGTTATTTACAGAATATCCATATTTTGTTTTTATACTACACCATTGGAGTTTCTCTCTTCTGTTCTTCCCGCATATTTATCTCCAAACTACAAATATACATTTGGACGCTACATACCCTTCTGATGGACTACTAGGACCACCATTTGCACATTTGGATATTTTATATTCGGACTAATAGGTACCTGTTGTTATTCCAATTTTTTATATTATATTTGGACATTTTTCGGACGTTTCTGTTATTGCTGCTAAACCTACTTTTATATTATTATTTGTTATTTCCACTTGTTTTAGGCGCACCCTTATTCCTTCCTTTTTCCTCCATTGTATTCTAAGGGGTCCAGAGGGGATTCCCCTTTTTAAGGTGTGCTGCCTTGCTGTAATATTCCCTGTTTCTTATCAGCGCTGAACCTTATCCTGATCTTTACCCTTGGCTGTTTGGGGCCCTTGATGGTAGACCATTAACAAAGCCCTTGATTACCCACGAAACCCAGGAGTTGCTAATGTCGATAGGAGCTTTGCGTAGCAAACAAATCACAATTATTAAAATCAATTTTTTGCCAGGGACTCTGAGTACGAGAATAAAGTCATGGAGGAGTATATAGAGAACTCCCTAAAGGAAGTGTTTTTTACAAGGTCCTCCTCCCCCCTGGTGCTGGTTTCCTGTGTGTGTCTGTCAGTGAGTGAGTGTATTTATGTATGTCAGTTAGTGTCTATGTGTGTGTCTGTCAGTGAATGAGTGTATGTATGTGTGTCAGTGAGTGACTGTGTGTGTGTGTGTGTGTCAGTGAATGCGTGTATTTATGTATGTCAGTGAGTGTCTGTGTGTGTGTCTTTCAGTGAGTGAGTGTATGTCTGTCACTTCCTGGACCCCCTGTGACAGGGCTTCTCAAGGCACCCCCACCTTCGGGGCTGGGGTCGGCTCAAGAGTCGCTCGCCCAGTGCTGCGGCCCCAGCCCGGGACAGGCAGCCCACCATGAAACATCCCCGTGGGTGCCACCAGCAGGCTGGCACCCTAGCCTAACTGTTGCGCTGGCCCTGCGTGCAACCTGCTTGATGCAGTGGGATGCTGTCACTAGAATCCAATCTAATTGTTAGATGAGGTAGAAGTATGCAATATTGAGAACAGAAATACCAGGGTCCGTCATCTCTGTGGAACACTTTAGACTCCTCATAGCATCCAAGCCACATCAAAATGCAGCTGTTGTAAAACAAAAGCTCCTAATGAAATGTAAGTTATAGCAGTACAGATTGTTTTTTTAATTTTTTATGAAAATTATGCATTCATGTTTATAAAGGTAGGCAGACCTCCTTCTTTGTTCACTGTTTGTTCATATTTGCAGGTGCATCATATTTTTGAACATAATGAGATTTTGCCATTTTAATTTGTAATTATAATGCTTGAAAGGCATAGCATGGAAATGGATGCTGTTTTTTTTTTCCAAAGTGTTCAATGACCAAGGAAGCCTCGCAGTAAAATCTATCAGCATGCAGACATTTTCAGGTTCAAAAACGGCTTTATTCATACATAGACATTTCAGGGCATGCCCTGATCGATGTACAATGGCATGTAATTTTAGGATTAACAAGTGAACATAATATAATGGACAATATTTGAACAATGGTACATATTATACAGAAATGTTGTGTAATCGAGTTTAACATGTTAGAGTACACATACAGGTAACCGAGTTGCGGTTTAAGGATAGGTATTCTTATAGTTTGTATGTTGTGTCAGCCTGTTGGCCACATATAATATGACCTTGCCGCCTTTGGACCACATCTCTAAAGAGAAGGTGAAGGCTATCGGACCAACTTTAGTGATCATTTGCTGTTTATGAGCGTGTCTTGTTCGTGTTTTGTGATGTCATAGTAGAGGTGTTTGCCTCCAGCCTGATGTGTGAGTGTGAGTGTGTGATGCATCCGTTAGTAATCTCGGATTGAGGTGGGCTACATCTGTTATTCAAACAGTTTTTAAATCATTGTCGGAGAACTTAGAGGAAAGACGAGGAAGGGTGGGGAGGGTGGTAGGGAGGGGGGGGTCCCATTACCAGTGCCTATGGCATCGCGTATATCGTAATAGATTCAGTCTCCATCCAGGGGGGGGGGCGCGGGGTTCCTCGGGGTTGCAGACGGTCATTCCTGTCTGCGCTTTGGCCTGCTATGTAAAGTAACCATGGGCGCCATCTCTCCACATTTTTTATCCTCGAGACCCATAAGGGTGGCCTGCATCGATTCCGCTCTATACATCTCTTCTACACGTTCCATCCATTGCCTTATTGTAGGGATAGTCGTCTGTTTCCAGTATGGTGGAATTAGTGCTTTGGCTGCGTTCAGCAGGTATCTACGAATGTTTTTCCTATATGCCCCTATGGGGTCTGGTGTGGAGTGTAGTAGGGCCGCCTCTGCGTTGAGATTTCCTTCCGTCCCTAAAATTTCCCCTATTTTCTGTTGTACTTCTTCCCAGAATGGCTTAATAAGTGGGCAGTCCCACCAGATGTGCAGTGGTGTACCTCGCTCATCCCCACATCTCCAGCATGTGTCAGGAATATTCGGGAAGATCCTGTGTAGGCTATCAGGTGTTCTGTACCAGAATAAGAGAAGCTTGTAGTTTGTTTCTTGATATTGGGAACTCGACGAGCATTTATGGTGCAATATGAGGATCTTATCCCATTGGGCCGCGGTAAAGGATGTATGCAGCACGCGTTCCCAGCGTCTGCGGAATTGGTCGTTGTTGGTGAGGTGTCCCACTAGCATGTGTTGATACAGAAGGGATATCGCCTTATCTAGGGTAGTTTTGTGGTCGCAGAGTGTTTCGAACCATGTTAAGTCCCGATGTAGCGTTTCCTTGACCAGGAGTGTCCGATAGTACGATCTGAGTTGCATATAACGGAAGGTTTGTAAGCTGGTGGGTTGGTTGCCCTACAGTAGTTCCCACAGGGGGATCATGCCCGTGTTTAGTACCCCATGTATGGGGAATGATTCTCCCTCTCCTAGGAAGGTCCATGCCGTCGGCAGCAGCCCTCCTCCTATCTGAGGATTATGTTGTATCTGGATCATCGGGCTTGGTGTTTGAGACACGTGAGGAGCTCTCCTGATGGTATCCCACACTCTCAGTGTCTGCGCTACAGTAGAGGTCGGTTCCAGAATCACCCGTGGCAACCTCTTCCAGTTCCACACTGATGTCAGGAAGGAGGGGCCTATATGGGTTTTGTCTAGGTCAATCCATTGTTTGTGTGCCGGATGGGTATGCCACTCCAGTACACGTTGTAGTACTGTCGCGTGATGGTATTTGCGTAGGTCAGGGAGCGCCAGTCCTCCCCATGCTCGAGGCAAGCATAGGACCTCCTGTCGGAGCCTTGCCTGTTTCCTGTTCCAGACGAACTTCACCATCGTGGATCGAAGTGATGTGAAATATGCCGTCAGTAGGGCTTGCGGGACCGTCTGATATAGATATAATAGCCGCGGTAGTATATTCATCTTGAGAATTGCAATCCAGCCAAACCACGATATGTGGGGGTATGCCCCTTTTTCAGATCCTGTTGTATTCGTTGCAGCAGCAGTAAGTTTGTTCGGTACATGTCGCCGAAGGTCTCTGGTTAGTGCTATACCTAGGTATCGCATGTGGTTCGCGCACCATCGGAATGGGAACTGGTTTTACAATATGTTTGCTTGGGCTGTCGGAATGGTGATGTTGAGTACTTCGCATTTAGTCATGTTCAGTTTGAAACCTGAGACCTCTCCGTAGTTTGTGATCATGGTGACAAGGTGGGGCATCGTCGCCTCCGGGTCCGTGATAAAAAACAGAAGATCATCCACGTACGCAGCTACTTTGTGTGCTGTATTACCGCCATTGAAGACCGGGATGTCATCGGAGCCGCACACTGCCTCTAGGAACGGTTCAAGGGCCAGAGCAAAGAGCATGGGGGAGAGTGGGCATCCCTGTCTCATCCCATTGTGAATCGGGAAGGAATCGGTAAGCGCTCCGTTCACTCTTACCTTCGCATTGGGGCATTGGTACAGTGCATCAATCCATTTCATCATGTCAGTTGACTTCTTCGCCAGGTGATGGATGGACTGTACTCTAAGGGTGCTGTCCCTTGCCTCCCTCCCAGGGATGAAACCCGTCTGGTCTGGGTGGACTACTTTTGGGAGTATTCCCCCAATTCTGGTGGATAGAAATTTGGTGAAAAGCTTCACATTCACATTCAGCAGTGAGATTGGTCTGTAGCTGCTGCATAGTTCGGGATCCTTCCCTGGATTCGGGAGGACATTATAGTTGCCGCCAGGGACTCGTGTTGGAACTGGGCGCCGTTTACCAGAGCGTTGAACGCGTTGGTGAGGTTTGGAAGCAATATGGTTTGGAATTTCTTAAAGTAGTCCAAGGTAAAGCCATCAGGGCCCGGTGCACGGCCCGTTTTGGCGGCCTTGATTGCTCCCGCTACTTCTGCTTCCAATATCTCTGACTATCCTTGCTGCAGACGTGTCCCCACGTGTGATGCAATGTAGCTCCTTATTCTATCCCATCTGACTGCCATCTCCTCTGGGAGTATTGGTCCAGGGATATTATATAGTGAGGCGTAGAACGAGCGAAACTCGGATGCTATTTTATCCGGGAATTGCTTGGTCGTGCCATCTGATGTTCGTAGCTTATGGACCTGGGTCACGTTCTGGGGACCCCTAAGCATTCTGGCTAACAGCCTCCTCCCTTGTTGGCGTGTTGGTAAAAGAAGGCCTTCGAGCATTGTAGGGAGCTGTAGTATCGAGTTGTCATGTGAGTATGTAGTGATCTTCGGGCTTCCAGTAATTCCTTATATGTCTCTTCGAGGTGGGAGCGTTTGTGTTGTAGTTCGAGGGCATTTATGCGTGTTAATAATTCCGTCATATGCCTTCGGGATTCCCTTTTCTTTTTAGAGGCTAAGTGCATCAGCGTACCTCTGAGCACACATTTGTGGGCTTCCCACACCGTTGTCGCGGACAGTTCTTCTGTGGCGTTTAATGTGAAATAGGAAGTGAGTTCCTCGGTGACCTGTTCCTTCACCGCTGGGTCCAAGAGTAGAGAGTCCCGAAGCCTCCATGACCAAGTGGATGGGTGTACCCTAGGGGAGTCCATTTGCAGGGTCACAGGTCCATGATCAGACAAGCTTGCCGATCCAATTTCTACTTTTTGGATGGCATTGAGGTGCTCCTGTTGGAGAAAGATATAATCGATCCTCGCGTATGGCTTATGTATCACAGAGTAGTGCGTGTATTCCCTGTCCGCCGGTTGCATTGCGCGCCAGCAGTCCACTAGCCTGAGGTTCTTAAGTGATTTCTGTATACTTCGGAGGGCTCCTTGGGAGATGCTACTGTGTCCCGTGGATGAGTCTGTTAGGGGGATGAGGGGTGCATTGAAGTCCCCGCCAACGATCAACGTGCCCTCTGTAAATGAGGAGAGTCTGGGGAGAGTTTTACAAATGTAGTGTGATTGGTTGGTATTCGGCACTAAGATCGTCGCGAATGTATACCTACAATCCTGTATATCACCCTTGAGGAACAGATATCTGCCGTTAGGGTCGACCATCTGTTCCGTTTCCCGGAACTGTAGTTTAGCGTGGAGGAGGACCACCACACCCGCCCTACGAGCGGTTGGGTGATTGCTATAGGCCACGTTGGGATAGTGTTTGCTTTTCAGCAGCGGAGCATGTCCTTCCTTAAAATGTGTTTCCTGTAGGAAAGCAATTGAAATGTGTCTAGAGGACAGTTCCCGGAGAAGCTGTGATCTGCGCTCCGGGATGTTTAGGCCTCTGCAGTTCATGGTCGTAACGCGTAAAGGATCTGGTTTGTAGGCCATATTTGGTGTGTGTGAGTGGTTTGCCATGGCCTTCTACGGTTTGTTCGCACTTCCAGGTGAAGTCTGCCACCGAGGTGTACCCCATTCCCGTGGGAGTTCCGCGGGCACTATGGCAATGGGGGGGGGAATCATGGGGAGGCTGGGGAGGCTGTGTCAGAGTCGTAGGGAGGATGAGGTAGGGGATAGAGAAGGGGTTGAGTTGAAGTAGGAAGAGACCCCTGTCTGCACGACTGCGCAGGTGGGGGGGGGTGTGAAAGTGAAGATGAATTCTCCGTCCCCAGAGGGAGACGGTTACGGCACCTAGAGGTAGGTGTTGGAAGTCCCTCCTGGGAGGGCTGGTTCGCATGACCACTGCAGCAGCCGGTAATCGGGCCTGTCAGGCAGTGTCCAATGACCTTCAACTATCGACTCCCTATGGTTTGGGTTTGTTCACGCGAACTTGTCGGGGGTTAGTGGTCATGTCCTTGTTTTATCACCAAATTAGGATCTGTTTTCTAGATGTCGTTTTAGGTATATAAGTCCGAGATTACCCAACGGGTGTGCCACCACCGTGAGAGCATTTGAATGTCTATTGCCCGTGTTAGTGTAAGCATTGGGCCCTATCTTGGGCCACTAGCGGCTATCAGTATTGACATTATTTGCAGCCTATCAAGGGGATATCGTGTTGGGGTGGAGGCGGGTATCCCACTCCGTTATGTCTCTCACTCGCCCTCCTCCCCTGGGGTAATAGGGCGTGGATGACCTCGAGATGATGTGGGTCGATTTACGATCATGGAATTGAGCGTTGTTGGTCGGGAGGTTTGGCTAACGTTGGACATCTAAGCAAAGTAGTGGTCGCGGGTGTCATGTTCAATCTCGATCAGGGAGTGGCGGCCGGAACCAATAACTACATTGTGTCGAGTCTAGGTCTGGGGTCAGGGGCCTGGGCAGGGTGGCGCATCGGTGTGTCATGCGTGTCGTGCGTTTCACAGGGCACTGAGCTGGGCCTGGGGAGAGGCGGGGTCGTCACCATTCATCTCCATGGGGGTGCCGTTATGGCTGGTGCCTTAGCGGTCTATACAGAATGCATATCACACATTGCATTTCCTCCCCACTTGGATCATAGAATAGAACATACATACAGTGAGTGCAACATTGAGTCCCCCTCACGGTTCCCTTACCTCCTGTTCTACTTATGCGTCTCCCCCATTGTACCTTTTTTTGTAACTTCACCTAGACTTGAGGGGTATGGGGTGGCATTGCTCACACTAACCTCCAGCTACTCCCCTTGTATCTACGTTCTAGCTGTGCCAGGCATCTATCAGTGGGGTCCCAAATTCCCCCCTTCTCACCCGTTCCCTCCCCCACCTTCCCAACTCAGAGTTGCAGGTCTAGGAACTTGGCTTCTTGGGACCCGCTGGCTCTACGGTACCCCATGCGCATTTATACATACTTGTGAGTTTCACCCTCCTGCCCGCTCCCCTCACAAGCCCACAATGCTTTGTCTACCCATTGTTCATAGTCCCCCCCTGAACCTGTTGGTACGAGTCCTCCAGCTTGAGATTTCTCTGCCGACACGGGTGTGAATCACCGGATCAGTCTCCTGAGCTGGCGTAGTGGAGGCATGGTAGCAGGGTGAGCCAGGTGAGCTGGCCCTTGATTCTTCAGCCCTGTAGGGCTTCCCATGTAGCTATCACAAGCTTTCCTTCCTCCCAAAAGAGTCCTCCTGTGTTGGTGCCACCCCCGTGGGCCATAGGCTGTAAAAAGGTGGTAAAGGGTGGAAGCAAGCACAGCCAGGCAGGCCTTTCAAACAGTGACCATCAGTTCCATCCCCTGTGGTCAATAACATGTCACGTCCCTCCCGGTCCCCACCCAAAACGTGGAGGCCGCAGGGTGTGTGTTCACCCCAAAATAAAAAAAATATAAAAACCCCGGTGAAGTGTTCGCCATGAGTCAGGGAGTTGTGAGCAGTGGAGAAATGCCGTGGGCAACTGTATGTGCATCCACATCATCTCGTGCGACCGGTTCTTGAGCTGTGTAGCAGAGCTGAGGCCGGTAGCATCGGGGTGCGGTTATTCCTCTGGGTTGCATGCAGACATTTTCATGTAGTTAAAAAAAACAAATAAATGAAGAAGTATAAATGAATAAGCTACTAGATATGGCATACACAGTACTTTAGAGAAAATAAAACCTTCCATCTTGCTGGTTCTACCCTTAAGGACACATCGGAAAAGTTCTGTAATTTATTAATATTAACACCAGACTGATGTAGTCGCGGCGATTGTGGATTATTTCTGTTTGAGCATGCTTCAAAGTGAGACATTTCATCTGCCTCTCTACCTCTGTGTGAGTTGTAAAGTGGAGAGAGACAGATCGTTGTGATACTTTGTCTTCCTGCAAAGTTTAAAGTTGCTAAAAACTATCAAAACCACCTTTACCCCATTCTGAAAAAATGAACAATTTCCCTGCCCAAATACTGATCCCAGTGTTTTACCCTCAGGGGTTAACTTTTATTTTTATTTTTTTTAAACCCTCAGGGGTAACATTTATTTAATTTATTGTTTTATTAGTTTTAACTTAGTTATTTAGTTAGCTTAATGAATTTAGTGTTATGTTAGTTAGAGGTGACAAGTAAAAAAAAGTTTTAAAAAGTGTTAAAAAGTAAGTTAAAGTTAGTTAAAGTTAAAGGACCACTATAGGCACCCAGACCACTTCAGCTCAATGAAGTGGTCTGGGTGCCAGGTCCATCTAGGGTTAACCCTGCAGCTGTAAATATAGCAGTTTCAGAGAAACTGCTATGTTTACACTAGGGTTAATCCAGCCTCATTGAGAAGATGCTGACGTCCATAGGAAAGCATTAAGAAATGCTTTTCTATGGACTGATTAAATGTGCGCGCTGCTCTTGCCGCTCATGCGCATTCAAAGCTGACGTTGGGAGAGGTTGGAGAGTACCCCAGCGCCGAGGGAGCCCGGCGCTGGAGAAAGGTAAGAGTTTAACCCCATCAGCCCCCTTCAGTCCAGCGAGAGTGGGACCCTGAGGGTGGGGGGGGGGACCTAAAGACCCTATAGTGGCTCTTTAAAGTATTTTGACCATGCTTGGAAAGCTTACTGCCAAAGAGGCTTAAAATATTTTAGTGGGCGACTCAACAGACACTGCCACGGAGAGTGATGCTGGTGACAACTCTTTGCTAGATACCAGAGAGCCCTCAGTAGATGTCACCGATTCCCTTAGCACTGCTTATGGTGCTGATGACGGGCTACCTGCTAATGATTTCAAACCTGACATCCCTGTGTTCACTGCCACTCCTGGAATTCAGGCTAACTTGTCTCACTATAGTTCATAGGATTTTTTTTGCAGCTATTCTAGGGGCATGAAATCTTAGGTGAAGGTTCTCATCAAGACAAACATTTATGGCGAGCAGTAATCTGGCACAAAACAGAGAAAGTCACATCACCAAAAAAGGGAGCAGGTGTCAGGATTACTGGTTGATCCAGCACGTACAATTATATCACACCTAGGACTAAAAGGTAACGTCTTACCGGGCCTTAGAATGGATGGACTTAACGTACCAAAGAATAGTCAGGATACTTGCCGAGGTCTGGGGGCACAGAATGGGACACAATGATAAGGGAAAGCCAGAAGTCAGGGATACCAGAATACAGGGAAGTCAAACAAAGCCAAAGTCAAACAGAAATAAACACTCAGGAACACCCTCTCGGACAACCACTAGGGAAACCATGACAGGGCAATGAGGAAAAGTAAATTTGAGTTTAAATAAGTGTGTTACAGTTCCGATTGGCCAAAAATAGCCTTTGACCCCAAAACGTGCGCCGCTGGCCGCAAATACCACAAGGTGAGGAGGAATATGTTACAGCAGGTACCCCACAACTGTACCAGAGCTGAAGCAATTATGGGAACTAAGTATGCTAATGGACATAATAAAAGCCCAGCATTAGGGTGTACTGGTCCAAAAACCCAGTATGTAATACTCCCAACTTTTTCCAGACAATAAGTAGGACAGATTTGAAGCCATACTGGGATTTTTGCACTTTGGTGATAATTCAAAGTGCTCTCTAAAAGCCCATCCTCAGTATGATCATTGTACAAAATACGCCCCATAATATCCCACTTTAATAAAAAAAACTTTGGCACAATTTATACCCCTCAAAAATATATATAGACATAGATGAGTCCCTCATGAAATATAAGGGAAGATTGGGGTACAAGCAGTACATACCAGAGGTACATCCCAGTCAAAAGAAAAGGTTTGGGATTAAGATGTACAATCTATGTGAAAGTGGCCGTGGGTATATACATTCTGAGTATATGAAGGTAATGATAGCCACAGGTTGCCTAGATACAGTTGGGACTAGTGGAAAAGTTGTCTTGGATCTAATAAACATTTACTTGACAAGGTGCATCACCTCTCTATATGTAGATAATTATTATAATAGCATCCTTCTACTAAAAACTGCTGTACTATTTTAAGACTCTGGCCTATGGCACTATTCACAAGACTCGCACAGGCTTCCCTAAGGCGCTGGCAGATAGAAAACTTAAAAAGGGGAAAACATCTGCTCTCTGCCAGGACGAACTGCTGACTCTAAAATACAAAGACAAAAGGTGGTGTTCATCATGACTACCATCCCATGAACACACTTGCTATGTCGCAGTTCATGGCAGATGGGAAACAAGACAAGTGCCAGTCTGCATTGAGCAGTATAACAAAAACATGGGGAAGTTAACCTGTCCGATCAACTCTTGCAACCATGTCTGATAATGAGAGACTAGGGCATGGTACAAAAAAGTTGGCATTTATGTAATGCAGATGGCAACCCACAATGCCTTTAAACTTTTTAGAAAGCAAATTTTGAACTGAAGTATACATTTCTGACATTTCAGTTTCAGCTAATTTCTTGGCTGCTCACTGAGTACCACAGTGGGGACCATCAACAGGGCCTAGCAGCAGAAGCAGAATTGAGACAGGTCACTTCTGCTTTTCAATACCACCAATCCCCCAAAAGAAAACTTCACAGAAAAGGTACAGGGTGTGTTAGCAGAGGGGCATAGGAACCAAAACCAGTTATTACTGCCCTGATTATGCCACTCAGCCGGGCCTTTTCATTGGAAACAGATTTAAAGTGTTTCATACTCAGGGATAAATGAGCTCTCAATGCAATTTATTTACTTTATATACTTCTGTTTTAAAGTAAAAATTCTGACCTCTGACTGGCTATTTTATTATTTAAATTATTTTTTACATTTAATTTACTTAATATAGGTGGGTGGTAGTTTCTGGAAAATGGGGGAGTTCAGCATTATATTAGTTAGGTGTAAAAATAAAAAAAAAAAATAAAAAAAAAAAATAATTTATAACATTATTTAATTAAAGTACATGTGTAAAACACAATATATTTTAGATTATATAAAAAACAAATTAGTAAATGTATAAAGAGTTAATTGAAATGTGTTATAATATTACAAGATGCTACAGAATAAAATGGAACATTTAAATATGACACAATGTCCAAAAGAAATCTTGTGAGAAAGAAGTTGGGATGCATTCAGTATTGATTAGTAGCAGCAACAACAATTTATACCAATAAGGCTGCAGTCCATCAAAGTACGTGTAAACTGGCTACTTGCCGAAAACGATTACGGTGCTCACAGATATTTCCAGTTATTGCCACATTCCAGTTGGGTTACAAAAATTCTGCCAGCAAATTGAAACATGTACATTTCTTCTTATTCAAATTTATGGTTCTAGATTCACTTGCTTGTTTTGCTCCACGGCTACAAAGTTCACACACAGACAGAAAATCTCCTGAAGAATTTGCTGGTACAGTGCCAAATAAATCGATCTCTCAGTGGTTGTGAACCTTCTGGTAATAAGATTGTAAGGTTCAACTCATGATACTCTCACCAATAATTGTCAATATTATGTTGGGGTGCTTTATGTTATTAGGTTTTTTTGTGTTCATTATTCGGTAAAATTCTTCTTTACCTACTTCTGTCTATAAAAGAACGGCATGGATTATTGAGATGATTTTAAGCAAATTTGAGACAGAACAAATTCTTGTCTTCTTTAATATACTCCTATATCTACTACTCTTACTCAGTGTACACATACAAAGTGCATTAACTATTACAAAAAAGGGCAACTCATCAACAATTATATTTGTAACCTCTGGAATAAAATTTGATAAATTGTTTATGAAATGATTTTACTTGTACAACAGTACCTCTGAGAGGTATCAGTGACGTTGACCATTTTTATTACATTATCCAGTGACTATGAAATGGTGTTACCCAATATTTGTATCTTTGATTGTTAAACACTTGTAGCCCTCATAAGAGTAATCAACTCATCTTCTGTAATTCTCAGAAATCTCTTTTGATCACAGGATAAATACATTTGCAAGTCCAAGTAATAAACTATATGCTCTAAATATGGAAGCCAACATTTGCATTTGATTTATGAGAAAGCCTTCATAAACTTCAAACTTAATTGGCACATAATTGAATGGAAATTCTGACCTAACTACCTACGAATAAAACTGTCTATCTTACTTGTTTTTTAACTTAATGTACCTGGAATTTGAGCTAAATGTGTGTTCAACAACAATTTACCTCTTTAATTTGAAGGGCACCCACACTAACTATATATCATTTTGTTTAGGAGAAATAAGGATTTTATTTCACATCAAATATTAACATATGAAACATAATTTTAAATTAGTAAAATCTAAAAAAGGTGTCAGAATTTTTTTTTTAATTTTTTATTTTACAAGTTCTGCATGGCATTTTAACTGTGAATGTCATAATACTGTTAGCTTTTACTGCAATAACATACACATATTTGTGTTCAGCAATGTCTTACGAGTACATGATTTATGGGGGTTTCTTAAGTTATAGGGTCAAATATAAGGCTTGTTCAATTACACATTGACATTTCCCAGATTGATTTGCTGGACCTATGGTTCCTTTGGAACCATATGGCAGCCCAGGAATGAAAATTACCCCCATCGTCACATACCATTTACAAAAGTAGCCAAGGGTATTGAGAATGGAGTTTGTAAGTGTTTCTTAGTAGCCACTTAGTCACAAACCATGGCCAAATTTAGAGTTTATATTTTTTTCATTTTTTGCAGAAAAAAAGCACAGATGATATCATCACTATTTAAAGTTTTACTGTTCTAAAACACACACACAAATATATAATTTCATTCTAAAAGTACTTTGATAAATATAATTATCTATGTATATCTATATCTATATCTATCTATATCTATATATCTATGTATATCTATGTATATGTATATCTATATCTATGTATATCTATGTATATGTATATCTATGTATATGTATATCTATATCTATGTATATCTATATCTATATATATCTATATCTATGTATATGTATATCTATATCTATCTATATATCTATATCTATATCTATCTATCTATATATATATATATATGTATATGTATATGTATATGTATATATCTATATCTCTATCTATCTATCTATCTATATATATATATATATATATATATATATATATATATATATATATATATATATATATATATATATATATATATATATGTATATATATATATATATATATATATATATATATATATATATATATATATATACATACACACACAGTGTAGACTGGATTAGTCGTATAAGTCCAGTAGACAAGATGCCAAAATACCAGAGTATTGCAGTATGCAATAATACCTTTTTTATTGGACTAAAATAATATTTCAAAGACAAGCTCTTGAGAGTTTTCCTCTCTTCAGCAATACCTGAAGAAGAGAGGAAAACTCTCAAAAGCTTGTCTTTGAAATATTATGTTAGACACCACTGAACACATATATGAGTGTTTTAGAGCAGTAAAACTTTAAATGGTGATGATATCATACTTGCGGTTTTTGTGTGAAAAATTAAAATTATGAGCTTTATAGTAATATGATTGAGAATTTGCCTGATAATCCTGACAGTTCCCCTGCAGGTATTCTGGCAATTATAAAATTGGGAAATGCTTATTGAAATGAATCAATAATAGATACAGGACTCAGTGGAAAGGCACACAAAAGAAAAAAGAGAAAAATATAAAAAATAAACAGGAAAAATAAAAAATAAAATCTAATAAAAAATATAAAGTAAAATCGAATAAAAAAATGAAGATATTATTCGATTTTACTTTATATTTTATATTTATTAGATTTTATTTTTTATTTTTCCTGTTTATTTTTTATATTTTTCTCTTTTTTCTTTTGTGTGCCTTTCCACTGAGTCCTGTATCTATTATTGATTCATTTCAATAAGCATTTCCCAATTTTATATTGTTTAACCCCTGGTGGTGGTTATTTTCTACAAGCGATACAGTGGTTATGGTAGCTATGTCCAATCTTGACATTTAACTTTTAGAGGATAACTCTACCATTGTTTGGCGTTTATCCAATATTTAGTTGTTCGTTTTTATTCTGTCAATTATGCTGATCTGAGTCATGTGATCTCTGTGCCATCACGATCACATGACTCAGATCAGCGGATTGGCTTCAGAGGGATTGCTTTGGTTGTCAGGCTGTCCCCCCATCTTATCCGCGAGGAGGGTAAGTATCTGGGCTGGAGGGAGGGCTCAATCGTTATGGCATTCTATGCCACCCTAACGGTGTTAAAGCTCTCTTTTCGTAGGATGGAATAGCACATTGTAATGTCAAGAAGAGGTTAATCAATTAAGGTTGATCAATTTATTAAAAAAGTTAAAAGAAAATTAATGATATTATTCTGTTTAATCGGATTCCATGTGTCACTAATTATGGCTTACTTGAAGATAAGGTCCATACCCTTCATATGTATAATAATAACATCAGTACCCCTAGGATATAATTTGAAATCATCATAGTTGAATATACGCTCTAGCTAAAAAATAAATTAAAAGATAATGTAGAGTTTCTGACATGTCTATGGATGTTATGAAATATACTGTCCTTAATGACTATTAGCATTGTGATGTCCTTACCTGTATACTCATTTTAATGTTTGAATAAAATCAGTAAAATGTGTATATTCTACATATTTATAATGTTTATCATTTAGCATGGAAAACAAGCTTCTTTTACAACAGCGGTGTTTGAATCCAATACTTTTGTTGCTATAGACAAACTTGTTTTTCCTTAGATGAGTTTAACAGTCATTAGCAGCAGTGTTAACAATGGATAGCTTTTTTCGTCAACATACAATAGTCTCTACTTCTTTTATATTATTTAGGTATTATGCCATCAGACTTCTTCTTTGTTAGCCATGAAATACAAAGAATAACAGCTTTGCAATATACATTCACATTAAAATTTGAAGTCAAGCATTGTGTTCCACAGCATCCACATTGTATTAAAGCATTCATTCAACAATATTTGAAAAAGTGAAGCACCATTAATTTTTAGTACTAGTTCAATTCATGGTGACCTGCCCTCTCTTAAACGTGGGATAATCTGTATTTTAACATTCATACAATAAAACCACAGGGTGCAAAAATCCATATCACCCCATGGTTAAAGGTAGAACTAAGTAGAGGGTCCAGAAGATGCTTTGCTGATCCTTCTTATACATTGTGTTTTGAAATGGGGTACTTAGTCTCAAGGAACATGGGGAACAAATGCACGCACTTCCATCTCTCTTCTACCCTGTGTAGCTGTTAAGTGGTTGGTATGCCTAAATCTACTTGAAAAGTCACCTACTGCACATAGCTTAGACAACCAAGGTTGGTTAAAGTCAAGTATGACTAGTAAAATATTTAACTTACTGTTCACAATTCAACTATTACTAAGCACAGACTTACAATCCTGATTTTGATATTGAGGATGTAAGGTGTAAGCTTTTGATATCTCAACCTGAACAACTGCTGACAACATTGTCTGTAGTAAATAGAAAAAAAAAGTAAATAAAAGAAAACAAAAGGACCTCTCCTGATATCTACTAAACTATGGAAGGATACAATTCACTGAGCTACAGTACAGTGGATTAATTAACCTGTTTTATGTCTTTTTATTCATATCATTAACCAAAAGGGGTCCTCTAGCAGAAACGTTACCATACCCCACAATACGCACAGTTAAAAAAGAATTGCAAGTACTTTAAAAATTCACAAGAATATTAAATAAATGAACACATGTTTACACGTCATATGTGAAATATTAATAGTATTAATAATACATCATGTAATATGTGTATGTTTGTATATATAATATTGTGTGTGTGTATATATATATATATATATATATATATAGTTGCAAGAAAAAGTATGTGAACCCTATAGAATGATATGGATTTCTGCACAAATTGGTCATAAAATGTGATCTGATCATCATCTAAGTCACAACAATAGACAATCACAGTCTGCTTAAACTAATAACACACAAAGAATAAAATGTTGCCATGTTTTTATTGAACACACCATGTAAACATTTACAGTGCAGGTGGAAAAAGTATGTGAACCCTTGGATTTAATAACTGGTTGAACCTCCTTTGGCAGCAATAACTTCAACCAAACGTTTCCTGTAGTTGCAGATCAGACGTGCACAACGGTCAGGAGTAATTCTTGACCATTCCTCTTTACAGAACTGTTTCAGTTCAGCAATATTCTTGAGATGTCTGGTTTGAATCGCTTTCTTGAGTCATGCCACAGCATCTCAATCGGGTTGAGGTCAGGACTCTGACTGGGCCACTTCAGAAGGCGTATTTTCTTCTGTTTAAGCCATTCTGTTGATTTACTTATATGCTTTGGGTCATTGTCCTGTTGCAACACCCATCTTCTGTTGAGCTTCAGCTGGTAGACAGATGGCCTTAAGTTCTCCTGCAAAATGTCTTGATAAACTTGGGAATTTATTTTTCCTTCAATGGTAGCAATCCGTCCAGGCCCTGACAGAGCAAAGCAGACCCAAACCATGATGCCACCACCACCATACTTCACAGTTGGGATGAGGTTTTGATGTTGGTATGCTGTGCCTCTTTTTCGCCACACATAGTGTTGTGTGTTTCTTCCAAACAACTCAACTTTGGTTTCATCTGTCCACAGAATATTTGGCCAGTACTGCTGTGGAACATCCAGGTGCTCTTGTGCAAACTGTAAACGTGCAGCAATGTTTTGTTTGGACAGCAGTGGCTTCCTCTGTGGTATCCTCCCATGAAATCCATTCTTGTTTAGTGTTTTACATATTGTAGATTCGCTAACAGGGATGTTAGCATTTGCCAGTGACTTTTGTAAGTCTTTAGCTGACACTCTAGGATTCTTCTTCACCTCATTGAGCAGTCTGCGCCGTGCTCTTGCAGTTATCTTTACAGGACAGTCACTCCTAGGGAGAATAGCAGCAGTGCTGAACTTTCTCCATTTATAGACAATTTGGAGATACTTTTATAACCCTTTCAAGCTTTATGCAAGTCAACAATTCTTAATCGTAGGTCTTCTGAGAGCTCTTTTGTGCGAAGCATCATTCACATCAGGCAATGCTTCTTGTGAAAAGCAAACCCAGAACTGGTGAGTGTTTTGTATAGGGCAGCTGTAACCAACACCTCCAATCTCATCTCATTGATTGGACTCCAGTTGGCTGACATCTCACTCAAATTAGCTCTTGGAGATGTCATTAGTCTAGGGGTTCACATACTTTTTCCACCTGGACTGTGAATGTTTACATGGTGTGTTCAATAAAAACATGGCAACATTTCATTCTTTGTATGTTATTAGTTTAAGCAGCCTGTGATTGTCTATTGTTGTGACTTCAACCTCCTGCTACACTCAATAGCTTCAGACTATCCTCTCTTTTGCTTAATTTATTAATATTCAGAATTTCCCTTCTCACTTTTTTAATGGCACTTTACCTATATGTTCCAATCAATCTTGGTTCGCACTAGAGCAAAAATGTGTACTTTGCATCTTGTTTTTAAAACTGATTTTTTTTAAAGTAAAGTTTATCAATTTCCTCTGGGTGCATACTTTAATGCAATGTGCAGTGCATGCCTATGACAATATGGCCTATATTAAAACATAATGCAGACACAAGTCAAGAAGATCCCATGATCTACTGATTTAGCAGTGCTACACACAAACACATGTATGATATAATAGAGAACCATAACACAGCAACAACCATGAATCATCTCTGATCTCATTCAAAGTGTTTTAGCAAAACCAAACAGCATGAATAAATTATAAACACTCATTCATAATGTAAATTGAATACAATTCAATTGAGTAATGCTACATTTGAAGACCGTTGAGTGTAGGCCAAATGTACTTGCATTTAATTTTTTTTAAGGAACAAACCTTGTTCTGATAGCCTTGATATTTTTTTTATTTTTTTTTATATAGGATATTCTTATTTTCTTATTATAGTGATGAACTATAATTTAGGAACACGTTTTATTTTTTTCAATGTTGAAAGTGAACAGTACTTCAACAAAAAGTGAGACATATAATTACTTTTACTAATATGGGGGGATTATTAGCACTATGACCACCACATAATATTATACGTATTATTGCACCATAACCACCACAGCTTATAATTATTTAAATGATTAAAAGGAGATACTAAGCTCTATAACTACTATAGTTTATTGCAGTGGTTTTTGTGCAAAAACTCTTTAGGTGCCATGCCCATATTTTATTTTTCACTTAAAAAATATAGTTGGTGTTACTTAAGTCAAGTTTACAGTAAAACAAGTCAGCGTGTAAACAAGTGTTCAAATGGTTGAACACTATTTTGTCCTAAATGTACAATATAGTGGGAAAATGCAAGAAGCATCGGTAATAACATGCCCATATTTTTATTAAACCAGCTCTGAAAGGATTAAAAAAATGGGACAGTTCAGCACCTAATACCTAACTGGTCATCTGCCAACAAGATGATGAGAACGTTTCACTTCCATAATTTCGGTCCAGCCTCTCGGTAATTAGAGTCTATGCCTCAGTCTTTACATTCTGTAATTGACATTCAAGGTTGGTTGGCTTTGGATGGATAATCTATGAGTGAAACCTAGAGGTTATATTGCTGGATTCTTTAGATTATTGCCTTTTTGTAGCCTCTTTTGCTTTTTAAATTATTATTAAGCACATTGAAATAAACTAGAATTCTCCTCAAGATTCTCAAGATTCTTAGGCCCTGTCTCTCAGTTTTTCTTTGTTTGTTTTTTTAACTGTTTTCCAATAGAATGAAAAATACAAGGGCTTTTCCAGCCTGGTCCAAATCTTGTAGTAATTCCCAAACGGAGGATACCGCACTCGCACTCGCACTTAGGAATCCAGGTGCTTATCAGGGCCAATGTTGACAAAACCCAGATTAGTAGATAAAATAAATTAGGTCCAGGTATTTAGGATTGCTGCAGGAAGGCAGATTTATTTATAAAAAAAAAAAAAAAAAAAAGAAAAGGCAATGTTTCGGCCTACACAGAGGCCTTTAGCAAACTTGATAAAGGCCTCTGTGTAGGCCGAAACGTTCCAATTTTTTGCTCCAATAAACCTGCCTTCCTGCAGCAATCCTGAGTGCCTGGACCTAATTTGTTTTATGGTCCGAATCCTGGCCATGTGGAATATAGTTTTCAATACAATTGGCAAAGTGTTCATGTTCTGACAATATTTTGATTGCTATGTAAAAAAAAATTGATTCAGTTTAGTTACATTTACATTTTAAAAAACATTCAGCAAGAGATTGTCTAATCTCACCAGAATCCTATACTCAGATGGCTTAATACACTTTATGCATTCTGCATTAGTTGGTAAGCACATTCATTTTACATTTATAGAAAACAATTTCTTGAATTCTGTTCTATGTGGCTGACACTCCTGGATAAATTGTAATATGATAACTGCTTTAAAAAACATGTATTATATTACTCTAATATTTTTTCACTACTATGTTTTTGTATCTTTTAGCATTGTATCTTTTGTTTTTCATGTGTTGACCTTCAGAGTCATCAGACATCATTCTGTTTCCTACATAGCATATACATGGAAAGAAAAAAAAAAAAACTTCATGCTTGATACATTAGTTCCACATAAACATGTGTAGGAATGTAACACCCTAAAACATGTGTAAATAAATGGTTACCCTCATTTTTTATATATAATTTACAGCACCATGATTGTCTACTAGCTGTATTTTTGCATAAAACTAATGTTATTGATGTAGCACTTACCCCGTAATTAAAATGCTACTTGTGAACGAGATTATCTTCAGCTAGCAACTTGACTTCAATTTCTATTTGCAGGTTAAATGCTGATTCTAGATTGCACATATTGTGTCTGATGTTCTACACTACTGACTGACTGCCCAGCACAATCAAATCCATGTTTGAATAGGCTTTATGACTGATTTGCTGTTTTTAACATCCAGGAATTCATTCATCTTGTACACCAAATTGTTGTAGGCTTCGACAGGAATGTAGGTAACCAAGACACTGTGACATGTCAGGGCTGACCTTGAAGAGAATTTCAAATTCCATAATGCTCTAAACCATAGCTGAATATACTCCTAAAATTGCAGAACTCTATTCAAAGAGTGTGATAAATCTAACTTCCATGTCATAGACTGAATCATCCATTTTGGTTTCAAAGTAATCAACAGATAACCGATCAAGGCTAGTTTTAAATGTATGGGCCTTGTTCAAGACAATTTTGATTGCCCCTTCACTGACTAGCCCTTCTCCTAAGTATCCTTCAGAGTATCCTAACAAATATTAGAACTTGTATACATACACAGGTCCTTATACGGACAAACTGACAGATGTTCACATACAGACCTGCAGAGATGCACTCACATACACCATCAAATAGATAAACACCAATGATTGCACACACAGAGATGCTTACATGCAAGCATACAAAGAAACCTCTTCTATACTCAAACACATGCTTACAAACACAGATTAATCTCTATGAAGGCTCTGTGTGCATATTCATCAGGTGATATTCTATAAAAATCACAACATATAGTCTTGGACACATCAAATATTACAATTACAATCATTGACATTGCAAATACCTAATTAGCAATGTCATGAATTGATGCTTTTCCAGGGTATATACAAGTGTGAGGTTATAGGTCAGGCCCATGACCCATGACTGAATCTCATCAGCCTTTCCTAATTATATTAAATTGTGTTTTGTGCAATTTCACAGTAAATGTGTTATCAGTTGCCAGTTCCTACTGCAATTGAAGTTCTGCCAATGCTGATGCATTGTTAGGGATTTATGCTGGTTCAATTATAAATTTATCAACATACCCATTCATTATAATGTGCTTTTAAAATGATGTTGCATTACATATCACCAATGGCATTAATATAAATATTGTTGGAATCAAAAACCTGTGATAGGCAAGTATTTCCCAAGTAAGTGGATTAATCTCATAAGAGCAGACATTGAGTTGCTAGAATAGGGCCTTCTGAGAATAGATGTGGCGGTATACCCTCCTGAAGATGGGTTACTGCCGCCTAGGTTGCCCCTTCCAATTGTGATCAGCTCCAGAGTGATTATAGCTTATTTCACAGGTTACCACGGTATCACCCAAACACTAGTCGAGACTTAGTGAAGGGTGAAGAAGACTAGTTTTATTATGGCCAAATGGCCCACTTATATACACAGCAAGGGTACAGTCAACCACGCTCAGAACACTCCCACAACATGCCCATGATTATGACTAAGCATAAAAATAAAAAAACATCAAAAACACATGTAAAACATATAGGAACCTCTGCATGCCATACATCCCCAGAAAGGTTTTCCAGGGGTGCCCATTGTGTCCAAAAAGTGCCCAGGTCGGATGTTGCTAGCTGAATTAGGTGGAAATCCAAAGTTCAGCGGGACCTGGCTTGCCCCTGATCCAACACAGAATTCCAGCAGGCTGAATAGGATTTCCTGGGCATGCCTATTATACCTCAGTGGCTAGGGAAGGCTGTTAGAAAAATGCCGATTGGGTGTCTCATCACAGGGTACAGTGACAATGTGGAAGGTTTATGCAATGTATGGTCATATACTGTAACTAAACCCCCTTTGTGTGCTTTGCAATAGCTGTTTACTGAATGAGCGAGTGTACTGGATATTGCATCTTATTTATATATATAAATGGTAACATAGAACATCAGGTCTAACAATACATCAGCACCCTCCTCCACACATACTACGAATTAAAGATGATTATACAGTGCACCGTGTTACTTGCTGCAGCCCGATGGACAAACCCACCATAAATGGCAATATATATATAGTTGCCTTGATTGCACAAATGGTTTATCTCTATCTCTGAAAATTACAGAACTGGTTTTAAGAAGAAATGTGGTAAATGAAAGATATATTCAAAATGATACTAAAATCAATATTTTGCAATCTGAATCAAAGATGATGATTTAGAGAATCATCTTGATAGTCAGTTTGTGCACCTGCTAATTTCAAGAAAAATAAAATCTATGTCTGAAAATCATGCATGGTACAGAATCATGATCGGAAGGGAAAAGAAAGCTCTGTAAATGTTAAGAGTATTCAGTGAAATATATTTACATAATGTGTAATTTACCTTATAAACATGTCATAAAAACAGTGAAGTGTTCAGAAAGATATGAAATCTTTCATTCTGATTTGCAAGCTACCCTTTGGCTGTTTGAAAATGAGAACACCAATACCTTCCTGAAAATTGGATATATATATATAGGCTGGTACACAATGTAAATTAAGCAGATGAAAATCCCTTTGAATTCTTAAAGCACTGCAGTATTAATGCAACCGTCTATGGGTCTAGCTAGAAAAAAAAAAAAATTATGTATAGTGATCTAATAGAAAGCATTTTAAAGGAATAGTAATAAACAGCAATTCATGTAATTAACTCTTAATTGTTTTGTACATTTTTTCCTCAATATTAAAAAATGTGGTTTTGAATTTCATTATGTAGATCTTACTGAATCTCATGATTCTGAATGGATGAATTTGACTTTCAGCTGAGATTAAATGTATCTATATTATGTATATGAGTTGTTCCACTATTGGGTTTAATTAGAGATGTGTGATAGCTATGTGGTATAGTGACACATATCACTTAGAGCTGATAAGGAGATTAAAAATTATCTCAGGTGCTTGACGATAAACCGGAGGTTTTTACACTTGGAATCCCACAGTGATGAACAGAAATTGAATTGGCACTCAAGAGAGAGTCCCATAGTATTAATTAGTACATTTGCCTTTTCTTAGAAAAAGAAAATGCTAACTGGGTTAAACACTTAAGGACGGAGATGATTGTCCATGTTCTGAACCAAAACAAAACCTAGAATGTGTTTATTGCATCAGGATTTAAGGGTTGCTCTTATATTATATATTTTATTTTTAAAGGACAGAAATGGATTTCTTTTAATATCCCATAAGTACAACACAACATTAAGTATGAATACAATGTTACAAAATAAGTATTTTCACAATTTTACTTATAACAATTTTAAGGAAACAAACTCAAAATAGATTCATGTATGTATGAGTTCTGATGGGTAAATGACTCATATGTCTATAACCTTACCCCTAACCTTAACCCTACACTTTCCTTAACTTTAAAACTGCATTAAAAGAACAATCTTCTGCCCAAATATAAACACAAAATTTTTTAGTTGATATGGTCCTATTGAAAACATACATGCATTTAATTATGCTTTTTTTCGGGGGGGGGGGGGGGAGGGGGGGCGGGGCTATGTCTAAAAACAGCTTGCATAAGTTGCAGATATCTTGTGTGCAACCTTTGCAAGCCCCAATTGCATCACTGGGGGGAGGGGGGGGCAGAGGAGGCCATGCCCCCCCCCCACATTATACCATGTCCCCTCTTGTGCCGCCCCAATTTAAATGCGGTACTGACCTCTGTGAGTAGAGGTGCATTGCTGTGGTAAGCTCCACCCCTTATGCGAAACCACACCCTCCTATTAAAGTCCTTCCTCTACCTGATGGCCCTCAGAGCTCCTGGAAGACTGGCTGGGCTGGAAGGTAAAGTTGGATGGTAAGCAGACACAGGGGTGTGGGGGCTACATAAGGGCACAGGAGAGGAGGGGGCTAAAAAGGACACAGGAGGGGGCTACATAAGGGCACAGGATGGGTGGGCAGGCTAAAGAGGGCACAGGAAGGGAAGGGGACAATAAAATGGCACAGGAATGGGGCAAAAGAGGGCACAGCAAGAGAGAGGGCTAAATAGGGGCACAGGAGGGGAGGGGGCTAAAGAGGGCAGAGGAGAGGAAGGGACGAAGGCTACATAAGGGCCCAGAAGAGGAGGGGGCTACATAAGGGCACAGGAGGGGTGGGTGGGCTAAAGAGGGCACAGGAAGGGAAGGGGACAATAGAATGGCACAGGAATGGGGCAAAAGAGGGCACAGAAAGAGAGAGGGCTAAATAGGGGCACAGGAGGGGAGGGGACTAAGGAGGTCAGAGGAGAGGAAGGGAGGAAAGGGCTACACAAGGGCCCAGAAGAGGAGGGGGCTAAAGTGGGCACAGGAAGGGGGCTGCATAAGGACACAGGAGGGGTGGGGGATAAAGAGGGCACAAAAGAATGGCACATGAAGGGGAAGAGAGGTCACAGGAGGAGAGGGGGCTACATAAGGGCACATGGGAGGAGGTTTCATAAGGGCACAGGGGGGGTGAATGGCTAAAGGACACTGAAAGGGGAGAGGACAAAAGAATAGTATAGGAAGAGGCAAAAGAGGGCACAGGAGGTGAGGGGGCTAAGTAGACACAGGAAAGGGAGGGGACAAAAGAAGAGCAAAGGAGGGGAAGGGGCTACATAAGGGCACATGAGGTAAGGAGAACTACATAAGGACATAGGAGGGGGGCTATATAAGGGTACAGAAAGGGAGGGGTTACAGAAGAGCACAGGAGGGATAAGGGCTACAGAAGAGCACAGGATGGAATGAGAGCTACAAAAGGGCACAGGAGGGGCTACATAAGGGCACAGGAGTGGATAGGACTACAAAAGAACACAAGAGGGAGGGAGCTACATAAGGGCACAGGAGGGGATAGGGCTACCGAAGAGCACAGGAGGGAAGGGAGTCTACATAAAGGGACAGGAAAGGAGAGGGGCTAAAGAGGGCACAGGGGAGGATGGGGCTAAAGAGGGCGCACGGGGAAGGGCTCATGAGGGGTGCTAAAGAGTGCACAGTAGCGGAGGGGGGCTAAAGAGGGCACAGGAGGGGAGAGGCACAAAGAGAAACACAGAGGTGCTGGGGGAAAAGCCACACAGAGAGTTTGGGGTGCACAGAGCGACACCCATATGGGCTGGGGACACAAAGACACACATAGGGACTGAGGGGAGACAAAGAAACACAGAGAGATGGGGGGCACATAGACACACAGAGGGGCTGGGGACACAAAGAGACACAAAGAAGGGCTGGTGGGACAAAGAGGAACCTAGAAGCACTTGTGGAGCCAAGAGACACACAGAGGGGCTGGGGAAGGGGAAAAAGACACACAAAGGAGTTGGGGGAGAAACAGATGCACAAACGACTTGAGGAAGAAAGAGACACACAAAGACAGCTGCTGGCGGAAGAAAGAGGCCTGCCAGCCACAGCCTCCAGTGGCAGACAACCGGCTAGCCACAGCAGCAAGCCTGCCTGCCAACCAGCCACAGCAGCCAGCCTGGATTGGCCCTGGCGAGACACATGGTCTCCAGATCTGCACCCAGCGGAGCTACAGGCTGAATATCATGGCCACTGGACCACCAGGGAATGGATTTCTTTAAAAAAAAAAAAAAAAAGAAGGTATTTTAGTGTGGGGAGGCTGCTCACTGAAACAGCCTCCCCAGACACTGTAGTGGCACCCTCCTTCCACTTTTCACCCCCTCCCACTTGTCATTCCACACAGTATCACCCCACCCCACATACACACTTACTGGCACCCCCTTTACCTGGCACACACACTGCCAGTCCCCCCCCCTATACACTGTTAATATATATACATATACACTGTTAACCAACACACACAAATGCACTGTCACTACCTACACACACAGTCATCCCATCCACTCACTGCCATCCACACACATACACTGTCTCCTATCACAGACACACACGCATGCACACACGCACACACACACATACACACCGTCACCCGGCTACATATACATGGTCACCCCCTACACACGCTGTCACTCGCTACATACATTATCACCCCTTACTCACGCACAGTGTCACCCCCTACACACATATTGTCACCCCTAACACACACACTTCCTTCCCCCTACAAACACACTGTCATGCGCCTCCCCTTTCCCCCCATATATTATTCCTAGAGTCGCCACTGGCAAGCCCTGCCCTTTTTTCCAACACAAACTTTCTGTGGCTGTCCAATTTTAGACTTCTCAATGCAGCTTAATAAAAAAGTCTTTGCAAGGCAGGTGCTTTGGATAACTGCCTACTTCATGAGTTTATCTCCACTGAGCTAACGAAACCAGTAACAGGACCGGGTGTCTGACAGTCAGCCAGAAGCTGTAACAAGTTTCTTATACAAAAAATGCCAATTTCTATTAAAGCTACACCTTTTGCGAAATTAATAAAACAGGAGATACTCTTTACACATTAAGCTAAATTACTATAGTTTTTTGGAGTGTTCATTTAACCCTAACCCATCATTAACTCTTATCTTACAATACTTTTATCTTATCGCTAACCATACACTAACTCTATCCCTACCCCTAACCCTAAGGGGCACCCTCCTCTGCTAATGATATCCCTGCTAAAATTATAATTAAGCTACTGCAGGTATCTGTGAATGGCATCTAGTGACCTTTTGCAGCCTAACGGGAAGATATTGATTTAGGAACACAAATGTAAAGAGGAATATGTGAGAAATATCCAAAAAGGTGTGGAACAAAATACAGTTTCATTCAAAAGGTTCTCAGAGGTACTTCGTTTTTAGTAATTAAAAAGGTTTTCACAGATGGGGAATAAGAAAAATAGGACTGAAAGAGATGAATTGGAGTTTTAAATTAGACCCTCTACTCCCTAGAGGTTTAAATAAAGATTGAGAACTTATCTATAATTTTATGTATTCTAGAGTATGTTAATATTTCTATTTTATTTAGTTAATATTAAATTAGGTCTGCTTTCTCAATTGCGCTCTGGCCCAAATTCCTCTGTACATTTAAACAAAATTGAGGCTCTATAGTTTCATTCCAATGGTCATTTGAATTTAATTCCACATGCAAGCCTCAAAAGGTGAGTCCTACACTAGCCATTAGATAGCCAAGAATCTCCAATAAGACAGGAAGGGGTATTTTATAAACCCTTTCACATTTAACCCTTTATAAACCCTTCTACACATACAATAAACTTTGCTGGTATCAGACAAAGGTAAATGTCTCTATTGAGACATGAAGGGGTGTTTTATAAACCCCTACACACTTATTAAACCTAAATAAGGCTATAACACATACAAATAATCTTGCTGGTATCACCTAAAAGGCAAATTTCTCTGTTGAGACAGGAAGGGGTGGTGCCCCTACATACTTATAAACTCTTAATAGAGCAAACATGGGGTGGCTGGCAGCAATGTAACGTAGCTGTGTGATTCAAAAATCATATACAATCACAAAATAAAACACTGCGCTTACAACAGCAGTGGCTTAGTATCTAACATCTCGAAATACATGTATTTTGAGCTGTTAGATACTAAGCTACATGTATTTTGGGCTTTATTTTCCCATATATATTTAAATATATATAGTAACCACAGCTGATGCATTGAACTCGTGAAGGCTATTTATGCTAAATGGAGCATAGGCAGAATGAAATACTAGATCACTAGATGAAAATCACATGCTGCTTTTTGAACTCTGTGTTACAGTACTTGCCATTCTGCACCTAGAAATAAATAGTATGTGCACACCTATTAATTATGTCTTTATTCTATTACATTACGTTTGTGTCATGTGTGCTAAATCCCTAGGCATAAAGCTATTTATTATAGCTGCAAAATATACTTTACAGATGACTTGGGTAAAGAAAATAAAGTAATTTAATAAAGCCAATGGTCCAGAAAGACCAGGGACGTATGACCAGATAAGAATTGTGTTAGTAGACAGTTTGCAAAGAAGGTATGTGATAGAGCAGTGTGCATGAAGTAGAACATTTAATTAGTTTGGTTCATTGCATTTCTTACTGTGTTATATAATTTCTAATTATCTGTTTTGTAAACCCCACTAAGTTATTAGTGACAACTAATTAATCTTTCTTAATCCATTCATTGCATTAGATCAATTTCTTCAGAATGGTAATGCCAATGCAAATATGTTTCAAGTGTTACAATATGAATATTAAGTATATCAGTAGGTATATAGCAGACATAACCGTGATTTGCTAATCATTGATTTCTAAAGCATTGGAGTGATTTGCATTTTTATTTTCTTAACAGATAATCTAACATTTGAATCTATAAGTAGTTAACACAGGCCCAAAAGCTTACCTACTTTAAAAGGGTTAACACAAAATTATGTTTGGTTAGTTCCTCCTCCCACAACCTATAATGTAAGTTATATATGGTGTATCAGAAATGGCCCCAATAATCCCTCAATTCATTCTCTATGTCATTGCCATAGGGATGGGTGTTACTGTTCATAGCGAATCAGGGATAAACAGTTCCCATTAACAAAATTACATGCTTAGTTCCCATGTTCCTAGCACTTCTAACAATAGGTATCAAGAATGAACCCCACTCACTAGGAGGTGCCACACTGCTGAGCGTTCCTCAAAAGAAATGCCAGGAAAAATGCTGGAACCTTAAAAAAAAAAAAAAGCCTAAATTATGGCACCTGACTGCTACAGTGTAATAATTT